>NW_024871376.1:345000-875000 GCF_019054845.1 Dipodomys spectabilis
GTGTGAGCACCTCTCTGTGTGAGCATCTCCCTGTGTGTGAGCACCTCCCTGTGTGTGAACACCTCCCTGTGTGAACACCTCCCTGTGTGTGAGCACCTCCCTGTGTGAACACCTCCCTGTGTGAACACCTCCCTGTGTGAACACCTCCCTGTGTGTGAGCACCTCCCTGTGTGTGAACACCTCCCTGTGTGAACACCTCCCTGTGTGTGAGCACCTCCCTGTGTGTGAGCACCTCCCTGTGTGTGAACACCTCCCTGTGTGTGAACACCTCTCTGTGTGAGCACCTCCCTGTGTGTGAACACCTCCCTGTGTGTGAGCACCTCTCTGTGTGAGCACCTCCCTGTGTGAGCACCTCCCTGTGTGAGCACCTCCCTGTGTGTGAGCACCTCCCTGTGTGAGCACCTCCCTGTGTGAGCACCTCCCTGTGTGAGCACCTCCCTGTGTGAGCACTCCTTCTGTGTGATCCAGGGAGATTTTCCTTGTGCTTAATAGGGAAAAGTCTCCCAAAGACCAGAAAGAAAGGTTTTCAGTCTGTCTGGACTGACCGTGGCTAGAACAGTGTCCAACGTCAAGACCATGGAAGAGTCTCACAGACATGTTTTACGATAATCAGAGGCCAGGAGGAGAGAACCCAGAAAATGAAATGAGTGCATTAGTGTGGGGGAAAAGCTGAGGTTCCACAGAGTCCTTCAGAGTCAAGACAAATCCCTGAGAGCCGTCCAGCAGGGAGAGAGACGAGCCAATGAGAGCCGTCCAGCGGGGAGGGAGACGAGCCAATGAGAGCTGTCCATCGGGGAGGGAGACGAGCCAATGAGAGCCGTCCAGCGGGGAGGGAGACGAGCCAATGAGAGCCGTCCAGCAGGGAGACGAGCCAATAAGAGCCGTCCAGCAGGGAGATGAGCCAATGAGAGTTACTCAATCTAGTCTCATTCCTTAGAGAACACGCACACACACACACACGCACACACACACAGCACACATGCACACGCACGTACACACACAGCACAGACGCACATGCATGCACACACCTGCTCACGCACACACATGTGCATGCACGCACACATGCACACACATGCACACATGTGCACGCACGCACACACATGCACGAGACCACACTAAAGGCAGTCTTCTGGAAAGGGCTGCTGTGCACACCGGGGAATCGTGGAGGCCGGCGATCGGCACCCGTAGGAAGACCTTCCTCGTGTCTGCCCTGTGAGCCTACACCCCACGGCTCAGGGGCCTGCACCGCTCCGTCGGCACTGGGGTTGTCTGGGGGAACAGCCACTGTGTCTGTTCTCCTGGGCGGAATGTGACCCCTTCCCTTCCGATTCTGGCCTTTCCCTCCCTTGCCCCCGCACCGGTCCTCGCCTCCTCAGGACTACACGGCCACCATCTACCTCCGCCAGCGCTGGACAGACCCGCGGCTGGTATTTGAAGGCAACAAGAGCTTCACTCTGGACGCCCGCCTGGTGGAGTTCCTCTGGGTGCCTGACACGTACATTGTGGAGTCCAAGAAGTCCTTCCTGCATGAGGTCACCGTGGGGAACAGGCTCGTCCGCCTCTTCTCCAACGGCACGGTCCTGTATGCGCTCAGGTGAGTGGCTCCTGGCTCCGCAGCTCTGTGTGCGCTCCACTGCCGCGTGAGTGGTCACTGTGTGCGCTCGGGTGAGCGGCTGCCTGTATCCCCTCCACCCCACGCCCTGAGGCTGACGCTCCCCGCAGGGCCCTGCTGGGGCCAGGATGGGGTGCCCCACCCCTCAGAGGCCTGGGGACCCGAGCCCAACGTGAACGTGACCAGTGCGTACTCCCAACAACAAGCCACATGCTATCCGGCCATCATGGAAGTTTCTAGGCCCTCCTCTGCAGCTCTCCACCCTCCCAGAGAGCCACAGCTCAGCTTCTCCTTAGGGGCCTCTCCCGGCCCCACCATGCTCCTGTTCCAGTCCCCCGTAATCCCACAGCACACATGTGCACGTGTGCATACTGTTCATGCGTGTGTGTGCGTGTCTGCGTGCGTGCCTGTGCAGCCGCCTGAATTGCAGCATGTCACCCGGTCTGTGTGCGATTCTGTGTGCGATTCTGACGGGCCGGGACGGCCAGCAGCTCGGCTCGGGAGTCCGGGCGGTCAGAACTCGAGTCCTTCTCTGTCCCCAGCACGCCTGTGACCCCAGACCCCTCGGCTGACGCTCAGTCTTTCTTCTCTTAGAATCACAACCACTGTTACCTGTAACATGGACCTGTCCAAATACCCCATGGACACACAGACCTGCAAGCTGCAGCTGGAGAGTTGTGAGTACACACCGCGGCCCGGCCGGCTCGGCTCTGTCTAGCGTGAATTAGAGCGCTCACACGGGGCGCAGTGCGGAGGCAGAGGCGCGGGCCGAGGCAGGAGGCTGCACTGGGCTGAAGTAAGCGCCCCAACCCTCGCAGCACTCCTGACGTTGCCCGGGGTGCTTAGAGAAAAGCTGGCTAACAGGTGCCCTGGGGAAGGACCGTGTGTGTGTTCGCGCCTTCTAGTAGACAGCCCAGCGGAGGCAAGGCTCCGATGAGGCTCCACACCCTACCCCGCGAGCCGCCCCGCCACCCCGCTCAGCACCTGCCACAGATTACGCAGCCCAGAAAACACCCCCCCCTCCCCTGTGGGGCCTCCGGCGCCTCCAAAAGGCCAGTCTCTGTGAAATCCTTCTCCCAGACTCTCGCAGCCGGGCAGCCCTCCTCGGTGAGAGCCCCGTGTGGTAGACGCCGTCTCGGTGCTGCTTAGCCGTGCAGCCCCTTCGCACGCCGCCTTCGGCTGCTCACCCTCAGAGCGCCAGTCCTGCCCGCCACAACGCCTCCAGGAATGATGGCGGCCCTGGGCCCCACCCGGCCGCCAGACCTGGCTGTAGATCTTCGCCAACCACCCAGAGCTACGCCTTGAATTCCATAAAGCCTCAATGCTTTTCTAGCGCAAAAATCACCGCGGTTGCTAGAAAATCCCATATGCCCTGTGAGGATGGGGGCGGGGGGGGGGGGGATCTCAGGCAGGAAATGCAGAGCGAGATCAGCCCGACTTGCATGGCTCTGCTGTCTCTGCCCAAACACTCCCCCCCCCCACCCCATCAACAAGAAGAACAGAGAAGCTCTTCTCTGGCAAACGCCACGGTGCCCATGTGCCAGGCCCTGCTAGACACCTTCCAAAATCCCAGTGAGATAAGTCCCGTCGCCCCTCTGCAGTTACAGACAGAGGCTGGTCGAGCCACGCTGGGGCGGAGGTGGGGTTTGAGGACCCCTAACCCAGCCAGAGGCGCCCCGAAACCTCGTTCCAGCGGCTCACGCGTGATCAGAGTTCTGCGTTTTCCCCGAGCAGGCCGAAAAGTGATGTTTAAATAGCAATGTGGGGACGGGGAGAAGCTTTTCACAATTCCTCAGCAGCGTCTCTGGTGGTTGTTTAGCATCCTTATCTTCCCCAAACTGAGGCCCCACAGGCGCTCACCCCGGCCCACAGGTGTTACACGGAGCGATGGTGTGGTCATCAGTTCTCCCGCGAGCCACTCAGGGCCACAGCCAGCTTTCCTTGCCTGTGTCCTGAGGATGTTTTGGCTCATCCTCACGTTTCAGTTCCACACTTTCCCTCGGAGGCCCCGGCCAGCCTGCACGGCGGGGTGGGGGCCAGCCGACAGCCTCACTCAGGCAGCAAACCACCGAGCGAGGCCCAGGGTGGCAGACAGAAAGGATGCTCTGGCCTCCGAGGATTCTAACACCGACCGCAGGGACAGGGCCGCCCGCACGGCAGAGCAGGCAGGTGTACCGCGGGAGCCTGGGTGCCGGGCTCCCTGTCCCCCGGGAAACGAGGTCGAAACTGACTCAGGGACAAAGAGCAGGACACAGAATCTGCCACACACAGGAGCGAGCAAGAACGCAACAAAGGTCAGAGAGGGCAGCGGGGAGCAAGGGCGCCACCCAGTGGTGGGGCCTTATCTACCATGTGCCAGAGGGTCTGTGTCAGACCCTCACCCACACACACGCACACACACACACACGTACCACCAACATGTGAGAAAATACCTGACGCTAAGAAAGAAGCCGGTGGCTCACGTCTGCAAGGCCGATATTGGGAGGATCATGGTTCATGGCTAGTCCCAGTTAAAAAACAAAACAAAACTCCTGAGAGGCTTTCTCAGTTGATAGCTGGACACAGTGGTGTGCCCCTGTCATCTCAACTACAATAGAAAAAAAAAATTAGGATTATTGTGTACTGTGGCCCAGCCACAGGCCTGGGGAGGAAATGGGACCCTATCTGAACAGTAACCCGTGCATACAAGGACGGAAGGTGTGCTTCAAGGGTAAGAGAGCCGGCCTCACGAGTCTGAGTTCAAACCCAGTGCCATCAGCTGATCTAAGTCAAGTGTGAAATGAGCATGCCAGTGCGCCTGCGTGGTGATCCGGGGCTCCTGCGTGGTGATCCGGGGCTCCTGCGTGGTGATCCGGGGCTTGCTGATGCGGGAACCTGGCTAAGCCCGCAGTGAGCTCTCCCATACTGCCCATGTCCTGCTCTCCTGCTCCCTAAACCGCTCCAAAATAGCCAGCAAACCCGGGCACCCACTGATCAGACATGGTTTATGAGGGCTGTGGGCAGACCTCGGGTCTGGCCCAGGGGACCCCGCCCTCGGGCACGGACAGCATCAAGCAAGCACAGCCGTAGGGGGCAAGAAGCCATTAAAGACTCAATGCACGCAGACCCATCTTGAAGCAACGCAGATGTTTCGTGGCAGAATAACACTTGAGGTGATCAAAGACGGGGCCGTGGGAATCCCGCTGGAAGGAGTGGCTGCTGCCCTGGAGAGTGTGGCGCTCACCTCACCCCAGGAGAGCGACTCTGCCCAGCTTCCCACCCCAAGTGGCGCCGTCCCGGCGAGGAGGCCGCCGGGGGCTCAGCGGCTGTTGGAAGGGAAACCCCGTTAAGGGATTTTTCTACATGCCAGCCTTCAAAGAGATGATTTTTCCCTGAAAGACCCCCAGGAGCCCGGGCGTCATGGAGGAGAGAGGTGACCCCACACGCCGGCTCCCGTACGCGTATGCCGACATCAGCGCGGCCCCGCCAGGTGGTTCCCCGCATGGTCTTCGGACAATGAAGCCGGCGTGCGTTTCAGACTCAGCCTCCACCTCACGCTCCGGCCTCCGTTTCTCAGTGAAGCAGGAAAAGGAACCGGATCTAGCTCACGGTCTTGTGTGGTGACGTGTCTATGGAGGCGTGATCCACATGTTCATCTGAAGCATGGGACCCAAAGCTCTCGGCAACCTTGTCCAGTTGCGCGACCATCCACCATAGGGCTCCCTACAGCTTCCCACCCGTACCTGCTTGCAATCTCCTCTTCCAGCCACCGGCTCCCAGGTGCACGGCCTACTTCCTGTCCTGGGAAGTAGTCTCTCCTGATTAGGGCCTACAAACGGAATCGTCACACTAGGTGGTCTTTTGCATCTGGCTTTTCCTGCTGTGCAAAAATGTTTGTAGCTTCATAAATGCTGTGGTGAGTCACTAGAACTCCGTTTTTTTGTACTGCGCAGTAGCGTGCCTCTGTGTGTATAATATATCCCTCCATGTGTGTATGTGTGTAACGCACACTCACATGTATGCATGTGTGTGTAATATACACACATACACACGTGCAGCAGTAATGTTCCCCAGCTGGTGAACATTTGCTTGCATAATGCTACTGTGAACATTTCACTGTGCTTGTCCTGGGCTTGAACTCAAGGCCTTTGCTTTTACCAGCTCCCTGCCACTTGAGCCGCAGCTCCACTGCCAGACGTTGCTGGCTGAGAGGAGATGAGGGTCTCAGGGACCAACCGCGGGGCTGGCGTCGGCTGCTGTAGTCAGATCTCAGCTGTTGACTCCCTAGGATTACAGGTGTGAGTCACTGTGAACGTTTGCCTACCACCTTTGTGTGAATAGGATGTTCTCGTGGCAGATCCCAGGAGCAGGATCCTGGTGAGGCGGCAGATTTAGTTTAGGGAGCTGCTGAAGTGCTTTGCTCGGTCCCGCCTGAAGCCTCCGCAGCTCTGCGCCTTCCCGGCTTGCTGTGTGTTCTTGCTAGCTGTTCTGATGAGGGTGGTGGCTTCGATTTGCACTTTCCTAATGATGAACGATGTGGGGTTGTTTCCATGCGCTTATTCGCTATTCACGGGCTCCTCAAAGGATATTTTGAGGATTAATTGAGACGGTAATGCGGCACAGCACTCAGACAGTAATTGCTTGCTAAATGATAGACACGGCACCCATTACCCAGGTCACCCGGCTCTGGGTGGGAGTTTCCTGAGGTGCGGTGCTGGCTTTGTTTCTTGCCTTGCATTCTGAGAAAGCTGTGTCTCTCCTCAGCCTCTGAGGTCTCCTGTAGAGAGAGGGCAGAACACACGGTGCATCCCTCAGTTCTGAGGTGCAACATCTATTGGATCACACACACACACACGCGCGCGCGCGCGCGCGCGCACATACACCCACGCACCCACGCACGCACCGCTGGCCCTAAGCTCCATCTCAAGGTTCAGAGATGTGAACGTCCATCTTAAGTGGAAGAAATAGACATGGTAGTTTTGTGGGAGCCCGGGAGAGGTGAGGAGCAGCGTGAGGTACACGTCTGGTGAATGGCCGCTGTGGCCACCGGTGGGCGGACCTGGGGCCGTCGGGCCGTGCGGGCAGGCAGTGTCACGTGTGAGGGCTGAGGACCGTGGGCGGGTGTCCCGTGAGTGCCCGTGTGCAGTGAGAATGGACCACGTCCGACTTCCCTGGGAGCTCCGCCGTGCCTGGACCACCCGGAAGGCAGCCGGCGCACGAGGCTGGTGTGCGAGGCCAGTGTGTGAGGCCGGTGCACGGGGCCGGTGTGTGAGGCCGGTGTGCGAGGCCAGTGTGTGAGGCCAGTGTGTGAGGCCGGTGTGTGAGGCCAGTGTGTGAGGCCGGTGCACAGGGCCGGTGTGTGAGGCCGGTGTGCGAGGCCGGTGTGTGAGGCCGGTGTGCGAGGCCAGTGTGTGAGGCCGGTGTGCGAGGCCGGTGTGTGAGGCCAGTGTGTGAGGCCGGTGTGCGAGGCCCGTGTTTGAGGCCTGTGCGCGGGGCTGGTGCGCGGGCCTCGGCCTGTCCACGGTTCGGGGCTCCTAAACTCCGGGTAGAGCCAGGGAGGCGACGTCCACCAGGCCTGACCCAGGGCCGGCTCCCGGGGAGGGGAAGCTCCGCAGGTGACCCGATCCCACCTCAGAACCCTGCCAAGCACACCCACACCCACACCCCACACCCACACCCACACCCACACCCCACACCCACACCCACACCCCACACCCCACACCCACACCCACACCCACACCCACACCCACACCCCACACCCCACACTCACACCCACACCCCACACCCCGCACTCACACCCACATCCACACCGACACCCCACACTCACACCCACACCCACACCCCACACCCCACACCCACACCCACACCCACACCCCACACCCACACCCACACCCCACACCCCACACCCACACCCACACCCCACACCCACACCCACACCCACACCCACACCCCACACCCCACACTCACACCCACACCCCACACCCCACACTCACACCCACATCCACACCGACACCCCACACTCACACCCACACCCACACCCCACACCCCACACCCACACCCACACCCACACCCCACACCCACACCCACACCCCACACCCACACGCACACCCCACACCCACACCCACACCCACACCCACACCCCACACCCACCCACACCCACACCCACACCCCACAGCCACACCCCACACCCACACCCACACCCACACCCCACACCCCACACCCACACCCACACCCCACACCCACACCCACACCCACACACCACACCCACACACCACACCCACACCCCACACCCACACCCCACACCCACACCCACACCCCACACCCCACACCCACACCCCACACCCAACACCCACACCCCACACCCACACCCACACCCCACACCCACACTCACACCCACACCCCACACCCACACACACACTCACAACCCACACCCACACCCACACCCCACACTCACACCCACACCCCACACCCACACCCACACTCACAACCCACACCCACACCCACACCCCACACCCACACCCACACCCACACCCCACACCCACACCCACCCACACCCACACTCACAACCCACACCCACACCCACACCCACACCCACACCCCACACCCCACACCCACACCCCACACCCACACCCACACCCACACCCCACACCCACACCCCACACCCACACCCCACACCCACACCCACACCCACACCCCACACCCACACCCACACCCCACACCCACACGCACACCCCACACCCCACACCCACACCCCACACCCCACACCCACACCCACACCCCACACCCACACTCACACCCACACCCCACACCCACACCCACACCCACACCCCACACCCACACCCACACCCACACCCCACACCCACACCCCACACCCACACCCACACCCACACCCACACCCACACCCACACCCCACACCCACACGCACACCCCACACCCCACACCCACACCCCACACCCCACACCCACACCCACACCCCACACCCACACGCACACCCCACACCCCACACCCACACCCCACACCACACACCCACACCCCACACCCACACCCCACACCCACACCCACACCCACACCCCACACCCACACGCACACCCCACACCCCACACCCCACACCCACACCCCACACCCACACCCACACCCCACACCCACACTCACACCCACACCCCACACCCACACTCACACCCACACCCCACACCCACACACACACTCACAACCCACACCCACACCCACACCCCACACCCACACCCACACCCACACCCCACACCCACACCCCACACCCACACCCACACCCACACCCACACCCCACCCACAACCACACCCACACCCACACCCCACACCCACAACCACACCCCACACCCACACCCACACCGCACACCCACACCCCACACCCCACACCCACACCCACACCCACCACCCACACCCACACCCACACCCACACCCACACCCCACACCCCAACCACACCCACACCCCACACCCACACCCCACACCCACACCCCACACCCACACCCACACCCACACCCCACCCACACCCACACCCACACCCACACCCCAACCACACCCACACCCCACACCCACACCCCACACCCACACCCCACACCCACACCCACACCCCACACCCACACCCCACACCCACACCCACTCCCCACACCCACACCCCACACCCACACCCACACCCCACACTCACACCCACACCCCACACCCACACCCACACCCACATCCACACGCACACCCACACCCACACCCACACCCACACGCACACCCACACCCCACACCCCACACCCACACACCACACCCACACCCCACACCCACACCCACACCCACACCCCACACCCACACCCACACCCACACCCACACGCACACCCACACCCACACCCACACCCACACGCACACCCACACCCCACACCCCACACCCACACCCACACCCCACACCCACACCCACACCCACACCCCACACCCACACCCCACACCCACACCTACACCCACACCCACACCCACACCCACACCCCACACCCACACCCACACCCCACCCCTCCCCCACGTCTGACCCCACCCCTCCCCCACGTCTGACCCCACCCCTCCCCCACGTCTTACCCCCCCCCACCCCCACGTCTTACCCCCCCCACCCCCACGTCTGACCCCCCCGCCTCTCTCAGGGGGCTATGATGGGAGCGACGTGGAGTTCGCCTGGCTCCGGGGCAACGATTCTGTGCGCGGCCTGGAGAACCTGCGGCTGGCCCAGTACACGGTGCAGCGCTACTTCACCTCGGTCACCACGTCCCAGCAGGAGACAGGTAACTCCCGCACGCAGTCCATCCCGGAGGGGGGGACTGCAAGGGGCCGGCTTTCCTCGCGGCCACTGGAGTTCCAGGCCTGGGGGGGACGTGGCGCAGGCTCCACGTGGGGCCAACGCACCCAGCAGCAGCCGCTCTTCCTTCCCGGTCACCCATGTTTCCACCCTATGAAATCACCATGTGTCGGAGCTGAGCCCGCGCGGAAACGCGTGGAAACGCAGGGCGGGTTGGCGCCGAGGGAAGAGAAAGGAATGGGAAGAGGCTCCTCTCTTTCTGCTGGCATTACTTTTAGAAGGGGTCGTGAATGTGCTCTATTTAAAGAGGAGCAGACACGTTTTCAGTTTAGGCTTGTGCCGCCATCGTTTCCAATCTGAATTCTTAATTTGGATTCATGAGGGAAAGAAAGGCTTTAGTTTTCTCCATGAAAGTCTAGGGATCACATCCCCACCTCAGATATAAAACTAGGCCACCGTGCAGCCAAATGGTGTAGTTTTGGTCTTTGTTTTAAGGTTGGCTTTCCAAACCAAGGGGTGATACAGACCGTGTAGACGAGTTGCATGTATTGGGACCACAGAGCAAAAGATCTGTTTGTCCAGCATCCACCGTGGGACTTTACTGTCACCACAACTCTCGGTGTCTTCAGCCCTCCACCAGGAAGCAAAATAATAAATGATCTCTAGGGTCCCATAGGCTCCGGAAGCACACATTCTTATTTGATATATTGTGCATTTTCCCGGTAATGTTACTGTCCTTTTACAACAGTGCCACCATAAATCCCACTCCATGCCATCAGGGCATGGGTGCAACCATACAGCCAGTGCCCGGGTCCCTGGGCTCGGGTAGCAGCCGTAGCCAGAACGGATGCGCTCACCACCACCACTCCCCCCCCCCCCCCCCCCGGCCCGGGAAGCCCGGCCACCGCAAGCACATCGGATGCGACTCCGTGTCTCTCCTCTCCCGTCAGGAAATTACACGCGGCTGGTCTTGCAGTTTGAACTGCGGAGAAACGTGTTGTACTTCATCCTGGAAACCTACGTCCCCTCCACTTTCCTGGTGGTGCTGTCCTGGGTCTCCTTCTGGATCTCCCTCGACTCCGTTCCCGCAAGAACCTGCATTGGTAAGCAGCTAATGAGTCTTTGTGGGGGCTCTTTTTTGGGGGGAAGGGGGGTGTTTGGTCAGTCAGTGGTGAGGTTTGAACTCAGAGCCTTGTACTTGCTGGATGGGTGCTCTATCGCTGAGCCACGCCTCCGAGCTGTCCAATGGGCTTCTTTGTTTGTTTCCTGGGGTTCATCTCAGTCAATATCATTTTCCTGGATCAATAGGTGGTTTTAAGAGCTGGTTTGATCAGTCACTCGCCCACCCCCGGCTCCACCGTGGCTCTCATCCATCAAGAACTGATCTCTTGAGAAACTCCTCTGCAGAGAGAGAGAGAGAAAAGGAGACCGAGACAGAGAAAGACAACTTTGGGGAAAGTGCTTGATATTTTTTTTTCTTACAGTTAGGTTTCTGTTTTGCAGTGACAAATGCGAGGAATGTGATTGGATGGTCAGTTGTCAATCACGCTCTGTGTCGCCACCCCCACAGGGAGGGCAGAGCCGTGTGCTCTGTCCGTGCATGTAGACAGATCAGTCACCCATCCCCAGAAGGGTTCTGTGCCCAACCCACGGGTCCCGACCGGCGCCCAGCCTGGGGAGGGCTCCCGGCTCCAGCTCCGGCACCGACGCACCCCCTCTTTTCCCAGGGGTGACCACAGTGCTCTCCATGACCACGCTGATGATCGGCTCCCGCACGTCCCTGCCCAACACCAACTGCTTCATCAAAGCCATCGACGTGTACCTGGGCATCTGCTTCAGCTTCGTGTTCGGAGCCCTGGTGGAGTACGCCGTTGCGCACTACAGCTCCTTACAGCAGGTGGCAGCCAAAGACAGGGTGAGGGCTTGCTGTCTGCGATCCATCACCGATCCGCACGCTGTCCGGACGTGAGCCGGGCCCCGCTTGCCCGCTGGCTCACTTGCTTGTGAGTCTTGACCCAGAGCCAGTGTCCACCGTGGGCCCTTGGGCCCTTTAGAAAGGGTTCTCAGCTGAGCACCGGCGGCTCACGCCGGGCACCCCAGCGGCTCCTGCGGCTGAGGTCTGAGAAATGCAGTTCAAAGTCAGACTGGCAGAAAAGTCTGTGAGACTCTTACCCCCAGGTTAACCAGCAAACAAGACAGAAGTGGAGCTGTGGCTCAAGGGATAGAGTGCTAGCCTTGAGTGAAAAAGCTCCGGGATAGTACCCAGGCCTTGAGGAGGAGGAGGAGGAGGAGGAAGAGGAGGAGGAGGAGAGAGGCAGGGAGGTTTCTCTTCTCCATATACAATGAGATACCAACACATTCAATTCCTTGGCAGAAAGTAACTGTTTTGCATATGCAATACAACATTATGACTGCAAGAACCAGCATGGGTAGAAAACTCCAATATCAAACCAAATATGATCAGTGGTTTGCAAATTTCAGGTTAATATTTTAATTACTATTTAATTCTTCTGATACATCCTTGTGCGCTTGAATTATATAACTACTCATTTATAAAGGACAGGAAGACATTAAATCATAAGAATTTTCTTGATTAGCACATTTTTCCTGCTCATCAGGAGAACCACAGGGAAGCAGTCATTTTATTTAGCGTGAAAGGCCAAGGCCCAGTCTCTGATAAGTTATCGAGTGCGTTTGTGAGCCAGACGCAGTAGAGCCTTCTGCGACGTTATAACATTTCAGACGCGTGGGACAGCCCAGTGAGAACCAGCTCCATTTCTAGTTGTGGAATCTGAAGACTAAGGAGGGCAGTGAACGACCCAGAGACACAGACGAGCAAGGGTCGCTGAGACTTAGCCGTGGCTGTGTAGCCCGGAACCCTGCCACCGCCATGCCCTCTGGCAGCAGCCTCGGCTCGGCTCACACGGCTGACACAGCCTTTACGGCCACGTGGAACCCTGCAGTCCTGGGAAGCCACGCTCGGTAGACACTGGCGTATGGAAGCTTATGCTTGCAGACAAGATGGTGACAGGCACCTACGTCAGGAAATGCCCGGGACTCGGTAACCAGAGCAGCCAGCAGCTCTGTCCCAGGAGCAGTGGACACGTAGGCCAGAGGAAGAAGAGTGTAAAGGAGGGAAAGGAGGTTCGATTATACGCCTCTCCCCAAACTCTAGGTTTGCTAGATCAGGGAAAGGGGTTGGAGAACGGGTAGGAGTCGAACTGCGGGAGCAGAATGCCCTTCATCTGCAGAGGCCCCTGGGAAGGCCCGCGGTGGCCCAGACCTCTGCCAACTCCAGCCCCCAGTCCATCCAACAACCCAAGCCAAGGAGCACCGTGATTATCCTTATTTCAGGGTTGAGAGACCTGCCACTCAACGAGGCCAGTTGACTCATCCCAGACCCGACGCCCAGAGAGTACACGGGCCGGCCAAAAATGTCCAAGCACACCCTTTCCAATTAGCTTACACTCCCGTTTGGCCTGGCCACTGGAGAATGGGGGCCCCCTGGAACCTTGGGATCCAGCCATTCCTGCCGGTGCTCAGACCCTTGCCCGATTCAACCTCGTTGTTGGGTAGCTAGGGTTCTACACCTCTCCTCATTCTTGGCTTTCCAAGCTAACTTTGCTGTCTGTGACGCAGGGGGCGGAGAAGGAGGTGGAGGAAGTCAACATCACCAACATCATCAACAGCTCCATCTCCAGCTTCAAGGGGAAGATCAGCTTTGCCAGCATCGAGATTTCTGGTGACAATATCGGCTACAGCGACCTGACCATGAAGGCCAGCGACAAGTTCAAGGTCATCTTCCGGGAGAAAGTCGGCAGGATTGCAGATTGCTTCACCATTCAGAACCCCAGCAACGTGGATCGATACTCCAAGCTCCTGTTCCCTTTGATTTTTATGCTGGCCAATGTGTTTTACTGGGCATACTACATGTATTTTTGAGATGACCTGTCACGGGCATTCAGGAGGGTACCGTGAGGTCCAGGCTACTCTAGGGCCGCCGATGTAAGCCTAGCATGACAGGGCCTTGCAACAGAAACCTCATTCAACTCTGTGAAGGAAGTCCTGGGGCAGCCGGGACTATCACCCAGAGCTGTTCACCGCGGCTGCCCGTCTGTGTTTACCACCTTAGGAGCCTGGGAGGGGAAGGAGCCCTCACTCCTCAGTATCGGGGTCACTCACTAAATCTCTGCCTCTTATGGAAGACGGCTTAGGAAATACCTGGTTGCCGATTTAGGGACCAGCTTTTTACAGTATTTGTTTTTAATTAAAATGAAATGTGACTCAAGTCAATTTATTTGTACTCAGTGCTCTAACACAATGTATTTGTTTGTTTTTTCTTTGTTGCCAGTCCTGGGGCTTGAACTCAGGGCCTGAGCCTGTTCTGCTCGAGGGTAGCGCTCTACCACTTGAGCCATGGCACACTTCCACCTTTGTTTCTGTTTTTGTTTTTTTGAGGCAGTGGGGGGAGGGGTTAGGTTATTGTAAGAATCTCACAGACGTTCCTGCCTGGGCTGGCTTTGAACCGTGATCCTCAAATCTCAGCCTCCTGAGAAGCTAGGACAGGCGTGAGCCACAGGCGCCCGGCCAAGAGGAGTTTTTAATGATGAGTCTTATTTAATACCACAGAATGCTCCCTAAATTCCAATAAGTCACATCATTGAAAAAGCAAATGTAAGCGAATATAAGGCAGTGGATCAGTGATCGGAAACATAAATCTCCTGTTCCTAAGACATAATGAGCTTCCCAGAGCAGAATCCTCCCGCACACCCGTCCAGCTGCTTTGGTCTGAGGATGACGCGCACATCCGTGCAAATGCCCCGAGCGTTCCCATAATTCCCGGAGTCGGACGAGACTGTGGCTATGAAGTGGCTTCTGGTCACTTCCTGGGTCCCCACTTGCCGTGGGCAGAGCCGAAGGGCAGGGGGTCCTGCATCCATCTGTCCTTCCTGTCGCTCTGCTACAAAATACCCGGGACAGTCCTGGAGTCCTTCCCCAAGGGGCTCCCATCCCCGTGCTCCCGTGAGGAGGGGGGGAGGGAGGGAGGAGTCCCCATCCCCGTGCTCCCATGAGGAGGGAGGAGTCCCCATCCCCGTGCTCCCGTGAGGAGGGAGGAGTCCCCCTCCCCGTGCTCCCGTGAGGAGGGAGGGAGGAGTCCCCCTCCCCGTGCTCCCGTGAGGAGGGAGGGAGGAGTCCCCCTCCCCGTGCTCCCGTGAGGAGGGAGGGAGGAGTCCCCATCCCCGTGCTCCCGTGAGGAGGGGGAGGGAGGAGTCCCCCTCCCCGTGCTCCCGTGAGGAGGGAGGGAGGAGTCCCCCTCCACGTGCTCCCGTGAGGAGGGAGGGAGGAGTCCCCCTCCCCGTGCTCCTGTGAGGAGGGAGGAGTCCCCATCCCCGTGCTCCCGTGAGGAGGGGGGAGTCCCCCTCCCCGTGCTCCCGTGAGGAGGGAGGAGTCCCCCTCCACGTGCTCCCGTGAGGAGGGAGGGAGGAGTCCCCCTCCACGTGCTCCCGTGAGGAGGGAGGGAGGAGTCCCCATCCCCGTGCTCCCGTGAGGAGGGAGGAGTCCCCCTCCCCGTGCTCCCGTGAGGGGGGAAAAGTCCCCATCCCCGTGCTCCCGTGAGGAGGGAGGGAGGAGTCCCCATCCCCGTGCTCCCGTGAGGAGGGAGGGAGGAGTCCCCATCCCCGTGCTCCCGTGAGGAGGGAGGAGTCCCCATCCCCGTGCTCCCGTGAGGAGGGAGGGAGGAGTCCCCCTCCCCGTGCTCCCGTGAGGAGGGAGGAGTCCCCATCCCCGTGCTCCCGTGAGGAGGAAGGAGTCCTCATCCCCGTGCTCCCGTGAGGAGGGGGACGTCTGCTGACAGGCAGCTGTGGCTTCCAGGCACAGGCACTTGGCTCCGGTGGACCTGCTCTGCTCCCTTCCGGATCCTTCCGTCTGGAAAGTCTGACATGGCGGCTCCTGTGAGCTAGGGTGGGCGCGTCCTGACCCCTGAGTGCTGGAGGAACGGCTGGGCGCAGCCCGGGACCTGTGCCGGGGACGGCGGCTGCCTGCTTCCCTCACCTGGGCCGGGCCGCTCCTTCCCCGGGCTTCTGGGCCAGGCCCTGTGCAAGGCGCGGCACCGCGTCCGGCTCAGCCACGGGCTTGCGTGGGAACTGTGGCTGCCCCCCCCCACACACGCCTTGCTTCTGGGCCTTAGGCCCGTGCCCTGAGCAGCTCTTCCCACAGCTCAGTGTCTCCGGATTCCAGCAGCTGATGGCTAACTAGACGTTTTTTAATGAGAATGGGTTCCAAGAGGAGGAGATGAGATTCCACCGTCATCGCACCTGTGATCTTAAACACGTGACAAAGGCCCGGCGCTATAACCTCTCTGCTCTGAGCGGACAGTGTAAGGACCGTGGTAGGCGTGTGTGATTATGAACAAACACACCACGTTAGCTGCCCTCTCTCCACAGTGTGTGTGCGGCCTCACCGGGACAGGTGCGCCTTACGGCACACACACAGGAGGCCGCCGGGCCCTCCATCCTCAGAACAGCAGCCGCTGCACCACAGCCGCGCTTTCCTTTGACACCACTGCATCAAGACATGGGCCTGTGGAGAAGCAATCGCCTGCAGAGGCGGAACCCCACCGAGTGTGCCAGCCTCCCTCACGCCCTCCGGATCGCTTCTTTATCGCTATGGGTGTGTGCATACATGGATCTAGGGATATGGATACGAGATTGAACTGCTCTGCACTTGAAGCACTTGGCTACAGCGTCAGCTCTCAGGAAGACGCTCTTAATATTCAAAGTCTACCCCACATGAGCCCCAGGACTCACTGATTCAAAATATTTATTTCTTGGGTAAAAATGTCGACTAACCTCATCAAATCAAACGAGGTTGGGTCAAGAATATCCCAAGACAGCAGGGCACCAGCGGCTCACACCGGTGGTTCAAAGCCCTTCTAGGCAGGAAAGCCCGTGAGATCTCTTATGTCCGATGAACTACTAAAAATCTGTCAGTGGAACTATGGTTCAAGTGGTAGAGCACTAGTTTTGAGCAATAAAAAAGCTCAGAGACAGTACTCAGGCCCTGAGCTCAAGCTCCAGGACCAGCACACATACAAAAAAAGAATATTCTAAATTATGGAAGTATAATTGTAAATCACTTTGGTATTAAGAACAACAATGGTCTTAACTTAGGGGGTTGTGAGTGCAGAAGGTTCACGACAAATAAAACAGAGAAACAAGCACAGCAGAGAGGAGCCTGAGTTCACAGGGGGCCACAGCCTGGGCTGGAATCACTTGCGGAAGGCACGCACTCTCTGTGTCTGCAGAGAGCCCTGCGGTTGGGGAGTTCCACGTCCTGGACTGAGACCTGCCCTTGGGTGCAGAGCCGTTCTTCTCAGCTGCTGGCCCTGAATGAATCATCTTCAGCTCATCCTACCGCAGATCCATCTTAAACTGCACAGTTCTACAACTGACCTTCCACATACAGAGAACGTGATCACTGTAATTCATGTGTCACAGAAAGAAAAAATGACCATGCTTCACCTTAGTTGTATACATATACTATTACATGCGATTTTCAACAGGTTTATTTTAATACTTTTTGCAGAGAATTTAGGTGTACATCAGCTCACGGTGTATTTGAGTTGAAAGACAATAAGTTCAGCACTGGCCCACACCTCATAAGGATATGCCAGTGTGGCAAGAGAAAAACGAGAGAGGATTGAACTCATAGGAAACACCTCCGGTATGAGCTTTTGGCCCCTTGAAATGCAAGCCTGAGTAGTAACCATCATCAAGAAGGGTTTGGACCAGGGACACACTGTTCCACTATTCTCCTGAGCCAATGAACTGAACACAAGTGAATCGGCATAAATGAGCTCAAGAGAAAGTCTAATTGTTCAGAAGGAGTAGAATGTGCACACGCCCAATCGTGAACTCTCAGATTCTCCATCTGGGAATTTCCCAGGAGAACACACCATTGTGACTCTGCCAGTCACCTGCTAAGAGCAGATGGCTGTCCTTTCAGATACCCTCGGGCAGCTGTGTGTGCAGGAAGGCCTCTGGCTGAGTAAAATCGAGGGGTCAGGCAAAGCGCTGCTAACAGCGAGGCGGGTGCTGAAGAGCGTCCCTCACAACTCCAGAGACAGACCTTCAGACTGATTTCTTCAGGCCTGTGGCTCCCAGACTTCGACTCGCTGCTACCAGCCCTGGCCATCGGTCTTATTACTTATGTGTCTTTCCAGAAATTAAGACAAAAGAAATTCCTCAGGGAAAAAAAACAGAAAAAGGTAGTAAAACATAGAAAGTAAGTGAATAGCTGCAGGTTCATCCAGTGTCTCCAACATCTTTGAGGACATGCACCAGTGTATCTGTCTTTAAGGACATGCCCTGGTGTCTCTGTGATGTTGGAGGACATGCACTGGTGTCTCGGATCTTTGAAGATATGCACCAATGTCTCTTTGCACTTTGAGGACTTGCACCGCTGTCTCCATGATCTTTGAGGACTTGCACCCGTGTCTCCATGATCTTTGAGGACTTGCACCCGTGTCTCCATGATCTTTGAGGACTTGCACCCATGTCTCCATGATCTTTGAGGACTTGCATCCGTGTCTCCATAATCTTTGAGGACTTGCACCCATGTCTCCATGATCTTTGAGGACTTGCACCGCTGTGTGTGCCACCTGGAAGGAAAGAGTCCAACTGGATGTGATGAGTGAACACGCAGAAGGAACAGAGCGGACTGCAAGCAAACTCTCCCTCTGTCTCATTGAATCTTCCACGTCCGTGCCAAGAAAGAACAGGCAAATGTGTATTTCTGACTCGGCTTGAGAGAACAAGAAGCCAGGCAATGACAAATGAGGACTTCAGGATCAAGGCCAGTGTTTGTGCGGGACATCACACCCGGAGGCACGCAACCAAACTCAGAGAAACCACCCCAGGTTAGCAAAAAGCTAAGCCTGCGCACAACCAGCGTCTGGCCTGTGCGGTGGCAGGAGGGGAAGCTGGCTCCCAGGCAGCTCTTGAAGTCAAGGGTACAACTCCAAGTCTCACTACAGTGCTCAGTGGTGAAGAGGGAAGGAGGCGTGGAGCCCTTCGGAGTCATGCCCAAGAGGAGTATCCACACGCCAGACATTCCCTCCTCCGAGGTGCTGGAATAAGACCGCTTCAGCTCCAGACCACAGAAGTCTCCACGCTGGCCGTGTGAGTGAACAGTTTCATGGACATATTTAACAAACAAAGCATGTGGATACGTCCACATAAAATACAAAAATGTGGCGTGACAGATGAATAAACAGCTGGTCTTGATGAGAAATTTCTTTTTAGAGGAAGATCTGTCCCCAATGGATTTCGCTTTTCAATAACACATTATTGAACCAATTCTCCAAAATATATCTCAAAGAATCAAAAAGCCCTCATTCATAAATCAAACCGCGTCTACAGAGCAAAACAAAGGGAGTGGAAGGAGATGACAAAGGAAAGTCATAACCACAAATATCACCAATAAAAGTTAGACTCCTGCGCTGTGGCATTTAGAGCCACAAACCTTAGCATGCAATAATAAAGTAAAATTTCAGAATGTAAAGAAGTCCCGGGAGAAATTATCCATTTAGAGGAGTATGAGATGTACCTTTTCCGGGCTTGTGTACTGCCAGAACATTCTAGCCCACTTCACAGTGGGGCTCAAAGGCAAATTCACAGCATGGGAAATAGAAATCTGCTTTTTATCTACTCCTGTAGTAATTTAATATAATTTATCAGGGTTTTTTTCCCCCACAAAGAATCCAGTCGTATACCCTTTCACACTCATCCCAAAAGACTAATCCAGTTTAATTTAGTGGAGGGACCCGGAAATGAGAGTCAGGAGACCCGCACTCTGCCATTAGCTTAATCTCCATTTGCCTGGCTTCCTATAGATCAAGTGGAACAAAAATATTCACCCTTCTTAGCTCATAGGTCTGTGAGATTGTAAAAGCGGATTAAATGAGGTCATAAATATGAAAACATTTGGAAATGCGATGGTAATTCATACAAATGGGTGCTAATTAATTAGATACGTAATCACGCACGCACCCCCAGAGTGGACCTCATGAAGTTCAACCCGCTTATGAGCCATGTTAGCAGATGAAGGGCAGAGGGCCGCTCAGGTGCTTCCCAGGCCAGGCCCGGAGACCGCTGCTCCAGCCTTCACGTGTGCTCTCCAGCAATCACCCCCTGACTGTGTGGTGCGGTGCGGCCTGGACAGGAGCAGCCTGCACGCTCACCCCCCCCCCCCCGTGTGGCCAGACTGTGTCCCCGACACGCACTGGTGCCCAGCAGCCTCTGCAGATGGGCCTCTGCGGCTGGACCTCCACGGCCGCCTTGGCCTCTTCCTCTGCCGGGACTGGTCAATCCCAGAGCTCCAGACAGAGGCATCTTTAGATGTATTTTTATTCTTTTTACTACCAAATCAGATATATCTATTCTTCTTCCCCCAAAAGGGATTTTTTTTGGGGGGGGGAGGTAATCAGTCGTGGGGCTTGAACTCTGGGCCTGGGCACTGTCTCTCAGCTCTTCAGCTCAAGGCGAGCGCTCTACTGTTTGAGCCACAGCGCCACTTCCAGTTTTCTGGTGGTTTATTGGAGATAAGAGTCTCACAGACGTTCCTGTCCAGGCTGGCTTTGAACCTCAATCCTCAGATCTCAGCCTCCCGAGTTGCTAGGATGACAGGCGTGAGCCATGGGCGCCCGGCTCCAAAAGGACCTTTTTCCTTTTTCTTTTTCGGCAGGCCCTTGCTATGAGTCCCAGGTTCACCGTCACCCACTCAGCGCCAAGTGCCGGACTTTCACAGCTCTTAACATAAAATTCTTTCAGTCCAAAGGACCCAGAGTTTTTGCCCTTTCCAAGTACAGTCCCCTGCAGAGGCAGACACGAAGACCGGCAGCGGCCCACGGGCTTTGCCCGGACCGCTGCTCCAAGAACACAGCTCTGGCTGGGACGTTCCCCCATCGGGGTGAGGCAGAAGGTCAGAGGCGCAGGACCCCATCAGCACAGCGCGGGAGACTGCTTGGAGACGGTTTGTATGGACACACAATGCCTTCCCTGGCCACGCACCGTTTGCATATTTAAAGATAAATTGTATGTTCTGACACTCCAAATGGCGGTAAAGGTATTTCAAATTATCTTGTTTGCTCACTCTACCAACCAAGAGAGGATGTAAAGGGCAAGAAGGTTCCGTCTCCATCAGGAAAGCTCACCGTGCTTCAGCATGCGCTGGGCTCTCGTGCACTGTTGGCTCAAATTTTTATAATGTTTTCCAAGTAGAACATAGGCGTAAAATAGCTTGTGTGCAGTCCTCTGGGGAGACCGCTAAGAGCCATCACTGCCACGCAGATGTTTGCTCATTTGCATCTTCCCTTATATTTTATTTATTTATTTATTTTGCTGGTCCTGGAGCTTGAACTCAGGGCCTGGGCGCTGTCCCTGAGCCTCTTTATGCTCAAGGCTAGCATTCTATCACGTGAGCCCCAGCACACTTCTGGCTTTTTCTAAGTAGTTTTTTGGAGATAAGAATCTTATGGACTTTCCCACCTGGGCTGGTTTCAGATGGTGATCCTCAGATCTCAGCCTCCTGAGTAGCTGGGGTGACAGGTGTGAGCTACCGATGCCCGGCTTCCTGGGTATTTTAGATAGACTCGATGACAGGGGTCATAAAAGAGGAGGGGCTCGTGATGCACTAGAGCCAGAGAACAGTGTGGCACACTCGGTGCCAACCACCAGCGGCACCCCCCCGCCTCGCCTCCCGGCCGTGACTCCGTGGGGCTTGTGGAGGTGGCATGGCCGGCCGCAGGCGGTAGAGAGCTGGGAGGTGGCAGAGCTGGGCTTGGAAAGTGGGCGTGTTTGTTCTCAGGACCCCTGCTTCCTCTACCACCACGCTGCCCACCTCACTGTCACAAGAGGTTGGAAGTTTCCAATTCTAGGAAGGAAATTAAAGCGAGTAATAATGTTTACCGCCCCCCTCCTTCCCACCTCAGAAACATCACTGAACTACCCAGCGGCAGAGCCGGAGACCCTCACGCTGCCGAGGAGAAGCATGCAGCTGTAGGGACGGCGGGGTGTGCGGGGAGTTGTGCGGTCCTGGCCTGCCCTGAGCCCCCTGGGGTATAAACCCGGCTCTGCGTCTGCCACGCTGTGACCTGGTTAACACAACGGTACAGAGTGTGCATACCCTTGACACAGCTCCTTGCACACTGTTTCATGCTCAATAAACATTATCTCTTTTTATTGGAACTGGATGGGAGGTTGCAATATAAAAATAAAGACTGATACTTGGTAAAATAAATAAATAAATAAACACCCAGAACTCACAGTTTCTGGTTTAACTGGGTTTTGTTGGCTCCTGATGGCTCTCCACCTCTTGATTTAAGAGAGCCTTAAAAACAAAAACGGCTCTGGGGTTGTCCAGGGCTGGGCTTCCATTTTCCAAACCAGATGCTCTTTTTGTTTTTAAAGCTCAGCAAACACTGAAATCTAGTCTGACAGCCCAAAATAAAACCCATTAGCTTTCTCCTGGCACTTTAAGTAGTAAATTACTGCTGCTAAGAATGCAAAGAGTTCCTAGAAGCTCTAATTAATATGTCAGTCCCTAACCTGTACATCCTACACTTCCTTATTTTTACATAATGAAGTTTTAACCCTCATATGCTCCATTCCCAAACTCTTATTAAAAACAAAAGCGTGTGAAATAGGATTACTAAAACAAAATAGTCGGAAGATAGTGCAAATAGTGGAAGATCACCTCCGGGCCGGTCTTCTGCCCGAGGGAATGCTCGATTGGAAATCCAGGCTTCTTGCTTGTGGCTGAAGGAAGAGGAGACGCGGGTAGCCCCTTCAGACAAAAAGCAGCTCTGCCATGCCATCTCCTTCCGTTGCTGTTACATCACAGCGGGAGCAGCTAGCGTTAAGAGAACCGGGTGTACTTCATCCGGGGTCTGACGGACTCCGCCAAGGCCCCTCTGAGAGGACAGGAGGCAAGAGGGCGGCTCTATCTGGGAAAGTCTCTTCCCAGAGCTGGCTCAGCCCCTCCGAGAGCGGCATCCCCTGACCCCAGGGCCTGCCCCTCTCCACCCGGCTCAGTGGCTCGGACACCTCACCTCCTACCCCCCCACTGAACACGCCAGCCTCTGGGGGACACGGTACACCACATGCACACCTTCACAGAGTCGCCGGGGGACAGTCGAAGGGCGGAGACACTGGTGGGGAGGGGGAGGGGGAGCTGAGGCTGCTGGGCGGGTGTCCCGCACAGGAGGAAACTTCCTCATTGAAAGTCACAACCTGTGCGGGCAATCCCAGCGCCTGGGTGCCGGTGCCCCGATGTCCTCTTCCAGGGGGAGTGACACAGGGACGCCACGCCACCCCTGGAGCTCCAGCACCACTCCCGGAGTCCCCGGAGTACCGGCCCAGTCTTCCCAGATCCAGCCACTTCTCTGGCTGCAAATCTCCCAATGGACGTAGGCCCGGGGGAGACCACGCAGCTCCCGCGGTGGAGCTACCTGGGGGCCAAGGCCTTGGCACTGCGTCCGCAGGGAACTGACCCCGCACCCAGCCAGGGCCAGCGCTCCAGGACAGTGAAGAACGGGCCCCACCACAGCTGGGTCCGGTCTGGAGGTCAAGGCCAGGTGCTGGCATCTGACCTCCTAAGAGACCTTGTCTCCTTCTTAATTACCTTGTCATGTGGCGAAGTCCCAGGGTGACAGGGGCGTATGAAAAGCGGCTCTTCGTTGTCTGAAGCCGGCCTGACCTGCTGAGAGCCTATGTGTCTCAGGGACAGATCGCCTCCTAATGAGACTTTTTATAATAAAACTTCCATGGCTTTGAGAAGAATATTAACGTTTTAGATCTTCCGGGTAGATCACACAGACCCTGCAGTCACGGCCACAATATCCTAAAGATTTAGCTTCTGAGTAATAAGGTGCGCACCGCACCTTAGCATTGCCATGGGCCAGAGCTATATTATTTGAAATGAAACCTCTCATAAATATCCAACTGTGAAGTCACTGTCTATCAGCTTCTGTTATATAAACAGGACGGGGCTCCGTCTCCTCGGAGCCAGCGTCAGAGCGGACACAGAGCCAGGTTCGGTGTCCCGTGCTGAGGGTTAAACAAGCTCCCCCTCTTCCGTCAATGCTGGGGAGCGGCGTGTGGCCCAAGGAGCCACGGTGTGGGGTCCAAATGAAATGGTGGGGGGGCGGTGGGGGGGGGGCTGAGCTCCTGATGAGCTCCTGGTGAGCACACACACATGTGCCTGCACCTGGTGAGCACACACACGGTGCGGCGAGCACACACGCGGTGCGCCTGCCCCCGGCGAGCACACACGCGGTGCGGCGAGCACACACGCGGTGCGGCGAGCACACACGCGGTGCGGCGAGCACACACGCGGTGCGGCGAGCACACACGCCGGTGAGCACACACGCGGTGCGGTGAGCACACACGCGGTGCGGTGAGCACACACGCGGTGCGGCGAGCACACACGCGGTGCAGCTGCACCACCAAGAGCATCACTCCTTGTTCTTTATTTTTCCACAGCTCTTGTTCCCGGGCCTGGGACTCAGCTGTCATGGTGAGAGAGAGAGAGACAGACAGACAGACAGACAGACAGACAGACAGACAGACAGAAACAGAGACAGAGACAGACAGAGACAGAGACAGAGAGAGACAGACAGAGACAGGGAGACAGAGAGAGACAGAGAGCGACAGGGAGACAGAGAGAGACAGAGACAGAGACAGAGAGAGACAGAGAGAGACAGGGAGACAGAGAGACAGAGAGCGACAGGGAGACAGAGAGAGACAGAGACAGAGACAGAGAGAGACAGAGAGAGACAGGGAGACAGAGAGACAGAGAGCGACAGGGAGACAGAGAGAGACAGAGACAGAGACAGAGAGAGACAGAGAGAGACAGGGAGACAGAGAGACAGAGAGCGACAGGGAGACAGAGAGAGACAGAGACAGAGACAGAGAGAGACAGAGAGAGACAGGGAGACAGAGAGACAGAGAGCGACAGGGAGACAGAGAGAGACAGAGACAGAGACAGAGAGAGACAGAGAGAGACAGGGAGACAGAGAGACAGAGAGCGACAGGGAGACAGAGAGAGACAGAGACAGAGACAGAGAGAGACAGAGAGAGACAGGGAGACAGAGAGACAGAGAGCGACAGGGAGACAGAGAGAGACAGAGACAGAGACAGAGAGAGACAGAGAGAGACAGGGAGACAGAGAGACAGAGAGCGACAGGGAGACAGAGAGAGACAGAGACAGAGACAGAGAGAGACAGAGAGAGACAGGGAGACAGAGAGAGACAGAGACAGAGACAGAGAGAGACAGAGAGAGACAGGGAGACAGAGAGACAGAGAGCGACAGGGAGACAGAGAGAGACAGAGACAGAGACAGAGAGAGACAGAGAGAGACAGGGAGACAGAGAGACAGAGAGCGACAGGGAGACAGAGAGAGACAGAGACAGAGACAGAGAGAGACAGAGAGAGACAGGGAGACAGAGAGAGACAGAGACAGAGACAGAGAGAGACAGAGAGAGACAGGGAGACAGAGAGACAGAGAGCGACAGGGAGACAGAGAGAGACAGAGACAGAGACAGAGAGAGACAGAGAGAGACAGGGAGACAGAGAGACAGAGAGCGACAGGGAGACAGAGAGAGACAGAGACAGAGACAGAGAGAGACAGAGAGAGACAGGGAGACAGAGAGAGACAGAGACAGAGACAGAGAGAGACAGAGAGAGACAGGGAGACAGAGAGACAGAGAGCGACAGGGAGACAGAGAGAGACAGAGACAGAGACAGAGAGAGACAGAGAGAGACAGGGAGACAGAGAGACAGAGAGCGACAGGGAGACAGAGAGAGACAGAGACAGAGACAGAGAGAGACAGAGAGAGACAGGGAGACAGAGAGACAGAGAGCGACAGGGAGACAGAGAGAGACAGAGACAGAGACAGAGAGAGACAGAGAGAGACAGGGAGACAGAGAGACAGAGAGCGACAGGGAGACAGAGAGAGACAGAGACAGAGACAGAGAGAGACAGAGAGAGACAGGGAGACAGAGAGAGACAGAGACAGAGACAGAGAGAGACAGAGAGAGACAGGGAGACAGAGAGACAGAGAGCGACAGGGAGACAGAGAGAGACAGAGACAGAGACAGAGAGAGACAGAGAGAGACAGGGAGACAGAGAGACAGAGAGCGACAGGGAGACAGAGAGAGACAGAGACAGAGACAGAGAGAGACAGAGAGAGACAGGGAGACAGAGAGAGACAGAGACAGAGACAGAGAGAGACAGAGAGAGACAGGGAGACAGAGAGACAGAGAGCGACAGGGAGACAGAGAGAGACAGAGACAGAGACAGAGAGAGACAGAGAGAGACAGGGAGACAGAGAGACAGAGAGCGACAGGGAGACAGAGAGAGACAGAGACAGAGACAGAGAGAGACAGAGAGAGACAGGGAGACAGAGAGAGACAGAGACAGAGACAGAGAGAGACAGAGAGAGACAGGGAGACAGAGAGACAGAGAGCGACAGGGAGACAGAGAGAGACAGAGACAGAGACAGAGAGAGACAGAGAGAGACAGAGAGACAGAGAGAGACAGAGACAGAGACAGAGAGAGACAGAGAGAGACAGGGAGACAGAGAGACAGAGACAGAGACAGAGAGAGACAGAGAGAGACAGAGAGAGACAGGGAGACAGAGAGACAGAGAGCGACAGGGAGACAGAGAGAGACAGAGACAGAGACAGAGAGAGACAGACAGAGACAGGGAGACAGAGAGACAGAGAGCGACAGGGAGACAGAGAGAGACAGAGACAGAGACAGAGAGAGACAGACAGAGACAGGGAGACAGAGAGCGACAGAGAGCGAGACGAGAGCGTGGTGATTGCCATTCTTTGTCTCGAAGGGACACGCCATGGCTTTGATTTCAAACGTGACCCCTGCTGGGCACCACGGGCCGCCCCGAGCCTGGACGTGGAGAACCAGGGCTGACAACCTGCTGCAGCGATCGAAGCGCCCGCCCCTGTCATCACCGTCTGGCGCCCTCTGCTCACCGTGGACAGGAGGTTCCTGCAATGACAGGAAGGAGAGCCAGGGCGAGGAGGGCCTGCCGAGGAGGACTGAGGCGCCCCAGCGGGCCCGACTCCCCTCCTCCACATAGAAGGGTGCTTCATAACGCTGGTCGCGCTTCCGTGATGTGCCCGGTACTATTGGAGTAATTTGTCTTACGTTATTATTTAGCCTGAGAGGCGGGGCCGTCACCACCCTCACTTCAAGGTGAGCATGAGGCCTGGGGACAGATGGCAGGCCGGCTGCTCAGCGGCCAACGGGGCTTCGGGATCCGAGGCAAGTCAGGAAGCCTCCCGGGAAATCCCACCAGCACCTTCATCCTCCAGGGCTGAGGGAAAATCAATCCCTGTGCTCGGAGCCACCCGGCGGTGGAGAGCCCAGCTGACGCCGCACTTAGCATCCCCGAAACACCCGGGTGATTCGGCGCTTTGTGGGCCCAAGTCAATGGCTTCCTGGTCTTCATCTCTGCGCCCCTGTGTTGATCACAGGGCTCAGTGCACAGTAAGCCCTCAGAGGGGGGAATGGACTGTCCCCGCTGGCTGGCAGAGGGTGTATTGCAGGCTGAGCTGCTTCTGGAGCTGGAGAGCAGGCCAGAACAGCAGAACTGTCCCAGGACAGGAAGAGAGAAAGACACCAGCACCACAGCTTCCTCTGAAGCCATCGCCATTTGGAAGCATCAGCAGCCGGGAGGGAGGCAGCCCCCTTCACGGAGATCGGTGGTATCTCCGGGCTCTTCCAAACACATTTAATTCTGCACGTGGAAAATAATGGCATCATTATTTAATCCAAAGTACAATAACAGCGATAGATTGCTCGCGCGGCTGCACAGGTCCCCTGCAGAGAGTGTACTGTGTGTTGCCTTCACACACGCACACACGCACACATGCACACACATACAAACACACACACACAAACACACACACATGCATACATGCCCGAGGTACCAGGAAGAGGGCCTGTCCATTCACTGGCCCACAAAGACAGTGTGTGACTAACTGTGGCTGTTATTATAACAGCAGAAGGAAAAAAAAAACAAAGCCCAGGGTGCAGGGCAATGTCACTTAAGACTAACGTGTCCTGTACAATGATCCAAAGACATATCTGCTGTGGCTGAAGGACCGCAGCCATCCAGGTAGACACTCATCAGCCGTGATTAAGGACTTCACAGCTCAGGTCAAGATGTAATATGTCTGGGAAAAACCGTGGCACCTCCTTTTAATCTTGTGTAGAAAACAATTAAAGTATATAAAGCACATTATTAAAATATGTAAAATTTATAATTTAATTATAAGATTGCATAGCTTTATGATCTAATAGTTCTGCTGTATTTTGCATATTAGTGAACAATTGCTTTCTTAAAGCACACAGTAGAATCATTTACTTGATGCTGGAGAATAAGTTAATTATGGATTCCCTGTATATGACTAATGGATTTAATAATCACTTTACTGTAGAATTAACTTATACTTCCCTGTGCTTATAGCACTAATGATGATATTCATGAAAGTTATATTTCTTTAAAAATGTAAGATTGGCACAAAAAGAGCAGCCAATGTGCAAGTTGGGTTCAGAGCTAGCAGTTCCAAAGGGGGGTTCAGAGGCATCAAGACGGGATCCTGCCTGTCATCCATCACACACACCCTCACGCCCCGCCCACCCGCCCTCCCTGGGCTTTATTAAGGGAATTTATTTTCTTTAAGGGAAGAGGAAACACTTGCCACGTGCAGTTGGGGAAGCTCCCGGGTTTTAGCCTTGGTTGAGTCACAGTGGGGGCTCTCCACTCACATGTGCTCCGTGTTCTCCATACATACCATGATCTCCACTGACATGCGTGTGCTGTGATCACCACAGACACGCATGTGTTATGATCTCCACTGATATGCATGTGCTGTGATCTCCACTGACATGCATGTGCTGTGATCTCCACTGACATGCATGTGCTGTGATCTCCACTGACATGCATGTGCTGTGATCTCCACTGACATGCATGTGCTGTGATCACCACTGACATGCATGTGCTGTGATCTCCACTGACATGCATGTGCTGTGATCACCACTGACATGCATGTGCTGTGATCTCCACTGACATGCATGTGCTGTGATCTCCACTGACATGCATGTGCTGTGATCACCACTGACATGCATGTGCTGTGATCTCCACTGACATGCATGTGCTGTGATCACCACTGACATGCATGTGCTGTGATCACCACTGACATGCGTGTGCGGTGATCTCCACTGACATGCATGTGCTGTGATCACCACTGACATGTGTGTGCTGTGATCTCCACTGACATGCATGTGCTGTGATCTCCACTGACATGCATGTGCTGTGATCACCACTGACATGCATGTGCTGTGATCTCCACTGACATGCATGTGCTGTGATCACCACTGACATGCATGTGCTG
Source organism: Dipodomys spectabilis (assembly GCF_019054845.1). Lineage (NCBI taxonomy): Eukaryota > Metazoa > Chordata > Mammalia > Rodentia > Heteromyidae > Dipodomys > Dipodomys spectabilis. The sequence continues at coordinate 374,373 of NW_024871376.1, forward strand.
TGATCTCCACTGACATGCATGTGCTGTGATCTCCACTGACATGCATGTGCTGTGATCACCACTGACATGCATGTGCTGTGATCTCCACTGACATGCATGTGCTGTGATCACCACTGACATGCATGTGCTGTGATCTCCACTGACATGCATGTGCTGTGATCTCCACTGACATGCATGTGCTGTGATCACCACTGACATGCATGTGCTGTGATCACCACGGACATGCATGTGCTGTGATCTCCACTGACATGCATGTGCGGTGATCTCCACTGACATGCATGTGCTGTGATCCCATGGACATGCATGTGTTATGATCTCCACTGACATGCATGTGCTGTGATCTCCACTGACATGCATGTGCTGTGATCTCCAGTCACATGCATTGCTATGGTCTCCACACGTATGTACGCACTCCATGCATGTACTGTGGTCTCCACTCACAGGTCCTGGGTGCACTGTGTGCTGTGATCACTGGGGAATGCTCTGATCCACTCACAGGTCCTGGGGGCACTGTGTGCTGTGATCACTGGGGAATGCTCTGATCCACTCACAGGTCCTGGGTGCACTGTGTGCTGTGATCACTGGGGAGTGCTCTGATCCACTCACAGGTCCTGGGTGCACTGTGTGCTGTGATCACTGGGGAATGCTCTGATCCACTCACAGGTCCTGGGTGCACTGTGTGCTGTGATCACTGGGGAATGCTCTGATCCACTCACAGGTCCTGGGGGCACTGTGTGCTGTGATCACTGGGGAATGCTCTGATCCACTCACAGGTCCTGGGTGCACTGTGTGCTGTGATCACTGGGAATGCTCTGATCCACTCACAGGTCCTGGGTGCACTGTGTACTGTAATCACTGGGGAATGCTCTGATCCACTCACAGGTCCTGGGTGCACTGTGTGCTGTGATCACTGGGGAATGCTCTGATCCACTCACTGTCTCGTCAGCCAGAGCAAACAACACTAACAGAAAGAATAGCAGCATGTTCATTGTTTACCATCGTCACCGCCACCAGTAACAGTCATCACCATCATCATCATCATCTCCACAATCACCATGATCACCATCATCTCTACCATCATCCTTATCAGGCCTCACCATCACCACCAATTACACATCATCATCATCACCTCCACCATCACTATCCATTACACATCACCATCCCTGCCACCTCCACCACCACCATCCATTACACATCACCATCCCTGCCACCTCCATCACCATCCATTACACATCACCATCCCTGCCACCTCCACCTCCATCAATTACACATCACCATCCCTGCCACCTCCATCTCCACCATCCATTACACATCACCATCCCTGCCACCTCCACCATCACCATCCATTACACATCACCATCCCTGCCACCTCCACCATCATCCATTACACATCACCATCCCTGCCACCTCCACCATCATCCATTACACATCACCATCCCTGCCACCTCCACCATCATCCATTACACATCACCATCCCTGCCACCTCCACCATCACCACCATCCATTACACAACACCATCCCTGCCACCTCCACCATCACCACCATCCATTACACATCACCATCCCTGCCACCTCCACCATCACCATCCATTACACATCACCATCCCTGCCACCTCCACCTCCACCATCCATTACACATCACCATCCCTGCCACCTCCACCACCACCACCATCCATTACACATCACCATCCCTGCCACCTCCACCTCCATCCATTACACATCACCATCCCTGCCACCTCCACCACCACCACCATCCATTACACATCACCATCCCTGCCACCTCCACCTAAACCACCATCCATTACACATCACCATCCCTGCCACCTACACCACCACCATCCATTACACATCACCATCCCTGCCACCTCCACCACAACCATCCATTACACATCACCATCGCTGCCATCTCCACGTCCACCACCATCCATTACACATCACCATCCCTGCCACCCACACCTCCACCATCCATTACACATCACCATCCCTGCCACCTCCACCTCCACCATCCATTACACATCACCATCCCTGCCACCTCCACCACCATCCATTATACATCACCATCCCTGCCACCTCCACCATCACCATCCATTACACATCACCATCCCTGCCACCTCCACCTCCATCCACCACCATCCATTACACATCACCATCCCTGCCACCTCCACCTCCACCATCCATTACACATCACCATCCCTGCCACCTCCACCACCATCCATCAGCATCCATTACACATCACCATCCCTGCCACCTCCACCTCCACCACCATCCATTACACATCACCATCCCTGCCACCTCCACCTCCACCATCCATTACACATCACCATCCCTGCCACCTCCACCACCATCCACCACCATCCATTACACATTACCATCCCTGCCACCTCCACCACCACCATCCATTACACATCACCATCCCTGCCACCTCCACCATCACCATCCATTACACATCACCATCCCTGCCACCTCCACCATCACCATCCATTACACATCACCATCCCTGCCACCTCCACCATCACCATCCATTACACATCACCATCCCTGCCACCTCCACCACCATCCATTATACATCACCATCCCTGCCACCTCCACCATCATCCATTACACATCACCATCCCTGCCACCTCCACCACCACCACCATTCATTAGACATCACCATCCCTGCCACCTCCACCACCATCCATTACACATCACCATCCCTGACACCTCCACCTCCACCATCCATTACACATCACCATCCCTGCCACCTCCACCATCACCACCATCCATTACATATCACCATCCCTGCCACCTCCACCATCACCATCCATTACACATCACCATCCCTGCCACCTCCACCATCACCACCATCCATTACACATCACCATCCCTGCCACCTCCACCGCCACCACCATCCATTACACATCAACATCCCTGCCACCTCCATCACCATCCATTACACATCACCATCCCTGCCACCTCCACCACCATCCATTACACATCACCATCCCTGCCACCTCCACCACCATCCATCAGCATCCATTACACATCACCATCCCTGCCACCTCCACCTCCATCCATTACACATCACCATCCCTGCCACCTCCACCACCATCCATCAGCATCCATTACACATCACCATCCGTGCCACCTCCACCACCATCCATCAGCATCCATTACACATCACCATCCCTGCCACCTCCACCATCATCCATTACACATCACCATCGCTGCCACCTCCACCATCACCATTCATTACACATCACTATCCCTGCCACATCCACCACCACCATCCATTACACATCACTATCCCTGCCACCTCCACCACCACCACCATCCATTACACATCACCATCCTTGCCACCTCCACCATCACCATCCATTACACATCACCATCCCTGCCACCTCCACCACCATCCACCATCATCCATTACACATCACCATCCCTGCCACCTCCATCACCACCATCCATTACACATCACCATCCCTGCCACCTCCACCGCCACCATCATCCATTACACATCACCATCCCTGCCACCTCCACCTCCATCCATTACACATCACCATCCCTGCCACCTCCACCACCATCCATTACACATCACCATCCCTGCCACCTCCACCACCATCCACCACCATCCATTACACATCATCCCTGCCACCTCCACCTCCACCATCCATTACACATCACCATCCCTGCCACCTCCACCTCCACCGCCATCCATTACACATCACCATCCCTGCCACCTCCACCGCCACCACCATCCATTACACATCACCATCCCTGCCACCTCCACCTCCATCCATTATACATCACCATCCCTGCCACCTCCACCTCCATCCATTACACATCACCATCCCCGCCACCTCCACCATCACCACCATCCATTACATATCACCATCCCTGCCACCTCCATCATCACCATCCATTACACATCACCATCCCTGCCACCTCCACCGCCATCCATTACATATCACCATTCCTGCCACCTCCACCTCCACCACCATCCATTACACATCACCATCCCTGCCACCTCCACCATCACCACCATCCATTACACATCACCATCCCTGCCACCTCCAGCATCACCACCATCCATTACACATCACCATCCCTGCCACCTCCACCTCCATCCATTACACATCACCATCCCCGCCACCTCCACCTCCACCATCACCATCCATTACACATCACCATCCCTGCCACCTCCATCACCATCCATTACACATCACCATCCCCGCCACCTCCACCTCCACCATCACCATCCATTACACATCACCATCCCCGCCACCTCCACCTCCATCCATTACACATCACCATCCCCGCCACCTCCACCTCCATCCATTACACATCACCATCCCCGCCACCTCCACCTCCATCCATTACACATCACCATCCCCGCCACCTCCACCTCCACCATCCATTACACATCACCATCCCCGCCACCTCCACCTCCACCATCACCATCCATTACACATCACCATCGCTGCCACTTCCACCGCCACCACTTGAGTTATTCTTCCCTGTGAGATTTAGCAATAGAACAGCTAGGTTTTATTTCCACCTTTGCTGATTTGCTAACGAGCTGCCTGTCTGCCTCTCAAATAGGAAACCTGGCTTCTCCCTGCAGGCTCTGGGCATCCTTGGCTATCTTGAAGCCCTAAACCCAGGTGGTGTACTAGTAGGGTGCCCTTGCTCCCGAAGGGGCTTATGCAAGCTATACGGCACAGAGCTGTTCACAAGGCAGGGATATATGCGGACTAGAATGGCCTATTCCTTCTCTGTGTGTGCGTGCGCAATGCCTGCCCTGGTGCCAGCCCCGAATCCAGGCCCTGTGCTCTCACCAGCTTTCCCCTCTGCCACTGCCAGCATTTTGCTGGATAATTGGAAATAAGAGTCTCAAGGAGTTTCCTGCCCCATCTGGCTTTGAACCTGGATGTGATGGTCAAGGCACGCACATCACCGTGGAAGCTGGGGTCAAAGGTGAGTCCCGAGTCATTCATTAAGGGGCTAGCGTCCAAATTTGGATCAGTCTTGAAATAACTCCTCTGTGTTTTTTTAACCCAGAAAAATCGTACCCTACTTGCATAACTTCATAATATAGGGAGCAAAGGATTCAACTCAGCAATCGCTAGTTCCATGAAATAATTGTCGTCTTCTCTTGAAATACTGAAACTCATTACGCTTCATTTGTCTCTGCTTCTACATTTCAACCTCATGATCATTCCTTTTCCAAACTCTTTCACACGCAGAAAGCAAACTAAATGCGCCAGGCCATCACAGCTGCTCTGATGTTCTGGTGTCTTTGGCTTTTCAAATCTTAAATAATACCTAAAATGCCTTGGATTTATGCACTCCATTATGCCTTACAAAGGACTTGCATGCACTTATTTCATAAAAATGAGTCATGTCTGGGGAAAGAGAGAATGATAGGATGAAAAAAGTAGATGGACTTGGAAACAAGATTCACTGGAGTACAAATCCTGGCTCTGTGAAGAATTCAATCTTGGGCAAATTATTTAGCCTCTTGGCTTACATTTTCTTATTTTGTCAAATTAGAGGTGTAAATAGCTGCACCAGGAGCTTAGCTATCTGGGTTAAAATTGTGGTTTCGAGGGTTCAGAGCAAAGTGAGTAGCCAGGACGCGGAGCCCAGGGATGCGGTGTGAAGCACCCCCCCCCAGCCCCAGACGCCAAGGGATGCAGTGTGAATGCAGTGTGAAGCACCCCCCCAGCCCCAGACGCCAAGGGATGCAGTGTGAATGCAGTGTGAAGCACCCCCCCCAGCCCAAGACGCCAAGGGATGCAGTGTGAATGCAGTGTGAAGCACCCCCCCAGCCCCAGACGCCAAGGGATGCAGTGTGAATGCAGTGTGAAGCACGCCCCCCCCCCCAGCCCCAGACGCCAAGGGATGCAGTGTGAATGCAGTGTGAAGCACCCCCCCCAGCCCCAGACACCAAGGGATGCAGTGTGAATGCAGTGTGAAGCACCCCCCCCCCCAGCCCCTGACGCCACTTCCGCCACTTCCTGGTCGTAGCTGTTTTTCAGGGGAGAAGGGGTGCCAAGCACCTGGAATTCCTTCATCAAATCTGCTGCTCTGGTAAAGTAGGGAGAGGTGTTAGACATCTAGATTTTCAAGTGATCAAATAAGACACGATGACAAATCTAAGAAAAATGACACCAGCTCTTGGATGAAAACAAAATCAATCCCCCCCCCCACAGCCCCCATTCCTTAGCTCCCCTCTTCCTTCTGGTGTCTTCCATCTGTCATACTTAGACAGAAATCCATATGTCTAGTGTAAAGCACTGTTTCTCTGGCAACAGCCAGGCCACTTAGCAAGAGTCTACAGCAAGCCAATATAATATTCTTCTCCGAGTAATTTTGGCCAAAGGTCGCCGTGCCAGAGTAAGTTAATTATTCCAAGAGGGCTTACTTTTACTATAATTATTGATCTCCACGAACTAATGAAAAAAGAACCTGCTATTTATTAAATGTTTTTTAAAATCTCCCTTAGATGCATTTACATACATAACACATTTCACCTTCACCACAATCCTGCAATACATTTCTTAGTTTTAAGGGGAAAGAATCAATGACCAAGTTGGTGAGATTTCCCAGGGTTACCAGAGGCAGGCAGAACCGAGTCAGCCGTAAGAGATGGTCTGTTTCGTTACTGTGACTTCCAGTTTACGCGGATGCCTGGCCAAGAACAATCCAAGGCTTCATCTCCCCAAGTTCTTGCTGGGTAGATAAACCCGACCATCAGACTCTGGGAGCTCAGAGGTCCCTCTGTTCAGCATGCTCAGTCATGACAGTGATGTGACTTCTGCTATAGTATCATGTGCTTGGCACAGCTAAGTCAGTCCTACAGACATTGTCTATCTCTCCTCCTCCTCCTCCTCCTGCCCCTCCTGCTCCTCCTCCTCCCCAACTCCTCCTCCCCTCCTCCTCCTCCTCTTCCTTCCCTTCCCCCTCCTCCCCTCCTCCTCCTCCTCTTCCTTCCCCTCCCCCTCCTCCCCTCCTCCTCTTCCTCCCCTCCTCTCCTCCTCCTCCACCTCCTCCTCTTCCTCCCCTCCTCTCCCCCTTCTCCTCCTCCTCCACCTCCTGCTCTTCCTCCCCCTCCCCCTCCCCCGTCTCCTCCTCCTCCACCTCCACCTCCTCCGTTTCTTCCCTTTTCTCTTCTTTCTTTCTTCTTGGGCCCTTGCTTTGCCATTAGTCATTTCAAAGCCTCCTCTGGCTTCAGTCCCATTTCATAACTCTGTCTCAACATTATGAATTTCTGCAGGGCAACATGGCTATTCTGTCACCTCCTACATAGACATCTATTCTCTGTCTGTCTGTCTGTTTCTCTCTCTGTCAGTTACTACCTGTTCATTTCCAGCTCCCAGACATTGGCCAAGTTCCTTCATTTCTTTTTTTTTGTTTTGGTTTGTTTTTGGGTCCAGTCGTGGGGCCTGAACTCTGGGCCTGGGCGCTGTCCCTCAGCTCTTCAGCTCAAGGCGAGCACTCTACCACTTGAGCTACAGCGCCACTTCCGGCTTTTTTCTTTTTGCTTATGTGGTGCTGAGGAATCGAACCCAGGGCCTCAGGCATGCAAGGCAAGCGCTCTACCACTGAGCCACCTTCCCAGCCCAAGTTCCTTCATTTCTGATGAAACACTCTCCTGTTTGTGTTTTCTCTGATTCCTTCTGTCTCACTCAGTGAGTGGTTTTGAGGAGAGTCTGGGAGCGCATGTGAGGACCTGTACCACGTCTCGAGAGAGTTCTTACATCTCATCACTGTTTATCCCAGAGCCTCACACGATCTTCAGAGAAAGAGAATCGTAAGTGCCCAGGCTGGCCATCAACACCTCCAAAACACGGGGGCGTGTGTGTTGTACACGTCAGTCTTATGGCCAAGACGGGAGGGAAGGAGGAAGAAAGGGAGGTGGGGAGGGAGGGAAGAGGTAACAATGGAAGGGGAGGGAGGGAAGGAGGGGGAAGAAAGGGAGGAGGAAGAGAAAGGGGGAGGGAGAAAGGGGAAAGGATGGAAGGAAGGGACAGAGGGGAAAGGGGGAGGGAGGGAGGGGGAGGGACAGAGGGAGGAAAGTCATTCCCTAAAAGAATTTTTAATCACACATGTAATAAACTTCCTACTTTGCATACTTTTTCTTCATTAATACTTCTTCGGCTTCACTATTAGGCAGTATAAAACATTTCTATTTTCACACAATAAGTGCCTCGGGATTTGGCTCTCCAAACCACCCAGGAGGCAAAAATTACAATTCTACTGTCAAGAGTCTGCTTTAAACCCAAAAGCCGTCCTTATAAAAACTGCATCCCAGAAGAGCGTTTGTGCATTTAAAACATCCTATTTATCTTCTCTGGAGTTGGAATCTGATGTCAATGTTGGCTTAACAATACGGTGGTAGTTCTGTGCACGCTTCGGAGGGCCAAGGAAGCGAGCAACAAGCCGCGGGGCCTTTCTTACTCTTGCGATGCAAAGCTGGCCTGCCCTCTTTTCTGGGCACACGGTGGTGTCTGCGACCTGGGTACACAGCACTGGACACATGTTCACCGGTCTCCACTTCGCCATGCGCCCAGCTTAGAGACTTGGCTGCAGGAGTGGCTACGGGAAGTGTAACGTAGAACTCTGTGCCTGGCCTGTAAACTCCCTGTCTGGGATTGTTTTGGATCTATGTGGCCGCAGCTTGGAACGGGGGTATGTGCTAGTCATACACACATATATTATAATCTAGTTATACAGCCCCTCTCTGCTGCTCTCCGCCCAACTTCTCATCTTTCTATTATTCAATAACCGTTAGCAAGTTTCCTTATGCAATCTTCATCCAGGATACAAAACTCAAGAGATAGACACAAGAATGCAAGAGCCATTATTCCTCTGATCGGCACAGGTGCACTTGCCACTGTCTTGGAAGCTCAAATGGTAGAGCACCAGCCACGAGCAAAAAAGCTGTGCAAGAGCACCAGCCATGAGCAAAAAAGCTGTGCAAGAGGTGAAGGCCCTGATTTTAAGCCCCAGTGGGGGGAGAAGAAGAAGAAGAAGAAGGAGAAGGAGAAGGGGAAAGGGAAAGGGAAGGGGAAGAGGAAGAAGAAAGAAATGGACATGATCCATAATCAATTGGATGAAATTTTACTTTGAAGTAAGTTGAAAACTTGTATCCTTTGAAAGAACCATGCACATATGAAATGAACCACCTACATTACTCGATCAGTGGAAGTGACTTCCTATATCTTAAGAAAAAAACATAGCTCTCTTAAGATCGAATTCCTTGATAGGACAAAGAAGCCAATGTAGACATAAGACTCCTACACTCATTAGGGAAGAAGAAGGAAGGGAACGAAACCCATCACCACGGAAACTCGCACAGAATTTTATAACCTGCATTCATAGGGTTCATTTTCCAAAATCAAGTCACTGCAGTTTCCGATAGCTTCAATGTCCTAACACGTGTTCTGTGAAGGTCTAGACCGCTTACTAAACACTTCAAAATACAGAGCTGGAGGTGAGCGGTAATGAATGTGACCAATGTGAACACGCATTGTGTCTCTGCATGAAGAGGGCTTAAGGAAACTCACTAAAATCTGTTGAATAATAGAGGAATGGGGTGTCAGGGAAATGTGTAACGCAATGCAGAACAGATTCTATTGTTCGGAGTATCAGCCCAAGTGAGGAGAGCCTGGGTTGAGGGCAAAGGAGGGTGGAGTGATCTATCTGTGTGAACAAAGAGAACAATAAAGCCTGTTGAAACTGTTCTGGGAAGGGGAGTCAGGTGACCAGGTGATGGGAGGGGTGAATATCTGTATGTTGCACGAGTACGGGAATGCCACCACAACCACCCTTGTACATATGCTGGCAAAGGCAGATTCTCAGAGCGAGAAGGGTTCCCTGCAATGTCCCCGCAGTGAGATGCCCACCCATGCCAAACACAGCCCGTATTAGCACATGCATCCCAGGAGGCTCACATGGCCGCGGCACTGGGGCCAACATTCTTGGCCAGTACAGAATTTGGCACGAAGAATACTTTGGGGGTTGGATGTGTGGCTCAGGTAGTAGAGCATCAGCAGTGAGCAAAGGCGTCAGATACCAAGTTTGAGTCCCAGATGCAGACAAAGCAAACATGCTTTGGCTAAGACCCACATGTTCAAGCTATCTCCATCAGTGGCGGCAGACTATGACAAGTACAATCCTCCCCTCCCGAGTCACAGAACCGGTGAACAAAGACAGCCTGGGACCCAGAAACCGCCAGATGCTATATGCATAGGCAGATAGTCTTTGAAGAGAGGAGTTTCTGTGATTGCTGGCGCTGTGTGTGTGTGTGTGTGTGTGTGTGTGTGTGTGTGTGTGTGTGTGCGCGCACACTGCTCTTGGGGCCTGAACTCTGACCCTGGGCTCTGTCCTTAGCTTTGCTCCACTTCTGGCTTTTTGGTGTTTCATTGGGGGTAAGAGTCTCGCGGACTTTCCTGCCTGGGCTGGCTTGAAACCTCCACCCTCTGATCTCAGCCTCCCGCGCAGCTGGACTTGCAGGCGGGGCCCGCTCATGCCTGCCTCGATTTCTGGCTTTTTGTCCTAACCTGGCACCCTTCGCCTGCACACTCATAAAATGGCTCAAGTGTGAACTTTGATCACTCCTGCTTTTCCAGGGCAAAAGAAAGATTGTGTTAGTCTTAGATTGGCTGATGGCCCACTGTGATTTCCTGAGATTACTAATGATAAAACACTTCAGATCAAGAAGTAGAAGCTATGTAATATAAAATTTAAAAAAGCTACCTACCTTTGTAGGATCATATCAGCCATGAAGTAATGCTACAACATCAGCTTGTGATTCACATAGTTTGATTAAATAAGGTTTATTGTTTAAGTAAAGGCGATAACAAAGCCAAACCAATTTTCATAATATCATTCAAGATAATATTGAGCTATGATGATATTGCATTATTTTTATGCATGCATTTTGAAATTTATCCTCTAAATAGATTTTTAAAAAAGTGTTCCAAGACAACTGGTAGATGTCTAGGGTACTTTTTAAAGTAAAAACACAGCACTGAAATAGAATTTGCTATGTTTTTAGTTATATCTCATTTCCAAATGAAGCATCTGCTTTAGATTTAGTCCCATTATTGAAATGAAATTATGAAACTAGTTATAACACAAAGACCAAATGGTGTAATTGGAAAATATTTCCTTTGTAGACAGACAAATCTTGTTTAAAATCTGGGCTCTGCTACATCAGGTACAATTGACCTGAGGCAGAGTTCTTAGGTTCTCTGAGTCCCTGCACATTGGAAAATACCCACCCGGCCAGCTGACCCTTGGGAGAGCCGCACAAAGCTGATGCATGAGAACTCAAAGTGTATTCTTTTTTCCACACAGTGAAAATGTAAACCTAAAATAATGACTGTATTTGTCCCCTATCTTATATTGTAAAAAATCTTTTAGTTTTTTTAATATAGTCCTTTCCTTGTTCATAGAATTGCTGTTTGCTTTTGTTTTGTACTGGCCCTGGGAGCCAGCTGCACTGGGGCTTGAGCTCCAGTCCTCCAGCTCTCTCACAGCTCATGGCTGGTGCTTTACCATTTGGGCCAGACTACCATGTCTAGCTTTTTGATGGTTAATTGGAGATAAGATTCTCTCAGATTTGTCAGTCTAGGCAGACTTTGAACCTAAATTCTCAGATCTCAGCTTCCTGAGTAGCTAGAATTATAGGCAGGAGCCACCGGTACTGCCTTGGTAATAGCTTTCATGACATAATTCATGTGCTATGCAACTGACCATTAAAGCCTGAATGAATGACTTCAAGTATATTCACAGGGCTGTGCATCCATCACCACAAATTGATTTTTAACATATTTTTTATTATTCCCCAAAGAAACTTCCTCTCATTAACTATCACCCTGCTGGCCTCCCATGCTGCCCAGCACCGAGCAACCACTAGCGTGCATTCCCTTTCTGCAGGTCTTCATCTTCGGAACTGGGAGGGTTTGGAATCACAAGTCCCATCCAGATGCCACTGCCATGCTTGACCAAGAAAAGAGGCCTGGATCAGAGGCATCATCAATGGTGTCAGCCAATCTTGGCCTTCCAGCCTACAGAGCAGGGAGCTCACACACAGCTTCTCCCTTTAACTAGCAATGGAAAACAGACAAGCACATGCGTGTTTCACATCAGCACAACTGTGCAACGCGTGGATTTTTGTGACTACTTCACAAAATGCACCCCGTCTCTGGCACCATCTATTCCATTGTAGAGTGGTCCATTAGGAAACCTCAGTGCTCTTCTGAAGGGTGAGTGGGCAGATGGGGAGGAGCAGCACACTGGAGGGACGAGGCCTGCAGTTCCAGTAAGCACTGGCCTCCAAGGGGCGCCAGGGCTGGGTTTATGAAGTACAGTGGGGTTACCAGACAGGGAAGCAAGGTGCCTCGCTGAACAATGCCCCAAGTGGTTTGGTGCGGGGTGTAGGAAGAGATGCCATTATTAGAGCATAGCAATATGCCTTTATGTTGTAAGTGTAGTACCAACGAATGAAAGTACGTGTCACTTTAGCTTCCCGTCTATACACTGTGCTCATGGTTGTGAAATAATTCATAGTCATATTGGCAGTGGAAAAAAATTTTGTTCTTGTTTCTTTGGTTTTGTGCTGGATTGTTAAAGAAGTGATGTCCCACCTTTGATCATATAAAATAACACTTATCAACATAAACTCCAGGAATTGGAAACAAGATGTTTTTTCCCCTGTTGTTGCTTTTGTTTTCTTTTCTTATTGTAAAAAAAAAAAAAGCCTAACATAACTTAGGGAGTTCAATAAAATTATATGTCATGGAAACATGTCTATTTCATGTTTTCATGACATAGCTAGAACTGCAATACTTAAAATGTAAAACCTACCCTCGCTTACGTAGTAGCACATTTGCTCCGAATGTAAGAGACATTAGGACACTAGGGTGCTGTCTCTGAGCTTTTTCTTTCTTTTTTTTTTGTCGATCATGGGGCCAGAACTCTGGGTCTGGGCGCTGTCCCTCAGCTCTTCAGCTCAAGGCTAGCGCTCTACCACTTGAGCCAAAGCGCCACTTCCAGCTTTTTCTGCTTATGTGGTGCTGAGGAATCGAACCCAGGGCCTCATGCATGCAAGGCACGCACTCTACCATTGAGCCACCTTCCCAGCCCCTGTCTCTGAGCTTTTTCACCCAAGCCTAGTGCTCTACCACTTTGAGCCACAGCTCTACTTGTGTTTTCTGATGGTTAAGGAGATGAGAGTCTCACGAATTTTCCTGCCTTGGCTGGCTTCGAACCATGATCCTCAGATCTCAGCCTCCTGAGTAGCAAGGATTGTAGGTGTGAGCCACCAGTGCCCAGCTCATACATAAGTATATATGTATACATACAATTATATGTCCATTGTACATATGAAAAAAGGCACAGACAAATTCAATTATTTTACTTCATTTATCAGCTAGTAAGCATTGTGACTGGCATTCAAATTTATCCAAATTATTTGACCTCAGAATATGTATTTCAGAGTATTTGACCTCAAAGTATGTTCTCAACTCATTTGACTGTATAAGTTCCTTGAATTATAGATTCATCATCATCTTGATCTTAGAAATAACAAATCAGACTCAGAGACATTAGACAAATATTCTAGGGTACCAAAACTACAAGTTATTTGAAATCCCTGAAAGAAGAACCACAAATATCAAAGATCTTTTATTTTTGAAGGTTAGTTGCTACAAAGAAAGATAATTCTGTAATTCCTAAGGGCTCTAATGTCCTTTCTTTAATTTTGTGACAGAAATGAATTCTTTGACACCCTGGAGCACCTTCTATGCTAATTTTAATAGCTGTCATGACATAATTCCATCTTAAATTTATTATCTGATGACACGGAGTTAAATGCATACTTTGTTGATAGATAATCACAGAAGAGAGGGTTAATTGGAACAGATCTTGAGACAGCAATCACTCCAATTTACAAGGAAGAGCAGCTGGCCTCTTGCTTCTAGGATTCCCTGGTGAACACACACAAGGGTCAACATCCTCCACAATGTCCAAGTCTGTATTTGTACCAAAGGTGTTTTAGAGAAAAAGAAGTCACATGTCCAAAAATCAAGCACCTGTTCCTTTTATTGGGACCTGAAATTCTAGCTGAAGTGCAACTTTCAAACAATACAGAAGTCAGGCAAAGGCAGCAGGCAGTTATGATGGTCTTATAGAGAAGATGTGGTGTGGTCAGCAAACACTGATGGTGCTTTGGGAGGTGTTGGAGGGCAGGAGTCATGGCTGAGACTGGACACCAAAAGTATTTACACAGCTGGGTGCAGGCAGCTCATGCTTATGATCCTAGCTGCTCAGGAGGCTGAGATACGAGAATTTCAATTCAAAGCCAACCCAGTGAGACAGATTTCTAAGACACATCTCCAGTGAAACAGCAAAAGATTAGAAGTGGAGCAGTGGCTCAAGTGGCAGAGTACCAGGTATGGGGGGCGGGAAGGAAGAAAAGCTGAGGAAAAGCACGAGGTCTCAAGTTCAAGTCTCAGTACCAGCTCCAGTCACGGAGGAGTCCAACTGTTGAGATACAGGAAAAAAAGTTAAGGATTTGGAGTACAGTTGTGAAGATGAAGATTCTTGGCTAGGCTGTGGATAGGTTATGAAGATTGAGGGTCAAGAACTGAAGTGGAAAATGGTCTGGTCATAATATAGTATATATATATATATATATGTATATCGATGTGTGTATATGTATATATATCTGTACATCTATGTGTATCTATATGTATACATTTATATGTAGATACATATATCTACACATGCATATCTATATATGTATATCTGTATATACATGTATATGTGTGTATATGTATATTGACATATCTATGTATATCTACATGAATAGATGTATATCTGTATGTGTATATGCATAGCTGTATATCTATGTATATCTATGTGTATATATATATCTTTATGTATCTATATATGTAGAGATGTATATATATATCTACATGTATATATGTATGTCTGTATCTGCATATCTATATATATATCTGTATATGTATATATACCTGTATATGTTTATCTATATGTATGTATGTATCTCTGTATATGTATCTCTGTATATCTATATGTATCTCTATCTCTGTATAGCTGTTTATTTGTATATATCGCTGTGTATATGTATATGTATGTATATCTATATCTGTGTATAGATCTGTATATCTATGTATCTGTGTATATGTATACCTGTATGCATATACATCTGTATATACATCTCTATGTATATACGTATATCTGTATGTACATAGATCTGTATATCTATGTATCTGTGTATATCTATGTATATCTATATCTATATGTGCATAAATCTGTATATCTATATATCTATGTATATGTATATCTGTATGTACATAGATCTGTGTATCTATGTATCTGTGCATATCTATGTATATCTATATTTGTATGTACATAGATCTGTATATATCTAGGTATCTGGCATATGTATGTATATGTATATTTGTATGTACACACATCTGTATATCTATGTGTCTGTATATATCTGTATATCTATGGGTATGTATATCTGTATGTACACAGATATGTGTATCTATGGATATGTATATCTGTATATATGTAGATCTGAGTATCTATGGGTATGTATATCATATGTACACAGATCTGTGTATCTATGGGTATGTATATCTGTATGTACACAGATCTGTGTATCTATGGTATGGATATCTGTATGTATGTAGATCTGTGTGTCTATGGTATGTATATATGTACGTGGATCTGTGGATCTATGGGTGTGTATATCTGTATGTAAGTAGATCTGTGTATCTATGATGTGTATATCTGTATGTACATAGATCTGTGTATCTATGAGTGTGTATACTGTATGTACGTGGATCTGTGTATCTATAGTATGTATATCTGTACATACACAGATCGGTGTATCTGTGGTGTGTATATCTGTACATACACATATCTGTGTATCTATGGGGGTGTACATCTGTATGTACACGAATCTGTGTATCTATGGGTGTGTATATCTATATGTACACATGTGTATCTATGGGTGTGTATATCTGTATGTATGTAGATCTGTGTATCTACGGTGTGTGTATCTGTATATACGGAGATCTGTGTATCTATGGCATGTATATCTATATGTACACAGATCTATGCATCTGTGTGCACACGGATCTGTCCATTCATCTGTGTGTCTGTATGTGTCTATGCATCTGTGTGTCTGTGTGCACACGGATCTGTCTATGCATCCGTGTGTCTGTGTGCACACGGATCTGTCCATGCATCCGTGTGTGTGCACACGCGTCTGTACACGCACCTTTGTTTGCACGCATGTAGCACGCGCTGGGCAGTCTCGGGAGCGCGCACGCTGCACTGCAGCCGCGTGTGTAGGCATGTTTCGCCTGTGACACACGCAGGCTCGTCGGAGAGGCAGCGGCGTTACACGCGCGGCCGGCAGCACGCGGCGGCCGGGCCGCGCCGAGTTCGCGCACGCGCGGTGGGGGCTGAGGAGCTTCCGGGAGCGGGCTCGAGCCCCGCCGGCCGCCGGCCAGTCCCGGGCTCCCGCAGAGCGGCGGAGCTCGACAGGGCGCAGGCGGGGGCGGGCTGTCGGCCTGTGCTCCTGGCGCCCGCGGGGAGCCAGGGCCACGGGCCGACGGTTGGGCGGCGGTCCGAGGGCCCGACCCTCCCGCGGCCGCAGCGGTTGACCTGCGGCGGCTGGAGGAGCCGTTGGGAAGCTCAGCGCCCGCGGCCACGCCCCCTGCCCGCGCGCTCCCAGGCCCCGCCTCCCCACCATCGCCCCGCCCCGACCACGCCCCGCCCCTCCACCATCGCCCCGCCCCGACCACGCCCCTCAGCCTCGCTCCGCCCCGACGCGCTCCGAGCGCCGCCTCCCGGCGCGGGCTGGCGCTGAGGGGATCGCTGAGGCGGCGGGCGGCGAGCGCGGGCGGCGGGCCGCGCGGGACCCCGCGGGCGGGCGGCGGGCCCCCGCCTCCCTCCCTTCCTTCCCCGCGAGCGCCTCAGCGGCCGGCCGGCGCCGCCTCCCGGAAAGATGGCGCTGCACTTCCAGGTCAGTGCGCTCCGCGCCGCGGGCTGCGCTCGGCCGCCCCCGGCGGGCTGCCGAGGTCTGGGGGCCGGGGCGCGGGAGGGCGGCCGAGGCCGCTGGGCCGCGAGCCGGAGCCCCGGCCCCGCCCTGACCCCGTCCCCGGAGCCCCGCCGCGACCCCGGCCCCGCCGCGACCCCGGCCCCGGAGCCCCGTCCCCGGCCCCGCCGCGACCCCGGCCCCGGTCCCGGCCCAGGAGCCCCGTCCCCGGCCCCGCCGCGACCCCGGCCCCGGAGCCCCGTCCCCGGAGCCCCGTCCCCGGAGCCCCGTCCCGTCCCTGGCCCCGCCGCGACCCGGGCCCCGGAGCCCCGTCCCGTCCCTGGCCCCGCGGCGACCCGGGCCCAGGAGCCCCGTCCCGTCCCTGGCCCCGCCGCGACCCGGGCCCCGGAGCCCCGTCCCGTCCCTGGCCCCGCCGCGACCCGGGCCCAGGAGCCCCGTCCCGGCCCCGCGCCCTCGGCCGCGGAGGACCCCGGCGGCCCGGCTGCCGGAGCCGCCCCGCCGGCCTCCCCGCATTCCCGCCGCGCCCTGGCCGCGGGCTCCGGGCGGCCGCGGGCCGGCGGTGCGGGGTGCGGGCAGAGGCGCGGGCCGGCCGCGGGGCGAGGGAGGGACGCGACCCCGCTTCACCGTCCCGGCCGCGCAGTGCACGGCAGAGCCGAGGCGCCCGGCACGGCGTCCGTGGGGAGCCCCCTCCCCCCCGGCACGGCGTCCGTGGGGAGCCCCCTCCCCCCCGGCACGGCGTCCGTGGGGAGCCCCCTCCCCCTCCCGACACGGCGTCCGTGGGGAGCCCCCTCCCCCTCCCGACACGGCGTCCGTGGGGAGCCCCCTCCCCCTCCCGACACGGCGTCCGTGGGGAGCCCCCTCCCCCCCGGCACGGCGTCCGTGGGGAGCCCCCTCCCCCCCCGGCACGGCGTCCGTGGGGAGCCCCCTCCCCCCCGGCACGGCGTCCGTGGGGAGCCCCCTCCCCCTCCCGACACGGCGTCCGTGGGGAGCCCCCTCCCCCTCCCGACACGGCGTCCGTGGGGAGCCCCCTCCCCCTCCCGACACGGCGTCCGTGGGGAGCCCCCTCCCCCCCGGCACGGCGTCCGTGGGGAGCCCCCTCCCCCCCCCGGCACGGCGTCCGTGGGGAGCCCCCTCCCCCCCGGCACGGCGTCCGTGGGGAGCCCCCTCCCCCTCCCGACACGGCGTCCGTGGGGAGCCCCCTCCCCGGCACGGCGTCCGTGGGGAGCCCCCTCCCCCTCCCCGGCACGGCGTCCGTGGGGAGCCCCCTCCCCGGCACGGCGTCCGTGGGGAGCCCCCTCCCCCTCCCCGGCACGGCGTCCGTGGGGAGCCCCCTCCCCCTCCCCGGCACGGCGTCCGTGGGGAGCCCCCTCCCCCTCCCCGGCACGGCGTCCGTGGGGAGCCCCCTCCCCCTCCCGGCACGGCGTCCGTGGGGAGCCCCCTCCCCCTCCCGGCACGGCGTCCGTGGGGAGCCCCCTCCCCCCCGGCACGGCGTCCGTGGGGAGCCCCCTCCCCCCCGGCACGGCGTCCGTGGGGAGCCCCCTCCCCCTCCCGGCACGGCGTCCGTGGGGAGCCCCCTCCCCCCCGGCACGGCGTCCGTGGGGAGCCCCCTCCCCCCCGGCACGGCGTCCGTGGGGAGCCCCCTCCCCCTCCCGGCACGGCGTCCGTGGGGAGCCCCCTCCCCCTCCCGACACGGCGTCCGTGGGGAGCCCCCTCCCCCCCGGCACGGCGTCCGTGGGGAGCCCCCTCCCCCTCCCGGCACGGCGTCCGTGGGGAGCCCCCTCCCCCTCCCGGCACGGCGTCCGTGGGGAGCCCCCTCCCTCCCGGCACGGCGTCCGTGGGGAGCGCACGCGCTGGTGCAGGCAGAACCCCAGGATCCCTGCCCTGGGACAGGCCCTGGACGGCGGGAGGGGGGAGGAGGAGGTGGAGGCCAGGCCTGCTGCGGAAGGGGCGCCGGAGGCGGCCGCGCAGGGGTCAGGGGTCAGGGGTCAGGAGAGGCTCCTCGCAGCCACAGGGGTCACCAGGGCTAATGCTCGTCCCCAGAGCGCCACCGCACCTGAGCCCGGCCGGAGGGCGGCCCCCGGGCCACGCCTGCGGTGGGGCCTGCGGTGGGACTTCGGCCCCCGGGCCACGCCTGCGTGGGGCTGCCGGGCCCCCGGGGCCACGCCTGCGGTGGGGCCTGTGGTGGGTCTGTGGTGGGTCTGCGGGCCCCCGGGGCCACGCCTGGGTGGGGCCTGCGGTGGGGCTGCGGGCCCCGGCCACGCCTGCGGTGGGGCTCCGGGCCACGCCTGCGGTGGGGCCTGCGGTGGGGCTGCGGGCCCCGGCCACGCCTGCGGTGGGGCCTGCGGTGGGGCTCCGGGCCACGCCTGCGGTGGGGCCTGCGGTGGGGCCTGCGGTGGGGCTCCGGGCCACGCCTGCAGTGGGGCCTGCGGTGGGGCCTGCGGTGGGGCCTGCGGTGGGGCCTGCGGTGGGGCTCCGGGCCACGCCTGCGGTGGGGCCTGCGGTGGGGCTCCGGGCCACGCCTGCGCTGGCGGCCAGTCTCTCCTCTGAGCTGGGGCATTTCTTGGCTCTAGTGATGTCTTGGGGTGAAAAGGCCAAGCAAGAGTAAGAGGCTTGGAGTCTCAAGACCCAGTCCTTGAGTGGGATGTAACCGAGTGGGATCTGGGCGAAGGAAGGCAGGTTGGGTGTCCAGAAAACAGAAGGAAACCCTGTGGCATGTGTACCGCACGGTGTGCCAGTTTACCCTAGGAGCGTTGGAAATGGTGAAAATCAGCACCTGGCATTTTAAGTTTTGCAGTGCTTTTTGGGAACTGAGCACTAGCCCTCAGAGAATAGGTGTGTACACTTTATTTCTGGAGAGTGTGCATATGAATGTCTTAAATTTCTGGACACAGTGAGTCTTAGAACAGTTGTGGCCCGGTCAAGGTGGCAGAACTACAGTAGGCCTAACAACCCATAAGTTCCTTGTTCTTTCCACTGTGTACATCCCACTGCCACTACTGGACTGGGTGGCTAGTTAAAAGTTAGCCATCTGGATGAGGAAGGAAAGAGAATTAACAAGTAAGCTGTGGGGACCGAGAAAGAGCCAAGATTCAACTGCTTGTTGAAAATTAAGAGAGAATAAGGGAAATAATTGAGGATGGTTCCAGAAAGAGATTTTTAATCCTCAGTCAGGCTCCCAGCTTTGATCGAGATGTGATTGAGAATGGTTACTTGTTTATAGGTTACATCCCAGAGATTGAGGATAGATGACAGATTTCTTTCTGGGTGAAGTCAAATTTTGAACTCAACAGGGAAGACTAGGGAGAGACGAAAGGAAAAGATAATAACAAGCTTGAAAATTTGCATGCTGGTCTAGACCTGGAACCACTGAAAGTAGACACTTGAAGTTGAAATCTATGGGAAATATATTGTTACTTTTTTGAGATTTGAGGCTGCTCGAGCTTCCTCTGGAAGGCATTTGTAGATACTCTAAAGGTGGAGAGCAGTTGTGGTTGAAAGTAGGGTAAACGGGACCTCATCTGCAGCTAGAGGAGAAGGGTGACAGAACAGCAGGTTCAGGAGGCAACAGTGCCTGGACATCCATCGGCAGAATTGAATTTTATAGACTTAATTGACCTAAAATTCAGTCATAAAGTTGAACTTTCTAGACTTTAACCACTCACATATATATGGTGTGTCAGCTTCGGCTGTAAAATGGGAATATTGAAAATATATGGATTTGGGGTGTCTGTTTTTCAGATAGTGATACTGCAGTAAATGATGAAGTACTTAAGCAAGCATTATTTGATTTATAGTAGAAGAGTTCCAAGGCATCTAGGAATAAACCTTTAGGGAGCTCAGGAAATGGTAGTAAGAGGAAGAAGAAAGCAGAGAGTTTGGGGAAATGAGTTACTCCAAAATGAAGATAGTGCCTATTAAGGGCAATCAAGAAGCTTAATTCCAGAAGGCAGAAAGATATAGGGAGGTAATTGAAAAGAGCTTTCAATTTAATTGAAGTGGGAATTTTGTGGTTTATATGTTTTTATTATTAGGGAATATTTATTTTCCTGAGACAAAAGTCTTCATTCTTTCTTACTTTAGCTTTATTGAAGTCTAATTGACTCACTATAAAATGCATATGCTTAAACTGCAATTGAACGTATACATTTGTAAAGCTGTCACAGAAATCAAAGTCAGGGAAATATACACAGTCTCCCAACGTTCCTTGTGTTTCTGAGCCCCTCTGTCATCCTTCCTGTTTGCCACCCTTGGCCTTTATTCTCCTGTTCGGCTGCCCCTCTGTCCAGCTGGGAAACCCATGTCAGCTTTCTGTTACTAAGGAGCCAGACAACATAGCTGTTTTCATCCGCAGTTGACTCCACATTCACCTGTTGATAGACGCACATGTGGGAGCTGGTGTACAATACACAGTTATGTCAAATACAAAGGCAAGCATCAAGTCGACTGATTTTGACGGTATTAGATGCAAGTCAGATTACATCATTGGCTATGATAATTGAGTACTATCTCTTTGATAGTGACTTCATGGAAAAGATATATGCAGGTGTTCTGGTTGTACTTACTAGTTACTTACATGGGTTATGTTGATATCAACCTTATAGAAACTTCAATAGCCCAAACCTTGTCAAGATGTCAGTAAGCTGACATCTATTTCAGAGGCATTGTCATAGTAACCGTACTCTTACACATCAACGTGTGAAACTTATGTTACTTTGTCAGTACTCTTATTATAGAGTGTCAATACTCTTACAGAGAAAGTCATATGCTAATTAGCAGATCGTTTGAATAGTTGATAATGCTTTTCCACCAGGGTAAGGTCTTTATGTATGTATCTGTTTTTCTAAAAAGGTTTTCTGTAATCAGCATGTGTTTGTTACCATTATGGTGAAAGAAAATTTGATTTCCCTTTTGTAGTCTTTTGAAAGAGTTCAGGCCTTTTAACCTTGTACTACTTTTTATTTGGTTATAATTTGAAATATCTTTAGAACAAAGGGTAATTGATTGGTAGCATTGTTGACTTAAATACAATTTAATTTGCACACCAGTCTTGTTGTGTCTTTTTCTTTTTGGTCTTGGACCAAAGACCAAAAAGAATTCAGTGCCTGATATTTGCACTCATTGGCTAGTGTTCTACCAACTGAGCCACACCTCCAACCCCCGCTTCTGTTTTGAGTGTCATTAAATCAAATTGACAAACTGCATTTCTTTAAAAAGTGAACGACATATGGGCAGTTAGTTATTTAATAAAAGCTTGTATATTTAAAGTTGTAGCTTGCAAAAGGCAGTCTCAAAAAAAGCAAAATCTGTGCATTATAACTATGGTAATTTCTGCTAAATAGAAATATTTAGAAGGTGTACTTACAGTAGGTCAATCCAGCATTCAGATATACTGATAAGAAAGTCCAGAGAGAAAAAGTGCCATCAGAAATTTGAGAGGCACCTGCACAGTAAATAAATACATAAGTAAATAAATAGAGTCTTGGGGCTATAAGAATGCACAACAGTAGAATGATAATATGCTAGGTATTATCAGTTTAAAATTTGGATCTTCAGATTTTTAGTTGAAAGGGAAAATTTCTGAGGTTGATGATAAGAGAGAAGGTAGCTCTTTTCATTTTTGTATTTCTTACCCTGGAGAAAATAAGAGAATTCGCTGGGTGTTGGTGGCTCATGCCTATAATCCTAGCTACTCAGGAGGCTGAGAGCTGAGGGTCATGGTTCAAAGCCAGCTTGGGAGACTCCTATCTCCAATAAGCTACTCAGAAAAAGCCAAACGTGGCACTGTGGAGCTCAAGTGGTAAAGTGCTAGCCCAGGCCCTGAGTTCAAGCCCCAGAACTGGTGAAGAAAAAATAAAAAACAGAAAAAAGGAAAATAAACTAATTTATATGTGTTTATGAACCAAAAACTTTTCTGTGAATATTAGTGTGGTAAACAATAATTTATAGTAGTAATCTGGTCTTATAAATTCATTCTAGGTGGGGAAATGTCTGAAATGTAGTCCATTGTGGTTCTTTCTCTTAACCAACTCAACACTTCAGAACTTTTATTTCCATCCTAGCAGCAAATTCCCAAGGCTACAACGTAGTTAATGAAGTGGAAAATGCTGTGGTGAGTTAAGGAGGAGTAAGAAAAGAATGTAGAGACCTCGGGAGTCTCCATTTCAGTGATACTCGTCTGTTCTTATTATTTGAGGGACTGTGTAGAGTAGTGTAGGTGTAAGGTTGCCACATGAAAATTCAGTGTAGGAAGGACCAAAATTGGCATTTCTTCAGATTTCCCATTACCTTCATTTGCCTACATGATTTTGAAATGTATGCCAGTATTTTTGTCCTCAAGGATAAATTTGTAATTCAAGTTTCAGGTGAAGTCATTTGTGTTAGTAAATTGCCTTTAACAAAAATTCTTTTAAGTGAAAAGGAATTCTGAACTAATTTTCAAGTTCTTTGAGGTTGAGTTGGGCATTGGTGTCTCCTGCCTGTGATGCTTGCTTTGAGAGGCTGAAAATGGGGAGATCGAGGTTGTAGGCCAGCCTGGACAAAAATTCCACCAGATCACCATCTCCCCTGGAGGCCCATACTGTCCTCCTGGAAACTATGGGAAGCCTCAGGTAGATCACAGTGGGCACCATCTGAGAATTGAGGTTTGGAGGTAGCCACTGCCAACAAATCCACAAAACTCTTTACCTCCTAATATCCAGCAAAAAGCTAGAAGTGGAAGTGTGGCTCCAGGTGGAAGAGTGACAGCTATGAAAGCCAAGGGAAAGTGTGAGGTCCTGAGTCGAAGCCCCAGTACTAGTAAATATATGCATGCATACATATATATGTACCTATGTACCTACCTACCTACCTAGGTACCTATCTACCTACGTACCTACATACCTACGTACCTACATACCTACGTACCTACGTACCTACCTACTTACCTATCTACCTACCTACCTACCTACCTATGTACCTACCTACCTACCTACCTACATACATACCTACCTACGTACCTACCTACCTACATACATATGTACCTACCTACCTACCTATGTATGTACCTACCTACCTACCTACCTACCTACCTACCTACGTACTTATGTACCTACCTACCTACGTACTTACCTACCTACGTACCTACCTACCTACATACATACCTACCTACCTACGTATGTACCTACCTACCTACGTATGTACCTACCTACCTACCTATGTATGTACCTACCTACCTACATACATATGTACCTACCTACCTACCTACCTACATACATACAGGTGGATTGTGGTCCAGGCATATGTAATGTGAGGGCAAAGATCATATCTTAAAAATATCTGCAAAAAAATAGGGCTGGAGGGCTGGGAAGGTGCTCAGTGGTAGAGCGCTCGTCTTGCATGCTTAAGGCCCTGGGTTCGATTCCTCAGCACCACATAAGCAGAAAAAAAGAAAGCCGGAAGTGGCGCTGTGGCTCAAGTGGTAGAGTGCTAGCCTTGAGCTGAAGAGCTGAGGGACAGCACCCAGGCCAAGAGTTCAGGCCCCATGACTGGACCCAAAAAAAAAATAGGGCTGGAGGTGTGGTTCATTAATAGAACTCCTGCCTAGCAAGTATAAGGCCATGAGTTCAAACCATAGTACCATGGGGGAAAAAAATTTGGGCTGTTTCCATTGGTCCTATATCCTCAGATGAAATTATATTTGTAAATAGAATGAATTATTTATTCTTTTTTTTTTTTTTGGTCGGTTGTGGGGCTTGAACTCTGGGCTTGGGCGCTGTCCCTCAGCTCTTCAGCTCAAGGCGAGCGCTCTACCACTTGAGCTACAGTGCCACTTCCGGTTTTCTGGTGGTTTATTGGAGATCGGAGTCTCACGGTCCTCTCCTGCCCGGGCTGGCTTTGAACCGCGATCCTCAGATCTCAGCCTCCTGAGTAGCTAGGATTACAGGCGTGAGCCACCAGCGCCTGGCGAATTATTTATTCTTAAAAGGCAGTTGCTAGCAAATAATTAGTTATTGCCTTGTTATAAATACCATGGAGTCAAAAAAATGACAGTTCAAAAAATGATAGAGTCACTATGAATTCAAAAGACCAGTAGGTATTTGTAATTGCTTCTTTTAGTAGGCAAACAATTGAAAACTTTCCAACCTAAAAGAATTAATATAAATTGAGTTATCTGCCATTTGGATTGTTCCCCCTACCTATTTCTAAGGCCTCATTTGGCATTTCTTCCTTGCTGTTTACTAGCCACAATGACTTTTTAATTAATTAATTGCTATTATTATTTTGTGGTAGTGGAGGTTGAATTTGGTTGGGACCTTACACTTGTTAGGTAAGCTTTCTATTGCTGAACTACTCTGGTGAATACTGTTCGTTTTCTTAGACTACCTTCTGGTCTTTCATGTCTGAACTACCCTTTCAGGTTTGAACAGTTCAGTATAAATGTTACTTTAGGTATACCTTCTCTAATTCCTTGGATTAGGCAAGTTTTCTTTCCCTTTATATTCTCTTAGAATTCTGTTACATTACTATCAGTTTATAAGGAATTGGGGAAATAGGAGGTGTGCCTAGTTAACTTGCTGCTGTGTCCTTCAGTACTTAGTTGCAGCTCACTAAATATATATTGAATGAATGTATATACAGGCATGATATTTGAACTCTTGTTTTTTTATATTTTTATTGTGAAAATACTGTACAGAGGGGTTACAATTACATGGGTAAGATAATGAGCACATTTCTTATTAAGCATTGTAGCCTCCTGCTTTGTTTCCCCTTCCCATCCCTTCGTATCCTCCCCCCTCTTTGTTCCCCCCCTCCCAAAGTTGTAAAGTTCATTTTTCGACATAAGGACTTGTATATCTCATTGTTGCAAGGGTCCTCCTGTATCCCTGTTTTAACAATTTTGAACTCTTGTTTTCCATGGATATATTTACCTTATCATAAACTAAAATGTGACCTTTTTTTCCTTAAGAGTTTGGCTGAATTGGAAGCATTGTGTACTCATCTCTACATAGGGTCTGATCTTACGCAAAGGATAGAAGCTGAGAAAGCACTCTTGGAGCTCATTGACAGCCCAGAATGTCTCAGCAAGTGCCAGCTGTTACTAGAACAAGGAACAGTAAGTATGTGATAACAGTGTTTAAGTATGAAAGAGAAATGTTAATGAACTTGTGTGTGTCAGATTCAATGATATTGGTAGTTTTTGCCACATGTTGTTGCATTATAGCTTATTTCACTATCAGGTTAATCAGGGAAAGAGCTGAAAACCAGGGAAGCAAACTTAGAGAAGAGCAAGGAAGTGGAACCAGGAATAAATACAAATTGTTTTTTGATTCCTAAGGTTATTGAGTGCAATATACACTTCAGAAACAATAAAATTCTTAAGTGATATAATTATGTTGTAATAACTTTGAAACCTGAAATGATTATTGAGAATAGTCCTGTCTATTGCCTGTCTCCTTTCTAGATATTCATAACTATTCATTCAGCATTTCAGTTAATAAATACTTAACTGTAAAACCAAGCACCCTACTGTTTACTTGCGTTATGTACATGAGTTAAGGTGGCTTATTGGTTGGGGTACAGATATATAAGAGTTAGCAAATGTATGGAGGGCACCAAAGCGAGAGACTATAATTTAGAGCAGAGTTGAAGAAATTCTCTGCAAAGGAACATACAGTAGATTTGAGGTTTTGTGAAATAACAGGAAGCAAGCCAACCTTACTTGTAGATTTATTATATGTGGTTTTTGACCAAGTGTGGTCAAAGATAAGTAAATTAATTAAAACAACAACAGCTAGGCCCTGGTGGCTCATGCCTGTCATTCTAGCTACTCAGGAAGCTGAGATCTGAGGATTGCAGTTCAAAGCCAGCTGGGGCAGGAAACCATGTGAGACTCTTATCTCCAGCTAACAACCAGAAAACCAGAAGTGGCGAGGTGGCTTAAGTGGTAGAGTGCTTGTTTTGAGCTAGAGAACTCAGGGACAGTGCCTAGGCCCAGAGTTCAAGCCCCATGACCAACCAAAAACAAAAACAAAAAAACAACAGGCGAACTCTCAAATGCAGTTTCTGATTCCTACATGAACGTTAGGTGTTGGTTGTTGTGTCTGTTGAGTGTCTCCCTGCCATCAGCTTTGTAAAAATAAGCCTTCTGGGAAGCAAATGGGTGCCAAGAGCACGGTAGAGTGAGAAGCAAGAAGGTTTGTAGGCTTAGTGAAAGGTGGCATGTCTTCTGCAAAGATTGGTCATTATGGGAAAAATGAGTCAAACATCTGCAGTACAATGCTCAGCTCTGTATTCTGAGCACTGTGGTTTTAGGGGCCATATCTCCATGGAAACCAAGGATCTACTGTGTGTCTGTAACAAGAGGAAAAACAAATGTTCACGAATTTTTATTGGTGAAATCCAAACTACAATATTCAAATCCAGGTTTTCAGTACATGTCTATTAATGAATACAACAGTTCTTTTTAGGATCAGTTGGAGTTCAGAGTAGGGGTTCCCTGTCACATCAGCATTGATTGCAGATGCTAATATGTTCATGCTGATTTGTAATGAAATGTTACTATTTCATCTTTGAAAATACCTTTTCAGATACATAGGTAATGCCAGATACTAATATCAGTCCATAAGCATATGTTTTTAATTAAGCACATTTATCAGTTAGAAAGCATTTATAAAATTCTATTAAAGCTTCTCTTGATACTGCCTTTGAGCATGTCATTTCATTGCAGAGTAATCATTTCCAATTGTGGATTAGGTAAAAGCCCTCAGTTATTTAGCTAATTTTCTATTTTTTCTATCTGTTTTCTCTGCGTTGGGAATAGTGTGGTAAGTACTTGGTTGGTACTGTTAGTACACATTGTATTATTTTAAGATAGCTATAGTACCATTGCAAAAACAGCTTATTATTTTGCCATTAACTAAATACAGGTTTTTAAAGCCCACTTTTCTCTTGCTTTCCTTGCTTTTTCATGGTAGATGTAAGGGTGAAAGGTACCTGCCATGTTATGGAGACACCAGAGTTATAACCACATCGTTGAACTTCAGGGTTCCCTGAGTAGTAGACATGAGTGAGGACTGTGTGGTCTGTCCTAACTAGTCAGCTCCGCCATTATGTCGCAGAAAGTCTGCGACATAGAAAGTCTGTAAATAAATGAGGAGGGTGTGTTTTAATAAACTTTGTGGCTCTCATATATTTTGATTGTTTTTCAGCTGCTCATAAAAAACCATTTTTAGTTCACAAAGTGTGCAAAAGCATGCTTGATTGGATTCACAGATTATTTTTTTGCCAAGGCCTGATCTAAAGAAAAAAAGAAGGGCTATCTTGGTAAGGAATTCCAGAGCGAGGGGTGTCTAGTAAATAACTAAACTGGATTTTGAAGGTAGTTCCACATTTATAGAAAATTGGTGATGGGAGAAAGTACAGTCAGGATGTAGTCTGAAGGATCACAGAGGTCATGGGCAGTGATTTGTAAGGAGCGATCATCACAACATAATGAAGAGTGAACCAGATAAATATGATGCCATAATGGCAGGCCCCAGTAAGAGTATTTTATTTAAACTGGTCATTGTTTATTTTTGCTGATTACTTGTTGAGGTGACTACCTAACCCTGCATGGACGAGTGATCATTGAAAAGGGATTGTATGTGCATACGTGGTCATTATTCACACCTCTATGTGTGTCTCAGGTATGTTTTATCTATAAATCTGCCCTATTGGAAAGTCAGTCAAATTCTCTGTTTTGCTTAGAAAAAGTCCTGATCATAATGTTTGATTATTTTTTTCTCAATGGTAATAAAAATGATTATTTTTTGCAGACATCCTATGCTCAGCTCCTTGCAGCAACATGTCTTTCAAAACTTGTTAGCCGAATCAGCCCTTTACCTGTTGAACAGAGGATAGATATCAGTAAGTGATTTATATACTGTTTAACAAATAGCACTTTAAAAACCAACTTTTCCTTTTAGGTATACTGTACTCTTAGCAGGTCTACAAATTATTTGGTTCTGTCTTTTTTGTTGTTTCCTTTTTCCTTTATTTGTTTGCTTTAGACTCTATTGCATATTATTTTAAAGTATATTACAAGGTAATTGATTCTTTAATATGTCCCTCCTGTTTTTAAAAAGTGATTTATAAAATTATGCAAAATACTGGGTTTCCTTATAACATTTCCACACAGGTATACGTGCAATTTAATTGTATTCACCCCCCACTACCCCTCCTTGTCTCTCCCTTTTATCCCTCCACACCATATAGTTTCCCAATTAGGGGTGCATGCGTGCGTGCGTGCGTGCGTGCGTGTGTCTGTCTGTCTGTCTGTCTGTCTGTCTGTCTCCGTGTCTCCGTGTCTCCCTGTCCTCCTGTCCTCCTGTCTTCCTGTCCCCTAGTCCTGGGGCTTGAATAGGGCTTGGGCACTGTCCCTGAGCTTTTTATCCTCAAGACTGACATTCTACCACTTGAGCCACAGCTCCACTTCCATCTTTTTGAGTACTTTATTAGAGATAGAGTCTCATGGATGTCCTGCCCCAGCTGGTTTTGAGCTGCAATCCTCAGATCTCAGGCTCTTGAGTAGAAAGGATTACAGGCATGAGCCACCATTGCGTGGCTGGTTTATGTCTTTTTGTTTGCGTGTTTGTTTTTATTTATGGATTAGGATTCTGCATATTAGAGAAGACATGCCATATTTGTCTTTCTGAGTTGGACTTACTTCACTAAGCCAGATAACCAGATCCATCCATTTTTCCTGTAGATGACCTAATTTCATTCTGCTTCCTGGCTGAATTATACATCATGGTGTACAGATACTATATTTTCTTTATCCATTCATCTGATGATATGCACCTATGCTGATTTCATAGCTTGGCTGTTGTAACTAGTGTTGCAGTAAACATGGCATGCAGACATCTCTGTTGTATTCAGACTTACCTTCCTCCAGAGTGGAATAGCAGAATCATACAATAGTTCTTAGTATTTTATGGAACCTCCAGACTGACTTCCATAGTGGCTGTACTAATTTAAAAGTTGACGAAATTCTTCTGAGTTGGCGTGAGAGTTAACTGATTTTCCTGAATGTGTTGATATCATGTGATTTTTAGGCTTTACTGTATTGATGATTTTCAAATGTTTAAATAGCCTTGCATACTTAATACAAATCCCACTTTATCATTTACTTATTTATCATTATTTATGTACTTTAAAGTTCTGTATTCATGAGAGATATTAGTCTATAATTTTGTTGTGATGTCATTGGTCTGGGTATTAAGATAATGTTGCATAGACAAGCTTAGTCCTTGCAAGAGGCCCTAGGTTTGATTCTCTGTTCTACTAAAAATAGATAGATAGATAGATAGATAGATAGATAGATAGATAGATAGATAGATAGATTAAGTGACTTAAGAACAATTCCTTCTATCTGTTGGAGTATTTTATAAAGAACTGGTGTAATTTCTTACTAAGTATTTTGTAATATTAACTGATGAACCAACCCATCTGGGCCTAGTACTTTGTGTTTTGGAATGTTGTTAACTATTGATTACATTTCTTTATACATGAATTCAGATTGTCTATTTGACTTATATTTTTAAAATGGAAACATTTTTAGAAATAGGAATTCAGATGTTCCTTGACTTAACAGAGATTTGAATTAGGATGCTGTTTTGTTTTTGCTTTACTATGATGCAAAAGTGTACACGTCCAGTGGAAAATTCATGTCAACACTTGAACTTGGATGTGTGCTGTGTGCCGTCTTGTGGTGCTGGCTAGAGGCAGAGAGCTGCAGTTGCCAGTCACCAGGGACCTTGAGGGTGTTTACATAGCACTGTTTTATAGAGCATGGTTTGCTACCTGTGATGTTCTATAGATTAGGTGCCTAAAATGCAGTTTCAACCTAGGATAGTGTTAATTTAGAATGGATTTATTGGGATATTGCTCATAAACTGGGGAGAGTATCTATGCTTCAGACTTAAGAAAGAATGAATAAACTTTGGGGGAAAAGAGTAGACTTGATGAGCTTCCTTTATTAGTTTTTGTTTTCTTTTTATTTCCCTTTGCCTTTCTCGAATGGCACTCTGGCCTTGCACTTGCTAGGCGGGTGCTCTACCACAGAGCTGCACCCCTGTCTCTCAGCAACTCCTCATTAGGGCTGTATGAGTTTTTACCAAGTGATAGAAGGACTCTTCTGATGTAGGACGGACGTGGCTGATTGCACGGGGCGTGACATGAGGTTTTGGGTAGATGTTTGAGGTTTGGTTCCTTTGGCTTCCTTGCACCTTTCTGCATTTACCTACCAATTATTTGTAAATGGAATTATTAAGGGAAAGTGATATTTATATTATACTCAAGTTATCCCTTAATTTAACAAAATGCCATGGAACAGATTTGCCTCAAAACAAGTTTCATAGAATTGACTATATAAAATACCTATCTTGAGAGTAGAGATTAACTCATTGTCAGCAAGCATATCTTATATGTCTCCTCTTTTTTTCTTCACTTGATTTTCATATTATGTTTCTCAAAAGTCCAATAATAAAATATTTTCTTTATAGGAAACTATATTTTGAATTATGTGGCATCACAACCTAAGTTGGCTCCCTTTGTCATTCAAGCTCTTATTCAAGTTATTGCTAAAATTACTAAGTTGGGGTGGTTTGAGGTTCAGAAAGACCAGTTTGTCTTCAGAGAAATTATTGCTGATGTGAAGAAATTTCTCCAGGTAAGAAGGCATTGTTAAATTATTAGAGCCATCAGTACTTATTTTTAGTTTTGAATTGTTTATAGTATATCTACCAGGCCTTTAGTAATGACCACTTATTTGATCTTTGGTTTCTCTATTGTTTATTATCAGTAAGTAAAAACTCACGCTGTTCTATAACTGCCACACCATTTCTAACTTCAGAAGAAAAAGAAAATATTCTTTATAATGTAGGTATATATTGCATATATACAAAGCATGTACATATGCATTTTATGCGTTATCTGATTTAATTCTCAGTATAGCCCTGTGACATGAGCTTCATTTTGTAAGTAAGGAAACTGAGTCTTCAATAATTTATACAAGGTCACTCAATGACATACGAAAGCCTATAGTTAGCTTCTTGACAAATCCTGTGTTTTTTAGTTGACTGCACAATATTCTTAAGAATCTTTTTCATCTCACTTATTGAAGTCATAGTATATACATATTAAATATTTAGTTTAGTGTATTTAACTTAGATACTTGAAAGAAAGAAGGCACAAAGAAGAAATCCCCCAAACCCAATAGGTCACTAAATATGCCAGCAATTTCACTTGCTATTCTACATGGTGATTGTATGTCCTATAGCCTAGTCATAAATGTGCTTTTGCCTCCTGTGTGCCTCTTCCTTGGGTTGATTCAGATATTTAAAGATACATGTTCTTTTTCATAGGAACATAATCCTAATTGCAAGAAAATTATTTTAGTTAATATCTGATATATTCAGATCCCTCCAGTTAAATGCTTTGTTGGAGGTAGCTATCATAGTAGGCTTCAGACAAATAGAAAGAACTAAAACCAACTGTTTGCTCATTCTTATTTATGGCCTTTTAAAAAAATACTAAACTCATATTCTGAAGCTTAGTTTATTATGCATCCTTGGTGTTGAAGACACTTTATAGAGTATCATGTAGAGAGAAGTGAGTATTTTCTTCTTCGAGTCTGAATTTTTTGTTAAAAAACTGAGCTTGAAATTCCTTTATTTGTATAACTCATAGTGATTTTTTAAACTTTTAAGAGAGATACTGTTGTGTATTTTGTTGGTATTTTAAAGTTAGTTGACACATTAAGAACCAACCATGTATTTCCACTTAGGCTAACTTTGTCTTTTCCTCCACAGGGAACTGTGGAGCACTGCGTAATAGGGGTGATGATCCTCTCTGAGCTGACTCAGGAAATGAACTTGGTAAGCTTTTCCATCTAATGGGACAGGAAGTTTGCTTATGTGGTGTTGCTTCTTTGCTGCTTATGTGTGTTTAAGTGTATTTCTGTGTGGCATCAGACTGTGTACTGATCAGGTCTTTTGTGTATGTCTTGTTTTATTAGTGGGATAGAGAGGTAGAGGAATGCTTCCATGCTACCAGCAACGGTAGAATGTTTGATGAAGAGCAGGGAATTCGGCATGGTTCTTGCTCCATGAGCATGTGGATCAATATTCTTTGGTGCTCATATATATAATTATAATGAACCATAAGAGATAAGTCATATGCACAAGAGAAACCTTTATTCACTTACAACTAAAAGACAAGCAACTTCATGAATTGATTCTCAACAATGGATACTCAGAAGGAATCATCAAAAACAGGCCCAAAGAGTAGACATATTCATACCAACAAAGTGGAGTCTAAATAAAAATTAATTGAAGGAGACCAAGAATGTCACTTCATACTAGTAAAGGGAAGTCTCCATATCAAGATAATAATTCTTAACATCTATTGGCCAAATGCTGGGGCATCCAACTTTGTTAAACAAACATGCATAGATCTCAGCACAGTGGGGTCCTGTACATATATATATGTGTGTATATATATATATATATATAGTCCATCCTTTCTCTCTCTCTCTCTCTTTCTCTGTCTCTCTCACATATACACACACACCAAGATGATGGCAGTTTTTAAACTCTACGATTCACTTTATTATAAGACAGTTCCACACAATCCCAACGTATACTTTAGTCCACCTGACAAGCTGGCTGGGAGCATAAGGTAGGCATAGCTGACAATATGTGTAGCTGCTGGATGAGAAAAGCATTGTTGTAGCAGTCGGTATAGCTAGAAATGTTTTTTTTTTTTTTTTCCTATCTTCAAATAGTATACAAAGGCGTTTCAGCCTAACATACCATTTATATGTGTGTTGTATCTTGAAGTCATTAGCAAATAGCACTGTACCTCTGAGCTATATTCACAAAAACAGTATAGTTTTAAACATACTTCATTTTATATGATTCAAGCTGTAGGCTTGTAAGTTCTTAAAAATATTTTGTTAAGCTGGCCTCAGTAGCGCAAGCTTAAAATCCTGGCTACTTGGAGGGTGAAGATTTGGAGGTCATGATTTGAAGCCAGCCTTGACAAAAAGAAATTGTAGAGACCTCTATTTCTACCACTGGCTAAATGCTGTGGTACATGCCTGTTAATCTAGCCCTGGGTAACACAAGGGCTTCATGCCATGGTGCATGCCTGTCATCCCAGTGACAAGGACAAACAGGAGAAGGAGAATGCAGCCCAGGTTAGTCTGGGATTAAAGTGAGATCGTATCTCAAAAAATAACCACGAGAAGCCAGGTGCCAGTGGGTCATGCCTATCATCCTAGCTACTCAGAAGGATGAGATTTGAGGATCACATTTTAAAGCCAGCCAGGCAGGAAAGCCTGTGAAACTCTTTATCTTCAATAAACCACTAAAATGCCGGAAGTGGAACTGTGGCACAAGTGTTAGCCTTGAGCACAAAAGCTCAAGGACAGTGCCCAGGCTGAGTTGAAGCTCCAGCAGTGGCACAAAAAATGAAAATAAATAACCAAGACAAAAAGGGACTAGAGGCATGGTTCAAGAGGTAGAGTGCCTGACTACCAAGCACAAAATCTTGAATCCAGTCCCCGACGCTGCCAAAAGTAGAAAAACATGCTTTTAGTTAATAAGATATTCAGAAGGATGAAGCTACTGATTACATAATAAATTATCTGATTATACTTTCTGCTTCTCTTTTCAGAATACCAGTTCACATGGCATTTTTAGAATATTAAGAGACATAAACCAATGATAGGGGTATCACTTTCCTGTGAAAGGATTTTTCTATAACTAGTTCAGCCGACTAATTCTAGAATGTTAGAATTTGAAGGGTATTGTACAGATTTCTCATTTTACAGGGGCATCTGTGGAATGGAAAGTTGTTACTTGCATAATATGAATTAGGGTGACTGTTTTCACAGTTGATATTATCTGTTGCTTTATGATCAGCTTATTTCACATTGTCTATGAAAGTGCAATCAACTCTGCCTTTTAATTTTTGGGTCAGTGTGTTCTGCGAGAAGCTCACTGAATTGAAACAGTCTAGAAACCTGGGTTGTTAGCTAGTCTGCCTTGACTCTTTGATTAGCCATGAGTAAGTCACTTATTGGGGAGGGTTTAGACCTGTATTTTATGATTTTTTAAATAATTATTTCCAGGATTTGCTATTCCTTTTGGTAGGTTTGGTTACTCACTCATCTTGGTCTTTTTAGGTTGATTATTCTAGACCTTCAGCAAAACACAGGAAAATAGCTACCTCATTTCGTGACACTTCTCTCAAAGACATATTAGTTCTAGCATGCTCTCTTCTAAAAGAAGTAAGTTATTTAATAATTTAATTTCTAGTTAAAGTATTTAGGAAATTTTAAGAGTTGGAAAATAATTTCAAATTGGTTTTTCCTTCCCCAGTTCTCCTTTTAAAAGCATTGTTATATATATTAAGTGTAGTAAATTCATACTAATCTAGAAAAAGTTTCAAAAACTTCACTTTTATTCATTGGATTCTGTAAGGTAAAACCCAAAGGAAATGTAATACGTGTCTTTAGATAGTTTTTAATGTCTTCCTACTGTCCAGTTCTTAGCTATAGAAAGGAATTCGATTTTGCGCTTTTTCTGCTTGTCCATATTTTGATGGGGCACATGAAAAAATGAATTGAGAGTAAGTTTTTCTAATTAACTATCAAAATTTATTCATTGTTTTTCTAAATGACCTGAGTTTAGTCATGTCTTTGGGAAATAAGAATTCTTATTTGTTTCTACTGCTCTTGGTATATGATTCAGAATTGTACTGCTGCTCCAGCTTGTTAGTTGGCTGAGTACCTCATTTCCCACAGTTTGTTCCTTAAGCACTAGTTTCTGCTTATTTCACTTTTCTGTTACAGGGTATCTTCAATACTTTGGATGAGAATGTTTTAGCTTTTAAAGTTCTTCTGGATTTTAGAATATTTGCGTAGACTTCCTAATCCATTAATCTAAAATCTGAACTTCAACAAAACTTTTTTGAGCATCACTCTAAAATCTGAACTTCAACAAAACTTTTTTGAGCATCACCTGGGTACCCAAAAGGTTTTTGGATTATAAGGTTTTGGGGATTATAGGGTATTCTGAATTAGGGATGACCAACTTTTGGATTAAGGTTTGCCACACTAAGTCAGATTAAGACTCTAATTTTCTTAAAACTTTTCCCTTCATATGGGAAAAATCTATACAAGATAAGGAGTGACATTGTCTAAAAACAAAGGTACTCATTACCTAACTTACTTAATGTAACTCTTTGTATATCACTTTTATACTAACAATTGAAACATGAAAAAAAGAGAATAGCATAGTTGATGCCTTTGAATCTATCAACCAGTTAAATAGTTTCAACTAATGGCCAATTTTGTTTTAACTATTTCCTTCCTATCCAGTTTATTTCTTCTTGTGTGAGGATCTGTGTGTATGTGCTGGAGCTTGACCTCTGGGCTCTACACTCTTTCGTGACTTTTTTGTTCAAGGCTAGCCCTCCACTGTTTGAGCCATATCTCTACTTTGAAAAGTAATTTTTTTGTGCTGGTACTGGGACTTGAACTCAGAGTCTCATGTTCTTACTGAGCATTTTTACTCAAGGCTGGCACTTTAACCCTTAAGCCACACTTCCACTTACTTCTTCTTGTATTATTGGGATTCTTGGGGAATCCCACACTTTCTACCATTTCTTCCTGTACTTGTAAAGGCTTGGTCTTTTCTGAGTGTCAGAATGGACATCATTATGCTAGTTGGGATTATGTGCGCACCCTCCTCCATTCTAACAGTCTGATAGACTTTGTTATGTAAATTATTTGTCATAATGTTTCCTCTTACAATATCAGAAAGTGACCTGCTATATGTAGTCAAATGGAAATAATTTTTATTTTACAAACATTTCAATCTATTATAGAAATTTATGTAGAATGAATAATTTTTACTATTTTCCCTAATATTTGGAACAATATAATTTCATAATTTTTTACTATTTTTATTTGGCATTGAGGTATTATTTAAATTTAGGTAGGTAATATTCATCTGTTGATTCAGAATGCTTTATTTTATTTTGAACTTTTTTTTAGGTGTTGGCCAAACCTTTAAATCTTCAGGAACAAAGTCAACAAAGTCTGGTGATGCAGGTCTTGAAACTGGTCCTCAATTGCCTCAACTTCGACTTCATTGGCAGTTCAGCAGATGAGTCTGCTGATGATCTTTGCACAGTACAGATCCCAACATCATGGAGAACAAGTGAGAGCAACGCTTAGCGTCAGGGATGGTTAGCATACACGGAGTTAGTGGTATCCTTGCTCCATATAGTATGTCTAGTTTCACCCTTTGCAGTCACAAGAAAGCTCAAGAGGGTTTGTGCCCAAAGTAGCTGCTGATATCCAGGGTTAAAATGTTTCTCAATCCATATCATAGTAAGTGCTGGGTTTGGATTTTGAAAAAAAAAAAAAGACCTATAGGGAAGGAGAGCTAGAACTATTTGGAAAGCAGATTTAGGAGTGAAAATTGAGTGTTTTGTTTTGGAACTTGCAAATAAACAATAGGAAAAGATCTAAGGGTTGGCAAGAGATGTGAGCAGAGAATGCATTAGAGTAAGTAATGTAGCATAGTAAAGGTGCAACTTCACTAGAGAAGCAATTTGTTTCCCCACATTCCAGAAAAATGTCCTGGAGTAGAGGACGTGGCTAAAAAAACCATTTTCTGGAAAACAAAACAAAACAAAAAAACTTCTCCATACTCTTCCCTATTTATACTACTCCTAAAGACATGGTTTTGAAAAGGAAAGTTTCACATATGTTACAAATTTAAGAGTCAGTTGCCAAATAAGTCCTTCAGTAGAAAAGTTGGAATAGACAATTACTGAAATTAAGAAAACAAAATAAAAAAGCAAGGAGATGTTGAATAAAATAATATAAAAAAGTTACAAGTGAATCTAACATGATTGACATTTGACTGTTAGTTATTCTACAGAGAGAGGACAGAGGAAACAGAAATTTGAAAACCAGTAGTAATACCTCCAAAAGTTGTCAGCACTAAAAGACATAAGGTTTTTAATTTCAAGTTCCACCAGGTACCCTGCCTGAAGATTAAAAAAAAGACAGCGGGTGTCAGTGGCTCATGCCTATAATCCTAGCTACTCAGGGATGAGATCTGAGTATTGAGTGTTCGAGGCCAGCCCAGGCAGGAAGGCCGTGAGACTCTTATCTCTAACATAAACTACTCAGGAAAAGCCAGAATTGTGGAGCTGTGACTCAAATAGTAGAGTGCTAGCCTTGAGCACAGAGGCTTAGGGATAGCGCTCAGTCCCTGAGTTCAAGCCCAGGACCAGCAAAAAAAAAAAGACTAAGCTTTACAATTTTGGCATTTTAGAATAGGAAAGATAAAGGGGAAAAGTCCCAGGGAAGTAAAAAAGAAAAAGTCCCGGGGAAGACAAGAGTAAGGTTGTGATAGAATGGTGTTAGGTTTCTCAGCACCATGGAAGCTAACAGTATAACTCAGACTTCTGAGGGAAAGTTATTGTCAAACCAGAGGTGACTTATCAAGTGTAAGATAGAATAAAGAGCTTTTAAACATTGAAATCCTCCCCCAAATTTAATTGCTTTCATGTCCTTGTTTTCAACTTCATATACAAGCCAAAAAAGTGAAAGAATGAGACTTGGAAAAGGGACACGAGTACAAAATGACAATGAGTAGATGTCAGAAGGAGTCAGTTGTATGATAAAGGTAGGACAGCCAGTCAAAAGGAAGCCTACAAGAGTCAGGAGTAGGAGAACAGAAGTTGATGGGTCACTTAATGTTACTGATTGTGTGGAAAATGTTATGAAAAACATTTTGTGGACCTGTCAGAACAATGGGAAAGAAACATAACTAAGCACGAGAAGATGCTGTGATTAGATACAGAGAACAGTATAAATGTGATAGGATTGTAATATACTCTGGCTCAGCTGTTAACATCCTTTTCATAATTATAAACTCTTAGGATTGATTTAATCACAAAAGGTGATCATAGAAGAAAGAAGGGATGGATTGTAGTGAGTGATAAAGGTGGGCTCTAGAATGAGCAGTTAGGCAGGTAAAGCATCGTATTCTAAAATAAAAGTCCTTCTTGTATCTAAAGTAATATAATCAAATGAGGAACTAGTGGTATGGACTATTCTTTGGAAACATGTAAATATGTTGGGAAGTACTTGGATGGTATAGGATTTAGGTATTGTTTATTACAAGCCTTCTAGTGCTGTTTACTTTTTGATAGTTTTAAACTGTCCTGTTTATATATTAACTGTACCTTTATATAATAAAATAATTTGGAGTTCTAAAGATGGATCTTAGAGTTCTCAGTCTGCATGATAATAGCTACTTTGCTAAGATCACAGTATTCAAAGTAATGGTACTAGAAGATACTTTTTCTGTTTTTCAGTTTTCCTGGAACCAGAAACATTGAATCTTTTTTTCAATTTGTATCATTCCCTTCCACCACTACTCTCTCAGTTAGTAAGTAAAAGTTATATATTGCCTCATTAAAAAGCACATGTGGGTTTTTGGGTGGTTTTTTTTTTGTTTGTTGGTTTTTTGGCATTACTTGTATTTTTGAGGACAGAATCTCACTATGTAGCCCAGACAAACTTAGAGTCTTTTGGGCTTACCTGGGATGGCTATTGCTTTCCTGGCTAAATACCTGTAATTTTTATCTAATGAAGTAAGAGATACATATTTACTGCAAAAACCATAGTCTATTTTTATACTTGATCAGATGGCCTTTTTACTTTTTCATGTGGCCCTGCTGGGGTATATATTGCTTAAGCTATTGGTCAGGTTTTGTTTATTTTGCCAGCAGTTCATTCCATTTTATAACGTATGAGCCTAGACCAGTAACTATTCCTCCTGCTAGAGCCAGGACAACGTAGGAGCCTCTAAATATGTCTTCCTTCCTAACTAATACCCACCAGCCCATGACCAGGCATCAGCTACTTCATCAGAACCACTGCTCCCTCTGCCCCAGCCTGCCTTCTTATGTTTGATAGGCAGCCTTCATCAGACGTTTCTGAATGAGCAATATAGGGGGATCTGCTCACTTGATTTTTCTGCTTAGTACTTTGTTTATTTTTAATCAAATTTTATTGCATGCCAAACTTTTGTTATCTCTTGTTATATAGAATGTTGACACTCTGGGCACTAAGTTGGTGGACTCTAAAATAGATCTGAAGGCTGGTAGTGTGGCTCAAGTGGCAGAATGCCTGCATGGCAAATGTTCAAATCCCATTACTGCCAGAAAAAAATACCTGTAAAATGGATCTAGCATTGTTAAAAGTTTCAAAAAATAAAGTAAGGATTCTAATATTACTATTTCCTGAGGAAAGATGTCAGATTTAAAGTCAGTGGTACATTTGTCTGGGTATGTTATCACTTACAAGGAAGGAATATCTAGAATCTAAGATTAAACTAGGTTTCGCAGAGGGTTCATGTTTCTTGGTTGTGCCCCATGCCCCATGGTTGTTCTGGGATAAAACACAAAGGTTCCTTCATTTGCTTTGTGCAGTAACATTTGTTGGACATGCTCTCCGGTATGGTATGGTGCTTACCTTGCTCCTTACTGTGGCCCTATAAGGTTCTCTGTGGTCCTCACCAGGTAGACACAGGACACAGAGAGCAGACCTGGAGTGGCTAAGTGACTGCCAGGGCAGCACTGGCATCAGAACCCAGAGCTTTGTTATCCCAAACCCTGAGTGTCTTTCATACTAGTGGGACCCAAGCTTGTACATCAGAGTCCTTAGTGAGAGTTTTTGGTGTTTGGATTTAACAACAAGGGGTTGGGACTTAGGGGAGCATGTCTAAAATGAGAATAACCTGATTTTTGTACTTATTTGCTCCCTCAAAAAGAATCAAGCCAGGTGATGGTGGGCATGACTGTAATCCTAGCTACTCAGGAGGTTGAGAGCTGAGGATCGCGGTTCAAAGCCAGCCTAGGTAGGAGCATCCTGAGACTCTTATCTTCAGTTAACCACCAGAAAAACCTGAAGTGGCGCTGTGGCTCAGTGGTAAAGCACTAGCATGGAGCAAAAGAAGCTCAGTGACAGCACCCAGGCTTTGAGTGCAAGCCCCAGGACCAACATAAAAAAAAAAAAGAAGAATCAGACACTTTGAATGAAATCGAATAATGAAATATGTAAGTCTCAACAGTTAGGCAAGCAAATGTGTGGACACAAATCAACATCATAGATAAGCTATTCCGGTTTACAGTTCAGTTAGAGGCCTCTCACTTTGGAAAATAGACGCTAGTAAGTATCATTAGAATTCAGTAGTAAAATTGTAAAGTGGGAAAGTAAATAGACCATGAGTAATTTTTAGGATTTTTTTTGAGGGGGAGGTCCAGTTGTGGGGCCTGAACTCTGGGCCTGGGCGCTGTCCCTCAGCTCTTCAGCTCAAGGCTAGCGCTCTACCCCTTGAGCCACAGCGCCACTTCTGGCTTTTTTCTTTTTGCTTTGGTGATGCTGAGGAATCAAACCCAGGGCCTCATGCATGCAAGGCAAGCACTCTACCACTGAGCCACCTTCCCAGCCCCGATTATTAGGATTTTTTAGAAAATTTTTATTCCAGCCGTACTTTCTAAATTGTTGCTGAAGATAATATTACATATGGGATTGACTTGATTAAGTCAGAGGTACAGAATCTTGCCTTGCAAGAACCAAGATGTATAGTTTACAAATAGCTCTCAAATATATTGTAGCATAAAATGGAATTTTCTTTATGATAGAAACACAGTTCATTGATTTGCAAACAAAATGGTATCATCTGTAGCGGGAGCTTTCTGAACCTAGGCATGTCAGACAGGCCTTACTCTGCTAAGCTTAAAGAAGGAGAAGACACTGGAGGGGAATATACGCGGGTAGTAAGCTTAAGTGGTGGGGCACAAGGCTGACGTGCAGTCATCGTGATTAATATTTAACTTTGAATGCTTCTGTATTTTTAACAGCTAGAATGAACTACGTTTTACAGTAAAGGCTAGTATTTGTTACATGTGACCATAGCTACACTTAAAATTGAAATGAGTTTTTTTTGTTTGTGTGTGTGTGTTTTTTTAAGGCTCTTTCATGCTTAGTTCAGTTTGCCTCTACAAGAAGGTCTTTATTTAGCAGTCCTGAACGGGCCAAGTACCTTGGTAATTTAATTAGTGGAGTAAAAAGGATACTTGAAAACCCTCAGGTATGTATGAAGCAATACAATTAATATTTAGCATATATAAATAGTATTTCTGTTTAAGGCACGCAATAAACTCATCATGAATTTATTATAATTCTAGAAGACCCTAGTTAGTATCTTACTCCTCTTCTATAGGTCTCATTTATAAAAGCAGTAAGCAGTTTAGGAAGTGAATATTTCTGTGGTGGACTTTGTGTGTGCCTTGTGTTTTCTTATAAGCAACTGTGAATAGAGGTTGTATCTCTTCTTGTGCTGCTGCCTTTGCTTGTATTCTTTTGGTTATTGTTAAACTAATTCAGAGGCTATGTCTGTCTTCTAAACTAGGAGATTTAATATAAGTCTGAATGTTAATATTGAAATAAGTGGATTTAAATTATGAAATAGTGTCTTTTTGCCCTCTTGTGGACAAATAAGTGTGTGTAGATTTAGAAAACCAATTCTGCACTAACTTCAGAGAATTAGTGGCAATGTTCATTTTAAAGAATAGGAAAGCCATTGTTAATGAGTGATTGAGGTGCCTACATAAATGTTTTGTTTCATGTTTTACTTTATTTTAAAGTATCTGTTCATTATAGATTTTTAAAGGATAAATGACCACTTAAAGAGGTTTATTTAACTCTCTTGGTCACTAATAATCCCTCTTGGAGGATCAGATAGTATCTTTGTATACATTCTACAAAAAAAAAAAACAATTATATTTACAGGTTAATTTTAGGAGTCTTATGGGTAATTGCTCTGTTTTATTTTTCAATTTAGTACAGGTGTGAAATTTACTTGTGTTGCAAAAGAATAAATTGGATTTTACCAATTTATTTGACTTGTTAAGCTCACTATCGTGAGCAATATTTTGAAAAGTGTTATATCAAGTCATTTGTTTCACTGTTGAAGTTTAATATAATTTTAGAATCATAAGCATCTGTAAAAAAATGTTAGTCACAAATTTTTTAATTACAAAATTTTTTTGGAGTCTGGTCTTAATTATTAGATGCTACTCCTGGAGTTCCTGCTAGTGAAGTTTCTTTGGATTCTTTAGGTATTAAGCAGATACTTAAAAAAATTGATTTCATGCCAGGTACAGTACAAGTGTAGCAATTATAAAGCTCACTGGGGAGGCAGGTACCTGAGAGTGTGTTTGTACATATGTGTGTGCTTGTGTGTTGCTTGGAATTGAACCTAGGGTTTGAGCTTTCAAAGCAAGCGCACACTTGAGATGTTCCACACCCACAGCCTGGTAGACCTCTCATGGTCTTCTCTTTTTCTCTAACATTCCCCCAAAGTCACCTATCTATCTCGTATGTGTTTTGTCAGCATTGCTCCCTGGAATGTAGTAATTTGTTTGACTGACTATCCAATTGAAAACTTGAGTTAATTTGAGGATTCAATAACTGAACATACTCATTAAGTATTGTATTTAAAAAAATTCTAAAGGCTCACACCTGTAATCGCAGATACTGAGAAGAGAAATCAGAAGGATTATGGCTCAAGTCCAACCAACAAGAATTTAGCAGGACTTATATCATCAAAGTATTTGAGTATGGTGTTGCATGTCTGTGATCCCAGATACATGGGAGGCATAGTTAGAATGGCTGATGTCTTAGGGTCAGTC
This sequence comes from Dipodomys spectabilis, assembly GCF_019054845.1. Taxonomy (NCBI): domain Eukaryota; kingdom Metazoa; phylum Chordata; class Mammalia; order Rodentia; family Heteromyidae; genus Dipodomys; species Dipodomys spectabilis. The sequence goes on from NW_024871376.1 coordinate 418,272, forward strand.
CAGGCAAAAAAAAGCTTTTTTTTTTTTTTTTTGGTCTGGTCGTGGGCCTGAACTCTGGGCCTGGGCGCTGTCCCTCAGCTCTTCAGCTCAAGGCTACCACTTGAGCCACAGCGCCACTTCCAGCTTATTTCTTTTTGCTTATGTGGTGCTGAGGAATCGAACCCAGGGCCTCATGCATGCAAGGCAAGCGCTCTACCACTGAGCCACCTTCCCAGCCCCAGGCAAAAAAAACTTGAGACCCTGTCTGAAAAACAACCTAAAGCCAAAAATTGTTGGAGTATGGCTCAAGTGTCTAGAGTGCCTGTCTACTTGGTATCATCATGAAAGAAAAAGGAAAAAAAACAGAAAGGAACAAATCTGTTATTTATGTGCACACTTAGGCCATTTAAACCTAGTGTGTATTGTTTCTTTACAGAATTTCAGCAGTGTTTAAATCTTAAATATTTTTCAAGTTTATTGTTGACTTGAAAAATACATACACTTTTTTTTTGTGTCATAGGATCCCAAACACATTTTATCATTGTGGAACAAAACTTCTTTCTAAAACTCTGTTTTGAATTTCTTACTATCAATAATTGACAACAATAGTAAGTTTAGAAGGAATCACTTGACACAAAGTACCATAGTTCCATGAAAACTTAGGTGACAATAAATAAAATATTTTGAAAATTTACTGATTTTATTACCAATGTGTTACTATAGTTTTATCATGAATATGCTACTTGGTTATATAAAAGCCTTTCTTCTTGTCTCATAATTTAGGGTTTGTCTGATCCAGGTAATTATCATGAATTTTGTCGATTTTTGGCTCGTTTGAAAACAAACTATCAGCTGGGAGAATTGGTTACAGTGAAGGAATATCCTGAAGTTATCAGATTAATTGCTAATTTTACTGTTACTAGCCTACAGGTAAGTAAAAGTAGATAACTGATGTTAAATCTATAGATAGTTTTAAAGTAATTTCTTGGTAAAGGTCTTGAGTTTTTTTCGCTCTTTTAACATTTCCTGAGCACCTTGTTGAAATGGTCTTTGCAAAGCTTTTAGGTAAAAAGTTCATTGCTACATTTATAGTAGTAAACATTAAGAAGATTCTTAAATGTCTGATAATTGAAGGATGCTGTTAGAAGCTGTTTCAAAATAAATGTGAAGAAATAAATGAATATTTTTGCAGATTGTGTTATTGCAAAATTTGCAAGTTGGAGGGTACCTTAAAAACATGTGTAGTGATCATTCTTGATTAGTAATGGGAGATTTTGATTTCTACTTTATTCTTTTTAAAATTTGCTATATTAGATGTTTAGTAGTTATGTAATCAGAATAAAAGTTAATTTAAAATGAATCTAGTAATTTCGCTCTGATTTTCTAGAAAGCTATAATGTCATTGTAAATAATGTTTGTTCTATTTCTTTTCAGCATTGGGAGTTTGCTCCCAACAGTGTTCATTATTTATTAACTCTGTGGCAAAGGATGGTAGCATCAGTTCCTTTTGTAAAATCAACTGAACCCCACCTACTAGATACTTACGCACCTGAAATCACCAAGGCCTTTATTACTTCCCGGTTGGAATCTGTTGCCATAGTTGTAAGGTATTTAAGTGTTTCTGTTGTATTTTTGTCTTGCAGGTTTTTTTTTTACTTTTAAAAATTGTTATTTTAAAGTTGGTATACAAAGGGATTGCAGTTTCATAGTCAAGTAATGAGTACATTTCTTTTGGACTCTCTCCAGTTTTTCCCTTCCATCCCCACCCACAAGTAGTATAGTTTATTTTCAACATAACATCTTGGAATTTTTAAAGTTTGAGGCAAAATGTTAAAATTCACCCTCCTTAAAATTACATGAGTCTATTAAGTATATAGAATTGTATTCTGCTACCACAGTCAAGGTAGTAGTTAGTAATAAACCCTCTAAATTTTTTGGATCCTTTCATCGTTAAGTCATGGCTCTGGCCCACATTTCATTGCTGAGTAATATTCCATTTTGACATGGGTCAGTTTACTCACTCCTTATGGGTAGACATTTGGATGGTTTCTGTTTTTTTTTTTTTTTTTAGCAATGTGAAAATGTGAATAGATTGCTGTATACTGTGTAGACAGTATATATTGTGTATATATTGGTACTGTGGCTTAAACTCAGGTCTTGTGCCATACCTCCAGGCCGGCATTTTGCTAGTTAATTGGAGATAGAGTTTAGCTGACTTTTCTTCCTTATCTGGCTTTGAACCTGGATCCTCAAGGTTTTAGCCTCCTGAATAGCTAGGATTAGAGATGTGAACCACTGGTACCTGGCCAGATGTTTTAATGAATATAATTTTTCATTTCTTTTGAGTAAATATCCAGGGTGTAGTATTTGTTGGCATGATAAGTAGCATTTTAACAGGGAGCCACCAGGCTGCCTTCCAAAGTAGCTAAAATGTTTTGCATTTCTACCTACACTATATCCACTCTGCAGTCTCATCTTACTATATTATCTTGTTCAAACCAGCTAGTTAGCTCATTGTGACTTATACTCTCATTCCCTTAGTAAGTAATAGTGCGGAGCATTAAGTAAATAAGTGATTATCAAATCTGCCGTCCTTTTCTTACATTGAAATTTGATAATTCTGTATATTCTGTTCACGAGTATTTTTGTTGTATGTGTTTTACAAAATATTAGTCCTCTTCATTTTCTAAAATGGACGCTAGGAGAGCAGAAGTCTTACATTTGGATGAGTCTAGTTTATTATCTTTCTTTTCAGTACTGGAGTTTGAACTCAAGGCCTTAGGCTTGTTCAGCTGGCATTCTATTTGAATCACAACTCCAGCCCAACTTTTTGCTGATTATTTTGGAGATAGAGTCTCAGAGACTTTTCTTTGGCTATAATCCTCCAGATCTTAGCCTCCTGAATAGTTAGGGATTACAGGCAGGAGCCACTGGTGCCTTTTTATTTTATGTTTTATGATATCATAACTAAGGGACCTTTATTTTAATCTTGGTCATAAAGATCTCTGTTTTCTTAGGCATTTTATAATTTAAGTCTATGATTAATTTCAAGTTAATTTTTGTGCCAACCATGGTGGTCAGGAGGCAGAGCCCAGAGGATCATAAGTTTAAGACCAGCCTGGGCTACATAGGAAAACCCCACCTCAAAGTAAAGAAATAGTTTTGCAAATTACATGAGACAAGGGTTCAAGTTCTTCCTCTTTTCCTTCACTTCTCCTGTATCTTCTCTCTTTCCATTTTTCACTGTAGATAGACAATTATCCAGCACCATTTGTGGAAAAGCTTATTCTTTCTCTGTTGAATTTCTTTTACGTTGGTGTCAAAAAGTAATTGATCACATGCATATGGTTTCATTTCTATAGCCTCTTCTCATTTACCTGTGTCTTTCAACTGTACCCTGTCTCAAATTTAGCTTTATAATATACTTTAGATAGTAGGAGTTCTCTCTTTGCAAAATTGTCCTAATTATTTTGTCATAGAAATTATTATTTCTACAAGGAAATTTTGCTAGGATATTGGTTGGAATTGCTGATAAATTTGGGAAAAGAATTGAAACTGTAACTATCCAATTCTTCAACAAGTGTGTCTTTTATTTATTTACTTATTCAACAATCAGGCCTTACACTGGCTTGCCTGGTGTTCTGCACACCTAGGCTTACCTTTTGCTGGTTATTTTGGAGACAGAAAGTGGTGGGTCTTTCTGCTTTGAACAGTGATCCTCTGGATCTCAGCCTCTTTGAGTGTGGGAACCATAGGTTCTGATTAGATTCAACACCTAGCCATCTAAATTTATTTAGTTTCTTGATTTCTTTGTAGTGCTTAAAAAAATTCCAACTTTGAAATCTTGAATGCATTTAGTTAGATTTACTTGATATTTTATGTGTTCTGGTGTTCTTTTTTTATATCTTAATGTTCAGTTATTTGTTAGCATTACATAATAGTGCAGTTGGGTTATGTATGGACCTGGTGTACTGTGATCTTACTAAATTGACCTATTCTGGTAATTGTTGTGTGGCTTCTTTGGTATTTTCTCTGTGTTAAAATTATGCCATCTTCTTACGTATTGTTGTATTTCTTGCCTTCCAACCCATTATTTTTTTAAACCCATCATAGAATTTTATTTAATGTGGGCTGTGTGTGTTGTGGATATGAGCCTGTGACATTGTGATGTTCTCTGCAAAACTCCTTGCATGTGTTTTCAGAGATGGCTTAGACGATCCTCTGGACGACACTGCTACTGTGTTCCAGCAGCTGGAACAGCTGTGCACCGTCAGCAGGTGTGAATATGAGCAAACCTGCACTCTTCTTGTCCAGTTATTTGACCAAAATGCACAGAACTACCAAAAACTTCTTCATTCAGCTTCTGGGACTAATGTGGACATGGCCATCCAAGAAGGTAAGTCTCATATGAATATTATGTGAGTAATATGTTAGGTATTAATAGTATGATTAATTACTTTGATAATCTTACTGCAAATTATTTGTATGTATTTTTCCCCATTATCTACTGTTAGTGTAAATCATTCTATTTTCCTGTTGGGTATTTTGATGGCCTGGTGATTGATTTTTTTAAAAAATTTTCCTTCATCAGATTCATAAATATTTTTGTATGGAATCACTGTCAAGAAAAGGTCATAATTGTCAACTAAGTCAAGACATAACTTGTCTATTACTTGATAATGCTTCCTTTTTTTTTCTATCTGTTATTTGCAAAGTCATAGTCAAATTTTAGCCAATTAAAAAAAAAAAAAGATCTTAATACCTGATCATAGGCTGGCCACCAGCCACTCAGGAGGTGGAGGACTGCAGTTTGAGGCTAGCCCAACTAAAAGTTATTGAGACCCCTCTGCCTCAATAAAAAGTTCATATGAGCTGGGCGCTGGTGGCTCACGCCTGTAATCCTAGCTACTCAGGAGGCTGAGATCTGAGAATCACAGTTCAAAGCCAGCCCGGGCAAGACAGTCTGTGAGACCCTTATCTCCAGTTAACCACCAGAAAACTGGAAGTGGTGCTGTAGCTCAAGTGGTAGAGCACTTACCTTGAGCTGAAGAGCTGAGGACAGCACCCAGGCCCAGAGTTCATGCCCCACAACAGAAAAAAAAAAAAAAAAAAGGTCATCTGTGTGATCTCTACTTCTAATCACAGCCATGTGGGAGGCGTACACAGGATTATAGTCCAGGCAGCTCTGGCAGAAAATAAACGAGACCCTATCTGAAAAAAGAAAAACAACCAGAAGCAAGAATTTTAAAGATAAGCTTTTTAAAATTTATAGAAACAATCAGCCTGTTAAAATTTACCATTGTGTCCTGGTATTTTAGATCTAGCTTTTTCATATGAGAGAAAATATGCTCTGTTTGTCTCTCTGCTCTTGGCTCACCTCACTTAATATGGTTTATTCTAGGTCCATCCATTTTCCCGCAAATGACATTACTCTTTGTAATGGCTGTGTAAAATTTCACATTTTGGGGATCCATTCATCAGTTGTGGGGCATCTGGGTCGTTTCCATTTCTTGGCTGTTGTGAACATGGATGTAAAGGTGTCTTTATTGTATCCTGCTCATGATGCTCAGGGTAGAAGCCCAGGAGTGGTATGGCTGGATCGTAGGGAAGGCCTGTGTTTAGTTTTTTGAGGATCCTCCAGACTGCTATCCAGAGTGGAAAGAATGGACATCCTTGTCTTATTCCTGATTTTAAGGGAAATGGTTTTAGTTATTCCTGCTAGAAACCAGAAATCTTACAGGAGAATGTGGATCAAAGGAAATTCCTATAAACTTTTGATAGTAGTGTAAAAGAAAGAAATAGAAATGAAAAGAAACAAAAAATGAATTTGGTGTTTTCTTATACAGTAAAATATTTGAATACTTACATATAGCACTTCTACATGTCCTCTAGAAGATCTCTACATAGGATAAGACAGTGTGTGCAGTACAACAAAAAATAGAAACAACTTGAATTTTCATCAACCTGAACTTAGATAGCAGTGGTAACACAGTGGAATACTACACAGCAATAAAAATAAGTGAACTATCGGTATACTTAACCAGAATGAATGTCAGAGAAAAGTATTTAATGACATGTTTATTCAACTCTCAGAAAGTTACCATACAGTATGAAAATTAATAAGGCTTCCAAACGAAGGACACTAGAAATACATTGTCTAGACATATATGCTTTGTAATAATTGTCAAAAGAACAGTATGCACCAAAGATAGGATGATGGTACCCACAGGGTAGGAGGCCTGGGATGACTGCAGAGAGGCCTGAACTAGTAGGGCGACTGTGTTGCAGTGTGCTGGCTTTCAAACGGGGTGTGTGGGTTATTATATTTAACAGGTAGTGCATGTATGCTTTCATAAGGATAGATACTACGTTAAAAGGAAAAAAGGGTTTTTTTAAATTTAATTTTACTGTCAAGGTGATATACAGAGGTGTTATAGTTACATACATAAGGTAGTAAGTACATTTCTTGTCAAACTTGCAAAAGGATTTTTTGTAAAACTAAGACCTGTTTGAATGAAAATATAAATGTTCAAAGATGTATGAAAAGGATTAAGTGAAGTGTTAATATTATGTAAGTTTTTAGAAAATTTTGCCAGTCTGGTGGGAGTAATATTATGTACTTCTTGTTCCCTTGTTTTAATAAAAATTCAAGCTGGGCACCCATGGCTCATGCCTGTGATCCTCGCTACTCGGGAGGCTGAGATCTAAGCATCACAATTCAAAGCCAACTTGTGAGCTTATCTCCAGTTAAACACCAGAAAATCAGAAGTGCAACAATGTTTCAAAGTAGGAGAGCACAAATCTTGAGCCAAAATCTCAGGGACAGAGCCCAGGTCCTGAGTTCATGGCCCATGATTGACTACTACTACTACTACTACTACTACTAATAATAATAATAACAACTACTACTACAATAATAATAGTAATGCTTCAGGTTCTTTCAATGACTGAAACAGAAAAAATTTTAAAAGTATTTCTTTTTATCCCTTGTAGTCAAAAGGTCAGTGAGAAATAATCTACCTTTTAAGATACATGAAGTGTGTAAAAAATAATTGTTTCTATATGCCTAAAATTGTTCATTTGTACACTTACGTAGTAGTATAGTTTCTTCTGGGCAGTCTGAACACTTTGGTTTGTGTTGAACAAAGAAAATTATATGTTCTTGTTATCTGTGCTTTAATTTAGATGCTTAATGGCTCTTAATGTTACAAAAGAAGTTTATTATTATAATCTCTTTTGTATTGTATTGTCTTGCTCTTCCGTATTTGTGGTGATATGGTCATAGTTTATGAAAACAATAATCCCTAAGAAATAGGTCATTAACAGTAGTTAACGATTACTTGTGATCCATGATAATGACTGATTTCTTTGGGATTATTACAGTTATAAACCATAATTACAGATTATTACAACAATAATTATTTTGTTAAGGAAAAATGTTCTGTACTTGAACAGCTGCTAAAAACAAGTGCCTTGAACATTTCAGAATAGAGAAATGGAACATTTATTGTGGAAATCTACTCTCAGAAAATGAAAATTAAAAAATTATAGATATGGAGTTCATATCAGATTTTTTTCTAAATGCATTTTAGATTTTTATGTTTTCCTGATTCTTAAACTTTATTGATGCAGTTCTGTTACCGAACTAGATTCTTTTTCTTTTTTGGTGTAAGCCAAAAGTATCCATGCTGCTTTAAAATACGTACATGTAGTGAGTAGTGAGATGGATTACTATAGTCAGGCACTACTACCTCCCACAGTTGTGTGTGTGTGTACACAATAAGATTGCCAAAAGCTACTGTAGTTTTCAGTATATGGTGCCATTTTATATATTGTAGTCTCATGCTATACATTAGTTTGCTAGATGACTTTTATAAAACTGCAAGTTTGTTCCCTTGACCTACTTCTCTCCATTTTCTCCCTCTCCCTGCCTCTGTAAGCAGAGTTCTGCAATTTCTAGATATCCATTTTTTGATTCTCCATATAAGTGAGACCATACAATAATTTTCTGTGTTTGGCATGTCTCAAAATACCTTGAGTTTGCTAGGATGGTGCTCTACCACTTCAGCTACACCCAAAGGGGCCTCCCCCTTTTTTTGCTTTAGTTACTCTTTGAATAGAGTGTGACATTTTTGCCCAAGCTGGCTTGAAGCACAGACTTCCTGTTTTATGCCTTTTACATCACTGGGATTACTGCTGGGACCAGAATACCTGTCTTATAATAGTAGTAAGATGGGGGTCTTGTCAGCCTTGTGTCTGGGCTAGCCCCACACCCAGATCCCCCAGTCTGTGCCTCCTGAGCAGTAGGAATACAAGATGCCATACCTCTGGGCTTGGGACTGTTTTTTGTTTGAATGGTGTGAGTTTAAAATTGTTCAGGTTTAGGGAATAGTTTATCATTATGTTTTAGCTAATAATCTTTTATTGTTTATTTCTGAAGCTAACTTGGTTAGCTTAAGGTCCTAAGAGTCAGGACATAGCTGCTTTTCAGTTCCTTGTACAATGAAGTCATTGCTTTCTAAAGCAAGAAAAGAATAAACATGCACTCGTTTTCTCTAATAAACTTCCTTTTAAAATTTACCATTTTTTTTTTAAAGGTTTCAATTTTCATGTACTGTTTTTTCATGAATAACACAAATTTTCTTTTTGGCAAAACAAAACAAAACTTTTAACAAGTCTTATATCTAGATTACAGAATCTAGATGTAAAACTTCTCCAGCAAATGCTATCGTTCTTCACTCAGTTTTGGTGTCCCAGAGTAATATTTGTGTTGTTCCATTTGTGTCACTGTTTAAAAGCTGTTAACTTGCCATCTGTGGCTAACTCAGCTGTCAGTGTCTTGCACTGTAGAAAGCTCAGACTTTTTAAAAATCTGGCTAGAAAATTAAAGGGAATAAATCAGTTATCATTATTCTGTATTATGTTCCAAACAGAAGCAGTTTCAAAGTGATCAGACTAGCCCCATGACAATGACACTGATGCTCAGAAGTGAGGCTGGTACTGGGTCATAGAACCCTCCCTCCATCCTTCCCTTTTTTCTTTATTAAAGTTTGGAGACATCTCACCGTGTAGCCCCAGCTGGTCTTGAACTCATTATCCTCTTGCCTCAGGCTCCAAAATGCTGGGATTACAGGCATGTACCACCACACACTAGACATTAATTCAGCGTTTCATTTTTAAATTTAATTCTTATCCTAAGTTTTCATGGTAGATATTTTTCTCCACTTTGCAAGTAAAAGTTCTTAAGAATTAAAGAGGTAAAGTGGCGCTGTAGCTCAAGTAGTAGAGTGCTCACCTTGAGCTGAAGAGCTGAGGGACAGTGCCCAGGCCCAGAGTTCAAGTCCCACGACCGACAAAAAAAAAATTAAAAAATTAAAAAAAAAAAAGAATTAAAGAGGTAAGTAACTTGAGCTAAACAGCAAATTAGAACTGGGATTCGGATGTACTTTTGACTAGCTCTAAAATCTACCACTTTCACTGTTTAAATGACATAGTGAACTTATCAACTCTCCACTTTCTGCCAACAACTGAATTCATAATTGTTGATCACCTTTTTTTGGAAGAATAAATCATTTAGGTAATTTGGGAGTTTTCTTCAAAGTAAAGTTAACCTCTATCAATACTTGTTAAACCTTTTTCTCCCATGTGTGTTAGGACGTCTTGCATGGCTGGTGTACTTGGTTGGTACAGTTGTAGGAGGAAGACTAACATACACTAGTACAGACGAACATGATGCTATGGATGGAGAATTGTCCTGTCGGTGAGTAACAGTCATGGAGTTGATAAGAATTTACCAACTAGTTAATACAGTTGGTTATTGGGAATAGGAGGTAAAGCATTTTGTATTGGCCTTTTGAGAAAAGTATTCTGTCCTTTTTTATTGCTGAGAAAAATCAGAGCTCAGAGGCTAATTTTCAAGTCAAATCTTTAATAAATGATAAACTCAAATATTGTTTAAACATTTGTCCAAATAATAATATAAAGATTTAGGTTGCATTTTACTACTTAGGATCTGATAAAGCATACAGAAGTGGGGGGCATTGGCATGGTGGCAAAATTGGGGTAAAGGGCATCAGTCATCAAAAAGTTTATTAATTTTTGGCATGGTGGCATAATGGTATATGCCTGTAGTCTCAGCACTAAGGAAGAAGGAGGATCCAAAGATCAGGGCAGCCTGGGCTACAAGTTTAAGGCCAAGTTTAGCTATGCAGGGAGAGCCTTGCTCACTAAACAACAAGTAGGTACTAGTGATTCAGCACAAGCTTTCCCTTTAAGAAAAAAAAAAAAAGATCTTTCAACTAGTGATCATGTTTTTTTGTTTTTTGTTGGTCATGGGGCCTGAACTCTGAGCCTGGGTGCTGTCCCTCAGCTCTCCAGCTCAAGGCAAGTGCTCTACCACTTGAGCCACAACCTCACTTCCAGCTTTTTTTGCTTATGTGGGCCTCATGCATGCGAGGCAAGCACTCTACCACTGAGCCACCTTCCCAGCTTTTTTTCCAACATACCAATTCCAAAATAGGGAAAATTCTTTTTGTTGTTGTTGTGTCAGTTGTGGGGCTTGACCTCAGGGCCTGGGCTCTGTCCCTGAGCTCTTTTGCTCAAGTCTAGTGCTCTACCACTTTGAGCCACAACTCTGCTTCTAGTATTCTGGTGGTTAATTGGAGATAAGAGTAGCTAGCAGCACCTGGCAGGAAAATTCTCATATGTAAATATTATAGCGTTTATATGTGTGTGTGTGTGTGTGTGTGTGTGTGTACACATATATATATATATATATATATATATATATATGCAAGTTTATATGTTAATGTTTTTGGTGTGTGTGTGTGTGTGTGTGTGTGTGTGTTTGTGCCAGTTCTGGGGCTTGAACTCAGGTCTTGATGCTCCCTCTTAAGCTTTTTTGCTCAAAGCTTATGCTCTACCACTTGAGCCTCACCTTTTTTGGTGGTTAATTGGACATAAGTGTCATAAACTTTTCTATCCAAGCTAGCTTTAACCAAAATCTCAGATCTCAGCCTCCTGAGTATCAACCATCACAGGCTGGAGCCACTGGTGCCCAGCTTATTTTTTTATTTTTACTGATTTGTTTATTGTTCCTCTTTCAAGAATATCTTCCTTTGATCTCTGTGTTTGAATGCCTAGAGACCTAGAGTTATTTTAAATGTCTTTCTTTGTATGAAGAGTCCTCTGTGTGTGTGTGTGTGTCTATGTCTGTGTCTGTGTGTGTGTGTCTGTCTGTCTCTCTTGTCTGTCTTGTCTGTCTATCTGTGTCTGTATTTGTTTGGGGGTTTTTTCTTGGCCAGTTGTAGGGCTTGAATATTCCTGAGTTTTTCTGTTCAAGGCTGGCACTCTACCACTTTGAGCCACAGTTCTGCTTTCCATTTTCTGGTAGCTAATTGGAGATAATAGTCTCGCAGACTTTCCTGCCAGGACTGGCTTTGAGCTACAATCCTCAGAGCTCAGCCTCCTGAATAGCTAAGCTTATAGGTGTGAGCCCCAGTATGGGAGATTTCCATGCTTTTTGTTTTGTTTTGTTTTGTCAGTCGTTTAGCTTGAACTCTGGGCCTGGGCACTGTCCCTGCGTTCTTCAGCTCAAGGCTAGAACTCTACTGCTTGAGCCACGGCACCACTTCCAGTTTTCTAGTGGTTTATTGGCGATAAGAGTCTTCCGAAGTTTCCTGCCTGGGCTGGCTTTGAACCGTGATCCACGGATCTCAGCCTCCTGAGTAGCTAGGATTACAGGCGTGAGCCACCAGCGCCAGGCGAGTTATATGTTTTTTGAGAGTTTAAAATTAAAACGAAAAATAGTATTTGGGGCATACTATCATTTTGATAAAGACCCTTTAAGTCTTTTAACTAACATGTTTGATATATGTATACTGCATGTGTATTTTCAACTCTTTTTTACAAAACAAATATAATGTAAGCTAAAATGGAAATAATCTCTGACTCATTTGGGATATTAGGTTTTTAAATGCTTAGAATAATGTCTGTCACACGGTAAGTGACCCAGTAAATGGTATGTTTTACACACACACACACACACACACACACACGTCTGAGTTGCATGTGGCTTTATGACCCAGTGAGTTATATAAAAGCCATCCTTGGCCTTCTTCTAGCTCTCACACAGTAGATGGGTGTTCTTTTTGTAGTCTGTTTTATGTCACACCTGTTATTTTGTTTTGCTGCTGTTGCTGCTGGTAGTGATGTTAATGATTCCTTGGACTGTGGTTCTTCTTCTTCTCCAAGTAAAGATTTTATTGCTTTGTATTTTTGTACCTCTACCAAGAGTTCTTTGCCCAGAGTAACTGTGTTCCTCATTGCTTTTCATGGCCTTTCCCCCATGGGTTAAAATCAGTGTGGCTTATCTGATTCTCCTTGATCTGCACTGCCTTTCTCATTATTCTTGTGTCCTATCACGGGCTGCTGGGCAGTTTTTAAAGTACTCCTCTCTAGTGAGCTATGTATGCTTCCTTCTTTCTCAACATTTCCTTTGCCCTACTCCATCCCAAAACATTAGGATTTCTTGCTAATTGGTCTATAGCATTTGTTACTTGTCATTCTTTATTCTAATTTCTCATGTTACTTGTTTTCTTTGATAGAATATGGATTTATAAAAGGCTTAGCTCACTGTTGTATTTTGAATACCTAGTGCACACTTGACATAGAGCTGTTCCTCAAATATTTGTTGTTTTCTTAATATTCAAATATTTGTTGCCGTAATCAGTATTGTAAATTGTGTTTTCAGTGGAATCCAAAGTAATTATCCAATAGCTATTGCTTTGTATTTGAAATGATGGGCTTATATGTTGAGCAAAGACTATTTGTGACTTGCTCCTTTCCATCTTTTTTAGCTTAAAATTTAAAATAAAGTAAAAATAGATAATGGACACAAAGCTGAAACTGGGAGTGAATACTGTTTATATACATGTGTATATGTGTATGCATGTATATATGTAAAATACGAGTCTTACGTACTTGGTAGAAGTGATCAAAAACTCTGAAGAACATTGTGACTGAAACTTAAAGTTGTCCCCAGTGTCTGTTCCTCCTTGTGTTGTAGTAATTGAGTCCCTGATGGTTTTGCTGGGCAAATGTCCACACAGAAGGAAAACTAGGTTTGCTAGGCTATCCTGTAGTTCGGAATGGTTAGTAGTTGTGATCTGGGCAGGCGGATGCGGGTGAATGTGATGTATACATCTATGTGGAGTGGATAGTAGCTTTAGCTGAAGAAGATGGAGGGAACCTAAGACAGGCCATGAAGCAGGAGCCAGCCCTGAGTGCATACACAAAGGGTGAATCCGTGTTTGCCAGTAAGGTTCAGGATGGAGTCTGATTGGACAGACATAAGCTACTAAAAATGTGCTTGTGTGACTTCACATGTACTGCATGTGTGGAAGAAACTAGATACGTCAGGACCCTGCAGGATTGCTTTCCGGCAGAGTAGAGGAGTTACTCTTTCCTTACCCAGCATGGTCTATCTCTGTCTCTCTCTCCAGAAGTGGCTGTGATATACTAATTTTGTTAGAGCAGTAACCCACCGTGAAATTTTAATGGAAACAAGTAATATTAGAGAATTTCTTACTTTTTTTTCCCAATTGTTGTTGTTGGTTGTGGGGCTTGAACTCGGGGCCTGGGCGCTGTTCCTGAGTTCTTTTTGCTCAAGGCTAGTGCTCTACCACTTTCAGCCATAGCTCCACTTCTGGTTTTCTGAGGATTAGCTGGAGGTGAGTCTTCATGGACTTTCCTGCCTGGGCTGGCTTTGAACTGTGATCCTTAGATCTCAGCCTTCTGAGTAACTAGGATTATAGATGCATATAGGCATTGTGTCTTTCTGTTCATCTCCTAAGAATATCTTCCTTGGATCTAATTGTGTGTGACTGCCTAGAGACCTGTAGTTATTTTAGTTTGTTTTAAATGTCTTGCTTTGTAGCAAGAGGCTTCTGTGTTGTGTGTGTGTCTTTGTTTTGGGTTTTGTTTGTATTGTTTCCTTTGGGGGTGGGGAGCAGTTATGGGGCTTTAATATCTCTGAGCTCTTTTTGTTCAAGGCAAGCACTCTGCCACTTTGAGCCACAGCTCCACTTCTGGTTTTCTGGTGGTTAATTGGAGATAAGAGTCTCATGAATTGAACTGCCTGGGCTGGCTTTGAATTGCAGTCCTCAGATCTTACCTTCCTGAGTAAGCTAGGATTAAGGCATGAGTCACCAGCTCTTGGCAAATTTCTTCTTTTAAAATTCACAACTTAAGTATTTTCTTACTTGAATTAAGAATTTTATCTAGGACATTGCCCCTAACTTTCAGTTTGCTAAAAATACTTTCTAGTAATAATAAGTAGAAAACTTATGATTTATAACTAGTAAGAGTATTGGGACTACTTCATTTTGTCAAGATAATCTAGGTTTATTTTTAGGAAAACTTTTATGACTCATTATGAGTGATATAACTTGATGAAGTTCTTGATAGCTAACTTTGAGACATAGTGATCCTAAAATGTTTATTAATGACACATTTAGTGTCCTTTTAATGAAATACACTTGTGTGTTTCCTTATGGCGGAGTGTGTGCTCTATATGCCATGTGTTACGTATGTAACACTTGTGTAAAATGATGTTTGTACATGTACATGTTTATAATTGTATGTACATATGCGACCATCTTAGGAGGAAACGATTAGAAGGAGTTAGACCAAATTATAGCATATTTCAGAGGTAGGATTCCATCTGACTTGAAAAGTATTTTCTTTATATGCTTTAAAGTAATCCTGAATCTGTGATAAGTGTTTTAATGTTGTTTCTGTAAGGACTTGTCCTGAAACATTGTTTCCTTTGTGGAAAGAGTTTTTCAGCTTATATCTTTAATGGACACCAGATTGCCTCAGTCTTCTAATGAGAAAATAGAACTTGCAATTCTGTGGTTCTTGGATCAGTTTCGTAAAACATATGTTGGTGATCAACTTCAAAGAACCTCAAAGGTAAGTTTTACTGATAAGAGACTTTTTTTAATGGTATTAGAGATAAAGATGCACTTATAATAGCTGTGAACCAAATGATGTGGATTTCTGCAAAAAGAAATTTAATTGATCAGTTTAACTCATTTGTTTAATTGATATTGAAAAGCAATGTAGAATCAAGTTGCTTGTTTTACACTTATATTTACCTTTTTTGTGGGATGAATAGCAGAAAGGTAAATATTTTTACATGGACTAGGATGATTTTAAATACTTCAGTGGTTGTTACAAGAATGCAAACAGGATTTGCTTTTTGGTTGTTCTGTGGTTTTCGGAGCTGTATGTAGTTTTCAGTTTATTGAACTGATTCCTTGATTAGGAAAATTAGATAAGTACTTGACACCTGCAGTTAAATCACTGCAGTGTGGAGAATATTTGTCATATGGTCACTGAAAGATTAGCACCAGGAAGGGTAGATGAATTCATTTTGAGGAATAATGTAGAGGTTATTGAAGGCATTTATGTGAACCCTGAGCAGATACTTTGTTTTATCGTTAGCTCTCTATATTCTTGGATTCTGTAACCCACGGATTCAACCAACTATGGATGGAAAATGATCAAAAAAAGGACACTATATTTGTACAGACACATATACACACAAACTTCTTTCTAGTCAATATTACTTCAGTAGTACAGGAACACATCTGCATAGCCCTTACACCCATACTGAATGTTACAAGTAGTCTGGAGATGATGTAAAGTGTGTGAAGATGTGTGTAGGTTATATGTAAACTTTGTACCAATTTATCTGAAAGACTCAAGCACTTGAAGACTTTATAAACCCCCACGGCTCCTTGAACCAGCCCCCCCTTTCAGTACAGAGATGTGACTAATGATCCAGAGTAATATTTGTGAGATTTTTTTCTGCTTTTTTTACTTTTTTCTAGGATAGAAAGAAAACTTCTTTCTAAAACTTCTCTAGAGAAGTCTTAAGGATACTCTTATCTTGTTTAGATTTGTTTTAGTGATGTTGAAGGACTACTTTTTGAAAATCCTAGAAAATTAAGCTTCCTTTCCTCCCTCCCTCCCTTCTCAACTCCTTTCTTCCCTCTGTTCCTTTTCTGTTTGAACTCAGGGCCTTTTGCTACCTTGGTTAGCCCTCTACCACTCGAGTCTTTCCTCCAGCCCAGCTTGTGCTAGCTAATAGGAGTTGGTTTGCATGGACTTTTCTGTCTGGGCTGGCCTTAAACCTTTATCCTCAAGATCTTAGCCCCCTGAGCAGCTAGAACTACAATAATTTGCCACCAGGGTATGGCCTCATGTAAGTTCCCTTGTATTAGGGAATTTACCTTAACCTTTAGTTTATTTATAACTTTTTGATGATAATTTTATAATAGAGTGAAAAATTACCTGTTCTAAGCTCATCAATTAGCCAATGTTAGGTAAAAATTTTCTTTGCTTTTTAAGGATATACCGTATCTCAGTGCTTCCTTTCTAAAACATTGTGATTTGTTACATAGCATAAAGTTTATACATAATGCCTCTTTTTTACTCCCAGATGTGCTTCTCAAAGATTAAATATAAGTCAAATTATGATAATGGTCTTATTTAATGCACTCAAAGAACTTGTTTTGCTTTTGTAAAAGTGAGTACTTTTGAAACATTGCTAATCCCGTGTTCATTTATTTGGTCTGGATTTTAAGTCAGAATAGTGTAATGTGGAGTAGAAATGCCTGTAATTATTATCTTTAAAGTACTAGGAAAAAATAGAAAATGTGACTCATTGTATTAGAGCAGGAGTTGGATTTTCAATTTTTTTATTTGAGATATATACATAAATATACATGTGACTTTTTATGAAAGAAAACTATGAAAAGAGTGAACTTTTTTCCTTTCTCCTTTTTGAAAAATTTTACGTATTAGGAAAAAGTAGGTGATATCAGACTGGTATTGATTCTTTTATTTTAGCTAACATTTTTTGTTCAGTCTTACTGTTATCAGAGGAGTTTAGTCTTAAGTTATCTTTATTTCTAGGGTACTTATATTAGTAAGTTTTTGTCATTGTGATACAATAACGAGTCTGTGGTCTCTTGGCCTCTCTGCTGTGGGTCTGTGGTGAGATGCCAGGCGTCACAGGAGCAGAGGCAGAGCCGTTCACCCGTGGCATCAGAAGCAGAGATACACAGTGGCATGGTCTGGGGACAAGCTAGGCCCAGTAACTGACTTCCTTCAGCTCAGCCTCACTCCTCACAGTCCACTCAACCTGTACTCATCAGTGGGTTAATCCATTGATGAAGTCAGAACCCTCATGATCCAATCACTGCTATCAAAGCCCTCAACATGTGAGCCTTTAGAAAATGGTTCTAGATTCAGGTCATACATTCCTATTGCATAACACAAAGTGAAGCTGGAGCTTCCCGATTTTCAATTTTCTACGGCTTCTTTGCTGATCTTAGTAGAAACCAAGTTTTGGGAGGTCTTGGTATGTACTTATACTCTGCTCAGAAATGTTCATGCTTTCTATTCCTCAGGCCTGCAAGGCTGGTATTACTATTCCAGTTTTACTAATGGAAAAATAGACTATCATTAGTACTACTCATAGGTGACCCTCCACTTCCATGGGTTCCACACACATGGATTCAGCTAACTGTGGATCAGAACTACCCAAAACAGAAGCACCAGGTGTGGCGGCAGTCGGCCAAGGCTGGCCTGCACAAAAACCTGGTGTGTGGCTTGTATGTTTTCTACTAACGTCAATGTTTGTATTTAGTAGAATTCTATAGCATTGAGGCAAGATTTCCTGTTCAGTACTCTGAACAAGAGTTTATAGGAAAATGATGCTGACTTGAGTAAAATTATCCAATTTTAAGCATCTTAAAAGTTTATAAAAACTTACATATATATATAAAACAAAATACTATTGATATAAATTGCTTTAGAGAAAAGGTAAAATCACTAAGGAGTCCTTAGTGATGTGTATGATAGAATTATGTCCTCTGGCAAAAGGGTAGCTGTAAACACTGAACAGTTAGCCCATGCTAAGTGATCCTTTCCTTTTGACGTCAAAATCTAGAAGTCCAGATTATGAGCATCAAGAACTCCTGGTGTGTAAATACCTTATGTCCTTGTAAATCTGTGGAATAACTTAGGATTTTTATTAAGATGATAAATGCTCGTTGATACATTTTTAAGCTCTCTAAACTCAAAAAAGGAATTATCTCAACTTTCTTTTTCTTATATCCATTTCTGAATTGTTTGATGTAATTACTCTTGCTATCCAGTTTTTCTCCTGCTGTTAAGTACACATGTGAAGCAGCAGATGGCATTCTCTCCCTATAATTGTTAAGTCTTCCAGTTACTATTTTATTATTCAAGTGCTTCCCTACTCAACAGTAACAGTAACTTAAGTTGAAATTGAAAATAACAATCCAATGTGGCAGTGAATGTATTATTAGGCTCCACTTCTGACACTTAGATATATTTTGATTATTGCTGAAACACATCTTTTTATGCTTGATACATACTTTTTTCAAAAAGTATTTAGGAAGAACAGTCACAAGAAAACTGTCTCTTATGCATAGAGTTATCACTGTGGTTTTTTAAAAAAGGAAGATAGGTACCAGTGGCTCACATCTGTAACACTAGCTACTCAGAAGGCGGAAATCTAGGGATCATTGTTCAAAGCCAGCTGGACAGGGAAGCCTGTGAGACTTGAGCTCCAGTGAAGCTATTAACAGCAAGAAGCTGTTAGTGGAGCTGTGACTCAAGGGGTAGAGTGCTAGCCTTGAACAAAAAAGGTAAGGGACAATGTCCAGGCCCTGAGTTCAAGCCCCAGCACAGAGGAAAATAAGTATCAGCTTTAATATTTTAAACAACAGACATTTAAAATTTTAAATATTTTGATGTTTGAAATCTGCGCTGCAGACTCTAGGAGGAAGTGCCTGCACAGCTCAGGTTCTATTCTGAAGCCGGATTGTTAGAGATTAGTGTTCAGTGGCCTTGATTTTTTTTCTGTTCAGTGTGTCTAAACTTTGTAAGCTTCATTTTCTAGCTTCCCTTAGATTGCTGCACACTGTAAAAATACATCAGAATCTCTTTTTGTGATAGTGTTACTTGCCCTAGATTTTTATTTTGCTACAGTGATCACTGCTTATAATTCTAGTTAATGTTTATACTGCTAGTTTTATTGCTCATGGATTTCCTCTTCAAACAGTCAAACAACATATCTAATACATATGCATTAGTATTCAGACAAGCCCTTTAAAAATTATTTCTCTATATCCCTTTGCATTTAACTCATCCTATATAAGATATATTCACTATAAAATATTCTATAGCTTATTTAAGAGGCTAATTATCTTATTAGATGAATTCCTATTTTTTAAATGCTCTATAAATAGACTTGCCAACTTAGTCTTGGATGATTTGCCGAGGTACAGTTTATATTTACCAAGTATGAACTCTTAACTGCATTTAAGCATTTATCCAAGGACATTAAGCAGCAGACAAAGTCCAACGTAGACAGATAAAAACTTAAAATATTAGCACTACTCATGATTGAAATTATGAATAAGTTGGGGAAACATAGGTTGTAAATTGGAAACAATAGAATTTGTTTGTTTGTTTTTGTCGGCTGTGGGGCTTGAACTCTGGGCCTGGGCGCTGTCCCTCAGCTCTTCAGCTCAAGGTGAGCGCTCTACCACTTGAGCCACAGGGCCACTTCTGGTTTTCTGAGTGGTTTATTGGAGACAAGAGTCTCATGGAAGGTGGTTCACTGGTAGAAGTGCTTGCCTTGTATGCATGAGGCCCTGGGTTCGATTCCTCAGTACCACATAAGCAGAAAAAGCCAGAAGTGGCACTGTGGCTCAAGTGGTAGAGTGCTAGCCTTGAGCAAAAGCTCAGGGACAAGACCCAGGCCCAGGACTGGCAAAAAAAAATAAAAAATAAAAAAAATAAAAAATAATAAAGAAGAGTCTCATGGAGCTTCCTGCCCAGGCTGGCTTTGAACCGAGATCTTCAGATCTCAGCCTCCTGAGTAGCTAGGATAACAGGCATGAGCCACCAGTGCCAGGCAAAAATAGAATATTTTTAAAAGCTGGTTTCTATTGCTCATTTATCATGCCAAATTAGACTCACCATTGTTACTTAATTGTATTCTTCTTTTTTTTTTTTTTTTTTTTTTGGGTCAGTTCTGAGGCTTGAACTCTGGGCCTGGGCGCTGTCCCTCAGCTCTTTAACTCAAGGCTACCACTTGAGCCACAGCTCCACTTCTGGTTTTCTGAGTGGTTTATTGGAGATAAGAGTCTTACAGACTTTTCCTAGCTGGGCTAGTTTTGAATCATGATCCTCAGATCTCAGCCTCCTAAGTAGCTAGGATGACAGGCGTGAGCCACCAGCACCCGGCACTTAATTGTATTCTATACGATTATGTATTTGTCTGTACATATATTCATTAGACACTCATTTTCTTACGTATGTCAAGTACTGTGCTAGATCCTGGAAGAAACCACAAAATATTATTCTTTTTAAAGATGAACACCTACCAAGAGCATTTGTAATCTATGTTCTGCTTCAAATTTATTTTTAATGATTGTAAACTCTAAGGTATTTATAAAAATTGAAAACTAGGTAAATGGAGGAAGAAAAATTATGTATATTCTCAGATTACAAATGACATTTTCTAGATTGTTCTCTTAAGTAATTTTTAGAAGGTGATAATTGGGGCTGGGAAGGTAGCTCAGTGGTAGAGCACTTGCTTTGCGTGCATGAGGCCCTGGGTTCGATTCCCCAGCACCACAAAGCAAAAAGAAAAAAGCCAGAAGTGGCACTGTGGCTCAAGTGGTAGAGCGCTAGCCTTGAGCTAAAGAGCTGAGGGACAGTGCCCAGGCCCAGGCCTCATGACCGGACACCCCCCCCCCCAAAAAAAAAGAACCTAGAAGGTGATAATTTTTTCTGGATTCATAAGTTTTTGTCTCATATATTCCAACTTTTATGCTTGAAATTTTTAACTGAGTCTCAGAAACTGAAGTAATATGAGTAAAAAAAAAAAAAGAGAGATTACATGTAATGTACTGAGATATACTTTTTTTTTTTTTTTCTGTTGGTAGTGGAGCTTGAACTCTGGGCCTGGGCACTGTCTTTCAGCTCTTTAGCTCAAGGCTAGCGCTCTACCACTTGAGTCACAGCCCCACTTCCAGCTTTTTCTGCTTATGTGGTACTGAGGAATGGAACGCAAGCACTCTACCACTGAGCCACCTTCCCAGCCCAAGATACACCTTTTAATAGCCTTCAACATTGAGCACTCTCAGTTGATAGAGATTGTAGTTAATTACTAAATTTGACAACTCAAGTTTCACCTTCCCATTATGAGTGTGTAATTGTCCTT
This sequence comes from Dipodomys spectabilis, assembly GCF_019054845.1. Taxonomy (NCBI): domain Eukaryota; kingdom Metazoa; phylum Chordata; class Mammalia; order Rodentia; family Heteromyidae; genus Dipodomys; species Dipodomys spectabilis. The sequence goes on from NW_024871376.1 coordinate 439,585, forward strand.
AATAGTTATTTTGTCTTGTAGAAATCATATACAAGATAATCTTTCTTCAAAAATTAAAAGACGAGACATATAAGCATTCTTTTCCTTGATAAAATTTTTGTAATTTAAATTTTATCCACAGTTCATGATCTATGTGTGATCTTACATATATTTTATAATCCTTTCATCTGGGGTAAGCATAGATATTCTTGAAAATGTAAAGACCACTAAATACCTTATTGACTAGTTTATAAGAAGGAGATAGGAAACTTTGATTATTAAAGTCCTGAGGTTGAATCTGCTGTCTTTTGAAAATATTCAAGTTGTTTAAAGAAAGGAAGGTCATTTGTAAATAAATGCATGAACTTCCTTTAAGGAAGTAAGAGTATTTGCTCATCTGAATTTCTAGTAGCAATGTGTTCATGTGAAGCTGGTACTAAAATTGTTATTTGGTGTTGGAGTAGTGATCAGTGGGAATCAAATACTGCATCTCTGAAAGTATTTTTCTTTTTGCTAATTGTTTGAATGGGACTGCTTGAAGGGAGTTAGTGTGAGAATGAACGGCTGCTCTGGAAACCCTGAACAAACCATCCCACAGCTGTATCTGCCTCAGTGCTGCTTAGCCTGTTAGGTATTGTGAGCACCTGATGACTGCTACTAACCATTGGCGTTTGTAAATAAACGTGGTATTTCCAAAAGGGGCCTAGGCTTCCAAGATAGTGATCTCATAGTTTCCTACAAAACTGAATTATTTCATAATTTTCAGAGGTACTTACTACTTAACCTGGGTACTGTAGTGTAGAATATATAATACGTGTTATATGTTATATAATGTATATAGTACTGTATAAGATATAATAATTATAATATTACAGTATTAGTATTATATAGCATTATACAGTACTATATATATTATATGGTAATGTGCAATATTATATGTAATTACATATACTATATATTATGTTATATATGATATAGTATGCTCTATATTATATAGAGAGTTCTACATAGGGTATATAATATACAGTACATTTTTTTGTAGGGCAAGTACAAGAAAATAGTCATAAGACTAGTCAAGGCACTTTACTGTTTGGGGAATAATATGTATGTTTAGCCCAAGAGCCTGATACTAAGTAAACATTTAAATAATATATTGGGGTTATATGCGTCTTCCATACATACTGTTCTGCTAATTCATGTTCTTATCTGGCAATCCAGGAAGAAAAATAAACAAGTTAGGCTTACTGAAAAATATATGGGAATCCTAAGATTGAACTGCATGCTGTTTTTAACTTACTCTGTATGGTTACAGTGAAGTAAACAGTAAAATCTGAAGTATTAACAAAAAGAAGAAATATAATTTTAAAAAGTATTGTCTCAGCCAGGAGCCAGTGGCTCACACTTATAAACCTAGCTACTCAGGAGGCTGAGATCTGAGTATTGCAATGTGAAGCTAGTCCAGGCAGAAAAGTTGGTGAGAACTTATCTCCAATAAACTAGCAAAAAAATAAAAAAAAGAGCCAGAAGCCGAGCTGTGGCTCAAGTGGTAGAGCACTAGCCTTGAGCAAAGCAAGCTTAGGAACAGCACCAGCGCACATGCATGCACGCGCACGCGCACACACACAACCACACACACACAAGTATTGTCTCTACTATTGAAACAACAGTTATTTTCTTGGTTGTATTTTGAAATTTTCCTTTCTGGTTATATCAATATGTGTTGTACAAAGTCAGTGAAGTTCGGTTGAGATGTTTAATGCTGAGTGAGTCTGAATATAGAGCTGGCTCTGTTCAGACTGTACTTTTGTTCTGTGTTCCACACAAATGTTTGTTCAGATGGTACTTTTAGTCTGTGCTCCATATAAATGGCTGCAAGGTGCATTTGTTAGGTTTTCTACTGATTACAGAGAAAATCATGTGCTTTTTATGTTTCTGCTTATTTTATCAAATTTGCTACCTTTAGGTTATGTAATGCCTCTTACCACCCTATGGCAGTAATCTAAACAAATAGAAACTTCAGTAGAAATATAAGATATATAATAGCTAATTTTTATATTCCATCCAGTACATGTTTTTTCTTTCTTGTGAAAAGGCCAAGTTCTTTTTTTTGCTTTAACAAAGGATAAATGAGAAATCTGAATGAGGCTCTTTTACTGTCCTAATGATTAATGATCACTGAATACTTCTGAAAGATTAACATTTTTCAGAGCTGCTAAAAAATATACTGTTTTATTTAATTATAAGAAAGTAAAGGCTCTTCACACTGACAGGTGGTGGAAATTAGCAGGCAGTTTTGAAATTGTGCTGTGCACGAGAAATTAGATCTCATTTTAATTCTGCTTTTCTCAACTAGCAAATGAGGTTAATGCCATACATATTCAGCTGATATGGATGAAGAAATTGATATAAAGTAGATCAACATAGCTACGGGGCTAGATTAATTTATAGGTAAAGAGGCAGTGATGAATGAAAGTAATGTAGTGGTGGTCACTAAACTCCTCTGCCACGAGGGGTTTGATAGCGTTAGCTGCTCATTAAAGGCATTGTCGGGGTGCATCAAATAGAAATTTGAAAAGGAATAGCCAACTAACCCCTAATTATCAAAATACAGAAAATACTAATTATGCCTTAATTAGCTTTTCTTTTAATGTACTGAAATTTGTTACTTTTTGTGTGGCACAAATGGATAGTTATATCAACAATAAATAGGTTGTTTTAATAACTTTCTTTTACCTCTGGGAAAACTACACTCCAATTTTTAATATGCAATAATGCTTCTCTCTAGCCTGTAGGAGATGAAAATTATTAAGTAGCTTTATTTTTTTTGAAGATTTTACAGCAGCTTTGGGAAGAATTATTTCACCATGCATCAATTACTTTTAATTGAACTGAATATTTTTCAGATTGTACCAAATGCCTCTCATTTAAGTTTAGCAGTAAGAGTCTAAGAAGGCGCCATAATGAGAATTGCACATAGCCTCTGCCATGTATTATAATAAGATAAGGGTAATTATTTATTTTCCATTGAAGAAACCCCAAGGTAGAAATTGTAAAGGTAGCTACCTTATTTATTTCTAGTCATTGTAGAGAAATAGAGGATATGTATTCTAGAAACTTCACATGTGATCTCTCTCTTTTCTAGAAATAAAGAATTCATCTATTTGGAATGAAGGTGCAGTTGTACAGTGAGAAGCTGGTGCGGCTCTTAATCTCAAAGATTAAGCTGTCGGCTCTGTAGGCGCTCTTGTTTTTTGAGTTCTAGTTTCCTCACTTGTCATTAGGAGCCGTACCGCATATTATGATGATTAAGTAAAATATTGCAAGTTCATAGCAAATTTAATACAGGATATCGATACTTCAAAAATAGTTTAAAAAATAGCTGTTGCTCTATGAAGATACGACTTTAAAAAATATTCCCTCCAACTTTAAAGTAAGGGTTAAATTCTCTTTGAAAAAATTGCATGTGATCTCAGTCTGTGTTGGAAACCACCCCTTTTATTACAGTGATTTTTTTCTTTTGGTAGAATTTGGAAACAGTGTGTCTTAAGGCAAGTATTTACAGTGATTGCAGTATTGATAGATAATCTAAGTTCATGTCTTTTGATGACAGGAAGAGCTGGGAATTGAAGCGAAACAGTATTATGCTAAAAGCCAAAGCTCCAGAAAAAGTGTGGTTTCTGCTAAGTCAAATTTGTAGTTAGCTCAAAAACAACATCTCTCCTTTTTTCAATGTTACATTTAATTTGTTTCCACCCTTTCTCCTCTTTTGCTTCTCTGTAATACCTATGGGAATAGAGATAGTCATAAAATAACCTGAACATTAACTAGATGTGTGACACTAACCCTCTACAACTTTGTTTTTCTTGTCAGTAAAATAAGTATTAATATGCATGCTTTTTGGTTAGTTCTATTATGTTTTGCCAACACTTTGTATCAGTTATATTGTGTTATCATTCAAAAAAGAAAAAAGACTAACAAAACAGATAAACAATTCACATAGAAGGAATGGATCACCACAAGTAGAGATCAAGAATGACATTTTCCAGTTTGTCAACATCTGAATACTAATGCAACCTTAACTATAAGCATTTTCAGTCTATTCAATAGTTATTAATGTCAAATAAATCTTTGGAAATAAATTATAAACTATAAAGCACTGAAACATATTACTAAGTTTGCTATCATTCACCTGCTTATAAACTGACTTACAAATGGATTTGTCTCTGTGGTCAGATATGGGGATAAAAAACAGTGCAAAAGAGAAGGTAAGATTTTCATGCTCATCAGAAAATATGGCGTTTTAAAAGAGTAGAGCCACTATATTGAAGCTTGCTCTCAAACTGAGGCAGCCATAGTCATCCTGTAACGGTGTAAGAAATGTGCATTATCGACTCTGTTGAAGACTTTGAGTTTAAAGATCTAAGGGTAGACTTAGCAAGCTCTTCAGATTGATTCGCAGGCAGGCCTACTAAAGTTTGAGGCTCACTCAACTATTTTCCAGAAGGCAGGTGCTCTTTTTCTCTTGCCGATCATAGGAAACTAGATTTGTTTGATAACTACCTCCAAGCCCTTTGACCGGATGTCTTACCCTTTCTTGATCTTAATCTATTATCTTGAGAAAGAAAGCAGCCCAAGGTCAGTTGTTCCTTACCTGTTTTTGCTTTTGTGATGGTACGGGGCTTGAATTTAGGGCCTAGGCACTGTTCCTGAGCTATTTTGCTCAAGGCTGGCACGCTGCCACTTGAGCCACAGCTCCACTTCCAGCTTTTTGGTGGTTAATTGGAGATAAGAATCTCACGGACTTTTCTGCCCAGGCTGGCTTCGAACTGTGATCTCCAGATCTTAGCCTCCTAAGTAGCTAGGATTACAGGCATGAGCCATTGGCACCTGTCCCTTATCTGTTAAACACTGTCACAATACTCTAAAGGAATGTTTGCATCAATAGATTCTGTGTTTTTCACATACACACACACACACACACACACGTGTGTGTGTGTGTGTGTGTGTGTGTATATATATATATAGGTATATGTATAGGTATAGGTAGTATGTAAATAACCAACTTTTTTTTTTTTTTTTTGGGGTCCGGTCGTGAGGCCTGAACTCTGGGTCTGGGCGCTGTCCCTCAGCTCTTCAGCTCAAGGCTAGCGCTCTACCACTTGAGACACAGCGCCACTTCTGGCTTTTTTCTTTTTGCTTATGTGGTGCTGAGGAATCGAACCCAGGGCCTCATGCATGCAAGGCAAGCACTCTACCACTGAGCTACCTTCCCAGCCCCCCAACATTGTTTTAAACCAGGTTTCTCCTAATGGCTGAACTAATACCTAAATTCTCAATATCATGACTCTTTCCTCTTGTTGGCATTTTATGTGTATTTCACTGCTGTCTTTCTATAAACTCTAACTTGTCAAAGTTAATGTATTTTAAGGAAAACACTCCAGATGTTGTAGCAAGATTAGATCAATAGTCATACTTTTTTCTGTTTCTAGACTCTTGGCTTTAGAATCTTTATTTTTTAAGAGTTAACTGCCTTGCGATGTTAGGCAAATATATAAGCCTTATTCAGCCCCTTGTTCTTGATGTGGAAAATGGGAACAATAGTCCATGAGGGAAGTTCGTGATTAAAGTGTTGTGTTTAAGGTAATCAGCACAGTGTCTGACACACACATGTTCTGTGCATGTTAGCCATCACTCTGATGCCATGGCTACAACCTTTATATGTTATTTAACCAGTAACATACCATTCTTGACACTGCAAGAGAATTTGCGAAATTAATAAAATTGTGATGAGATACCAAAGATACTGCAGATGCAATAGTCTTTCCAAGCTCTTCCTCTATAGAAGTTAATCAATTAATAATACTTTTCTAGAAAGTTTTCTTTACCAGAATAAATTTGGAAATTAAGAAAGCCCAAAGTCGTATATTTCGTTCTTGGAAGTTTCTAATTCATACTGGTATTTTAAAGGTTTTAAGGAAGTCTTGCCTGAAATAATCCATGTGACTTATGGAGAAGAAGTGACAAAGTGCCTGTAATTTAAAACTAAGCCTGGGCTTCTCCTGTCAGAAAATATTCAAGAATTGATTTCTGACTAGAAAAGTTTGGTACTAAGGGGACAGGGGTGTTGTCGGTGGTAGAGTGCTTAGCTAGCATACATTGGTTCTGGGTTCCTTCCGTAGAACCATGGTGGGTTTTTTGTTTTGTTTTGTTTTGTTTTGGGGGGGGGAGGGAGGAGGGAGGATAGAGGAAGGGACCGGGAGGAGACAGAGTCCAAAAAGAGAATAATTACAGAATATCTTAAATGTTTTTTAAAAAGTAAATATTAATAGCTGTTTCAATCAATTGCAAAAAGACAGACATTAGAAGTAAATGTGTAGAAATTGTGTACTGTCATAAAAATCTGTAGTTTGGGGGGATAATTTACTGTCTTATATTGACACCCCTTTTTTTTAAGATCTTGAAATTTACTGCCAAGCTACTGTGAACATTTTAAGAGAGCAGAGAAGAATTTATTGGGAGTGAGTGGCAGATCATTCTCAGACTGTGTGCCTTGTGAACCGTGATGGCTGTGGCCCAACTGCACCCTGGGAGACAAAGGAAAACAGGAATTCCTAAGGGCAGTATGGAAAAGACTACATACGTTGTATTGAAACAAAGATAAAATTGACTCCAAGGCTAAACCATACCCGTTGGCCAGTGGAGACAGTGTGTCAGCATGGCGCTCTTTGTCCAGCCAGCCGCATTTCTGACACCTGTGCCAGGCTGTGTTTGATGGAGTATCTTGAGGCAGTTCCTGTTAATTGAGCAAATTTGCACATACAGCCTATCCTTTCATGTCCTCTTGGCTCTAGGTTTTACATGCGAAGTGTTTAGATATGTGGTGTACATAAAAACTCTTGTTCTTACAAGGACTGGGAGGAAGGTTTGTTAAAGGGAAGTTGCTGTTCCCCTTATGGACAAAAGGACAGTAAATCTGGGTGTCTTTCCAAGATGGCACTTGTGTTTGAACTCAGGGTTTTGCGCTTGCTTTGTGCTGTTGAGATACCACTTTTTCCAGGGGTTATTTTTAGAAGGTGCCTTCTCTCCCAGGAGTGCGCTTGAGACCTAATCATTTTAGGATACCTGTAGCTGGTATTATAGGAGCTTTCCACAGCATCTGTGGAGAGCTCTAGACAAGTTTTCAACCTCTTCTAGACAAGTTTTTCAGACTCCTGACCAGGCTGGTCTGGTACTATGACCCTCCCAGTCTCAGCTCCGTGGACTTTAGGATGACAGACATTCAGTGATGGATTGAGAAGGGATCTCATGAAGTTTTCTACCCAGCCTTGGCCTCAAACTGCCAGCCTCCCATTCTTTGCCTTTCAGGTAGCTAAGATAACAGACGTAAGACACACCAGTGCCTGGCCACTCTTGGTAATTACTGAAATAAACTTAAAGAAACAATAGTTCAGAAATTGTGCCTCCCATCTACACTGCAGAGCGCTACCAGAGGTATGGATGACGTTACAATTCTCTCTCAGAAGTATTTCTTGATTTCAACTGGCATTTGGCATAGTGAAGTTCTACATACCCACTTTTTTGTTCAGTAAATATTAGTTTACTTGATACCCATATTAGTTTATTTGATACCCATCCTTGACCATTTATTCCAGGCTTGTTAGCAAAGCACACACTAATCCAATGTTTTTGTGTAGCTGTTTGCAGCGTGCAGAATGTACTAGGACCCATTAAAATATGAATATTCCTTGATCTAGAATGCAATGTCTAGGAATCTCTCTTACTAGGAGACTGGCAGTCTTGTAGGGAGTAAATTTATTATAAATAGAACTCTGTCTAGCATTATGGGAATTCTTGAAATCACTTGAATGTTTCAATATGATGTGAATAGAGAATAGTACACAATATTAAATATGTAATAAGAATTCAACTATTTGCAAAAATGGAACAAAATGAGTATAAAGAAATGATCCAAAAGTTTATCTCCTTTATGTATTATGACAATTACAGTGGTTTTATTTTCCTCTAATATTTTTGCATTTTAAGTATTATTAAAAGAAGTGCATTAGCCAGGAGCTTGTGGCTCACACTTATAATCTTAGCTACTCAAGAGGCCAAGATCTAAGAATTACAGTTTGAAGTGAGCCTGGGCAGGAAACTCCAGAAGACTCTTATCCCCAATGAATCATTAGAAAACTGGAAGTAGCACTGTGGTTCAAAGTGGTAGAGTGCTAGCCTTGAGTGCAAAAAGCTCAGGGCAGTGCCCACCCAGACCCTGAGCTCAAGCCCTAAGACCAACCTAAAAAGAGGCACATTAAAAATTGAGTAGCTTTTCTCTATACCAACAATGGATTATCATAGAGAGAAATCATGAAAACAATTCTATCTGCAATAAGCTTCAAAAAAATATTTAGGAATAAACTTAACCAAGGAAGCAAAAATACCTCTATAGTGAAAACCTAAAGAAAAGAAATCAAAGACAACACCAGGGAACAGAAAGAGCCTCCCATGTTCATGGGTAGGTAGAATTATCATCATCAGAATGGCCCTAAAAAAGGTGATCTACAATTCAACACAATTCCCACCAAAATCCCAACGCTATTCCTACATTGAGAGAGAGGAAACAATCCAAAAATTCAGATGGAACAGCAGAAGACTTTGAGTAGCCAAAGCAGTTTTAGGCAAAAATAGCAATGCTGGTGGTATCACAATACCAGACCTCAAACTCTACTACAAAGCTATAATAACAAAAACAGCTTTGTGCAAAAACAAGCTCAAAGATCAATAAAATAGAAGACTCAGAAATACAGCCATATTCTTACCATCATTTGATGTTTGGCAAGAAAGCCAAAAATACATGGAAAATAAAGACCGTCAATAATTGGTATTGAGAAAAAACTAGACATTTATATGTGGCTAACTAAAATTGGATTCCTGTATGTCATCATGCACCCATATCAACTCAAAGTGATCATAGACCTCAACTTCAGACCTGACACTTTGAAACTTCTGCAAGATGGAGCAGGAGAAACATAATTTATAGGCATAGGAAGGAACTTTTTGAAGAGTCCCAGGGACACAAACAGGAGAGAGACTTGACAAAATGGGATTATGTAAAACTAAAAAGCAAAAGACATTGTTACTAAACTAGAAAGCCAACAGACTGGGAGAGTCTTCATCAGCAATACATCCAATAAAGGCCTAATATCTGAAATATACAAGGAGCTTAAGAAATGAAGCCCTCCAAAAAACTGATAAACCAATCAGTAAACGGGCAAAGGTGCTAAAGAGAGACTTCTCCGAAGTAAGAATGGCAAATAAACGTGAGGAAATGCTCATCCCTGGCCATAAAAGAAATGCAAATCAACATTGAGATTCCATCTCATCTCAGCTAGATTGGGGCTAACATTGAGAATTCAAACAACGGAGCCTGGCAGGAATGTGAGGAGAAGGGAATTCTGTTGCACTGTTACTAAGAATGTCAACTGGTACAACCACTCTGAAAGTTTGGAGACTTCTCAAAACACTAACCATAGAACTTCCCTGCAATCCAGCCATATCACCATTGGGCATCTCCCTACCCAGAACAATACAAGTCAGATATGGTGAAGACACCTGGCATCCGTGTTCACTGCTGCGCTATTAACAATTGTCACATTATGGAAACAGCCCAAGTGCCCTACAATAGATGGGTGAATAAATAAAATGGTAGACCCTGTACACAATGGGATTCTATCCATCCTTTATAAATAACAATACTGCCTATATTACTATGTGTATAATGCATAATAGTATTGCATATAGCAATATGAAAGATATATTACTGGTGGAGGGCTACAGGTTCTAAATCTAGATAGAATATGGTATGTTAGAGGATATTTTGCTTTCAAGCTTTAAATTTTATACTTATAAGTACTATGTAATAGCATTGTAAAACTCAAAACTAGAAAAGGAAGTATGAAATTGCCTGCTGCCATGAGAGTTTTGTTTTTTGTTCTTTTTGTTTTTTGTGTTTTTTTGGGGTCCGGTCGTGGGGGTCTGAACTCTGGGCCTGGGTGCTGTCCCTCAGCTCTTCAGCTTAAGGCTAGCACTCTACCACTTGAGCCACAGCGCCACTTCCGGCTTTTTTCTTTTTGCTTATGTGGTGCTGAGGAATCGAACCTAGGGACTCAGGCATGCAAGGCAAGCACTCTGCCACTGAGCCACCTTCCCAGCCCCTTGTTTTTTGTTTTTTAACGAGGAGTTGGGCACCTGTGGCTCAGAGCTGTAATCCTAGCTACTCAGGAGGTGGAGATCTGAGGATCAAGGTTTGAAGTCAGCTTGTGCAGGAAAGTCCATGAGACTCCTATCTCCAATTAACCACCCAAAAGGTGGAAGTGGGGTTGTGGCTCAAGTGATAGAGTTGTAGCCTTGAGCAAAAAAAAAAAAATCTCATCAAAGTTCAGGCATTGAGTTAAAGCCCCAGTACGTTATGTGCATGCTCACATACACACAAACACACAAAACAACACAAATTTTTAAAAAATCCTTAGAGACTGGGATGCAGCACAATTGGTAAAGCATTTGTCTAACATGTGAGGTGAAGGGTTCCAGCTCATGATTTTTAAAAAATACTGAAATCCAGTGAAAGTCAGTGATTGGTCCAGTGTGTTACACTTATTAAGCATGAGAGAGAAGACTAGAATGTGGCTCTCTATTTCTTATATAATAATTTTACCTAATTATTGCTTTCTTAGTTTGTTACATTAACACATTTTCACAGGTAGAACCTATGCCAGGGTTTTCTATGTTAAGTTTTCAAGTATATCTCTATAATTATCAATACAATTTTGATACTAATTACTTTTTTACCATTAAAGTTATAAGAATAGGCAACCTTTTCAGTTAGTATAAGCTGGCTTTATCTACTAATAAAGATATTCTGTTCAAGTATTGTAATTATCATTGAAATGCACATTCGTTAACCAGTACATCAGGATGAGTATATAATTACTGTCTAGAGCCACATCTTTGTGAGACTGCATCCACAGTGCTATTAACTTTAAGCAGTATTTGTAAACTAATATTTAAATGAATACTATATCTGTTCAGCTTCATTGTTTTTTATGTGCTTCAAAAAATATTGGGATTCTCACTCTTCTGTACAGCATCTTTACAATAAAGTAATTTTTTTGCCTACCTTTATTTTTTCATTGTGAAAATACTGTACAGAGGGGTTACAATTACATGGGCAAGATAATGAGTATATTTCTTATCAAGCATTGTAGCCTCCTCCTTTGAATAAAGTAATTTTTTAAAAAAGAAAAATATTGGGTCTGGGAAGGTGGCTCAGTGGTAGAGCGCTTGCCTTGCATGCCTGAGGCCCTGGGTTTGATTCCTCAGCACCACATAAGCAAAAAGAAAAAAAAAGCCGGAAGTGGCACTGTGGCTCTTAGTGGTAGAGCGCTAGCCTTGAGCTGAAGAGCTGAGGGACAGCGCCCAGGCCCAGAGTTCAGGCCCCACGACTGGACCAAAAAAAAAAAGAAAGAAAAATATTGCAGTTCCTCATAGACTATTGAAATGTAACGTGAGGTTTTCAGAAATTTTTATCCAAAAATTTGTATTGTAAAACATACATAACAAAGTATACTATCTTAGCCATTTTAAGTTCACAATTTGTTGGTATTAAATAAATTCATATTACTTGCAGTTCTTACTCCCATTCATCTCCAGACATTTTGTGTGTGTGTGTGTCAGTTGTGGGGCTTGAACTCAGGGCCTGGGTACTGTCCTTGAGCTCTTTTGCTCAAGGTTCGTGCTCTAAACACTTTGAGCCACAGCTCCACTTCCAGTTTTCGAATGGTTAACAGAGATAAGGGTCTCTTTGGGACTTTCTGCCCTGGCTGGCCTTGAACTGCGATCCTCAGATCTCAACCTCTTGAGTAGCTAGGACAGGTATGAGCTGCCTGCACCTGGCTCCAGGCTGTTTATATCTAGCTAAACTGAAACTAGACTTATTGAACAGTAACTCCCAACTTGTCCTCCACATCTGCAGCAGCCTCTAGCAACTAATTTCTTTGTGTCTCTGTGCTTTTGATGTTCTCAGTTCTTCATGTAAATGGAGTCATACAATATCCATCTTTTCCTAACTATCTGATTTTTACTTTGCAAAATGCTCATGCCATAGAATGAGCCAGAATTTCTGTGTACTTTCAGGTTGAGTGATACTCGTTTGTGTGTACCACATGTAGATACACTGCGGTTGCTTAGCTCTCTTGAATAATGCTAGTATGGACATGGGTCTAAAAATACCTCTTAGAGACCTTAATTTCAGCTCTCTTGAGTATGTGCCCAGAAGTGTCATTGCTGGATCATACAGTAATTTGACATTTATTTTTTTCATTTTTAGTTGTCCTAACAATTTACATACTGGTAAGGTACAGTGTATGTAGTATTTCAGTATGTGTCTAGAATGTGTGATGATAAGATCAGGGTAATTGTTTATCCTTCCCCTCAAATGCTATTATCTTATGCTAAGGACATTTGAAGTCCTATCTGCTGACTACGTTGAAATAAATACATGATTAATTCTTGTCAATAATAGTTGTTCTTCTGTACTATAAACCATACGAAATATTCTTTTCCTACCACTCCTGTATCCATAAACTATCTTCTTCTCTATCTCCTCTTCCCCTCACCTGCCATGCCTCTGGTTATTTTAACTTTACTTCTTTTAGATCACCTTTTGACTTTCATACAATAAGTGGTAAGAATATGTGGTATTTGTCTTTCTGTGCCTAGCTTTGTCCTTGCACTAATGCTGTATCTTTGAAGAGGTCCTGCTCTAGTTTTGGGGTAGTCATCTCCATCCATCATTCAGTCTGCAGCCTTAGGCGGTTGACCTGTCTTCTTCAAGTGCCAGTTTCTCTAAATAAAACCACGTTGTCTGGTAATTAAGAGAGTGAGAGAAACAAGAATTATGAGTTTTACATAAAAGTTAGTGTTCTCTGAATCATAGCAATTACCAGTGCAATATTGGGTACATTACTTTTTTTAGACTTCATATAAAATGAAAGAATTTGGTTAGATTAGGAGAAATGAGTCATAGGATCCTTGAGATAATATGCAAATGTTTTAATTTTGTGCGTGTTTGTGAGAAAAGTAATATTGTCCATTGTATCTATAAAGTGGCTTGTGAATTCCCAGCAAGGATAAATACTAAACCAGGAGATCTAACCTCCTGCGTTCCTACAGTGATGAAATTTCATAATTACGTGCTAGTCAAATGCAGAGTTGAGGAAATGTTTAATGAAATTTTAAAATTATCTTTAACTAGTTGTGCCAGAGGAGTTTCATTCAACATGTCAATTTATAAGTACAATGCAACTTGATCAATGAAACTTTGTTTTCAAGACTTGAGAAAGTAACTACCAGCTGTTGTCAAAGGTAATTGTTGTTTCTTGCCTAATGGTAATGGTAGCATATCAAAAGACCATCTTGCTGAGAGAATGAAAACTTCTGGAAAAAAACATGTAAAAAACAGACACACTATTTGAAGGGATTGTTGGGTGCTCAAAAGTAGGTAGAAAGTGGAGGGCAAATGCATCTTGAAAGAAAAATCAGGTTGGGGTCCACATTCACATTGGGCTGTTTTCTTCAAGAAACACTCATCATTAGGACAGTGCATAAGAATGCAATTCCAGCAGAACTTTCTGTCCTTCTTGATAGAGATCGTTAAAGAGCAGCTGAAAGTTGAGAAGGTCCTTGGAGAGCAGGGTGTCACTATCAGGACCTCAAATTTTATGTACAAATTTTCTTCTCATCCTATAGGGTGAGGTTTCTAGGGAATCCAGGCTGGTGAAACAGTATATTCGGAAAGCTTAAACAGCTAAGTAGAGATCACAGCGATTGCTGGCTAGAGCCTGGTCTAGTCGGAAGAGGCCTTACTATTGAAGAACTGGAATGGCAAGGTAGTGCTACCCCATGACTAAGACCTCGTGACAGAACCAATGCCAGCTGAAATGGGCTTGTCCTCACAGATGTGCATGTTAGCCTTTGCAAGGTCAACTTGCAAAGATCAGCAACCCAGAAAAGTAAAAACAGTACATTGCAGGATCCAGAGATTATATGAAGAGGAAAATATGACTTCAGAGTCAGGGGAAAAACTCCACAGAGACCAGCATTTGACTAGGTACTGGAATTCATAGGCAGGAACTTTAACAATGACAAATATGTCGAAGAAGCTACTTGAAATAAACAAAGATGAGGAAATGAGGAATTTCAAGACAAATGTGAATATCTGCTATTAATAATGGACACAAATGTAAAAGGAGGCTTTCTAGTAACCCAAACATGGAAGCAGACAAGTTTGCAAGATGCATGGACATGTGTAATGTACGTGTGGCTTCCTCTCAGCTTGTCCTGTTAGCTATGCATGTACACCCAGCCCGGGTTGCTCCACAGTGGCACAGTGCTCCTACTGAACATCACTTAGCTGTATTGCTTACAGTCCTATAAACTAGTTTATGTCAGCTCTCAACCCAAGGGATAACCCAGTACCCATTGTCTCCCATAGGTCAGTATTACGTGGTCTGAACTGCACTACCATTTCAGCCCCCAACCACAGTGAACATCAGACAATAAGGTGCTGAGCTATTGGACTCTGAACCATGGCCCAGTTCACTTCCCCACTGAGAAACACAGGGCTCTGTGTTGCTTATGACCCTTACCTTTCTTTATAACCAAAATTCTGCATAGTATTGTCTGCAACATTTGTCCCATGAACTCCTCATCCACTCATTTCTTAGCCTGCCGAAATTTGTTCTTTCAGCCTGTGCTACCTCATTGGTGCATTTGTCTTTACATTTTACTGTTTGGAAGGAAGGGCCAGGACCAGGTAGGGAACCAGGGAAGAGAATGAGGGACAGTGATAAGTGGTGAACAGATCAAAGTACCTGACATCATATGTGTGTGTGGAAATACGTGAAACCTACCATTTTGTATGCTAAGCTCTCTGAGCCCCCCCCCGCCCAAGAAGTTGAAGTCAAATTACCACCTACAGCTAAGAGATCTACCATACTTACTGGGCAGGTGCTCTACTGCCTCCAGTCCTTTTTGCTTTGGTAATTTTTGAGGTAGGATCTAGCATTTCCTAGACTGGCCTGGACCACAGTCCTTCTGTTTACCTTTCCCATTGTAACTGGGATGATAGACATGAGCCATTGGGCCCAGCTCTTGGTTGAGATGATATTTTGAGAACTTGTTGACCACACTGATCTCCCTCTTCAATCTTTCCAGTCTGTGCCTCCTGAATAGATAGGATTAAAAGGATGAATCACCCGTACCCAGTTTACTGTCTTTTAAAGAAACTGAAGAATGGAGGAAAAGCTTGTATAGTTACTCATATATGTGCTGTTTGACACTTTGTACAGATCTAAACATGTGATATCTTTTCAAATTTTCCATTTGAAAAACTAACCTACCTTGTAGTGCAGACCTAATAGAAATGGACTCTCCTCTGCCTGCCTTCTGGGTGAGCAGTTATTTTACTGCCCTCACCATCAAGAGACATTTTTGCAGGACATGGAATTCTGATTTTTGTATTTCCTTTCTTTTTAATTATATATTTATTATCTTTAGTTGTACAAAGAGGTTATGCCTTTTCTTTTACTTACTTAAAAACATATTCCATTGTTATTTGGTTTTCATAGTATGTGACAAGAAGTCTGAAAATTGTGAAAATCTCCTCTAGGAATTTAAATTGATTAAGACTTGCTGCTTTTATATATTTAATTAAGTTTTGTTGTTGTTGCTTAGGACAGGTATGTAAATTTAGACTACCTTACTGTTGCTACATCATGGCTAGAAGAGCAAAGGTCATCTGTTTCAGAAAGTTAAAAAATATTAATTGAGGTACTAGAATCTACATCCCTTTTTTAAGTCCAGGTGGTATAAAAAATGTGTTATATGATCTTTGTCTCTATTCTTGTGAAGCTTACGTTCCACAGGAAGCATAGATAAAACATTGTTAGCCAAGCAAATCAAAGAGGTAATTTAAGGTAATTGATAAACTGTAGAGATGACACAATAAGATGGAAGGAGTGATGGGAGAAAATACATTTTAGGTTAGGGGAGCTGGAAATCTTGCTACTATCTAATTGATCTGAGACTTGACTATTACAAGACGGGAATTGTCAAGCTGTGGTCTGGGTGCTGTTGTCTGTTCTGTAAATAAAGTTTTAGTTGACTTCTTGTCTACAGCTCTTAGGGAACAAAAGCAAAATTGAATAGTAGGTTCAGAGGTATTATCAGATCTTTTCAGGGGAAAAAAAAAGCTTACTAATTCTTCACATAAACTACAAGCGCTTGATGCTTGAGCGTCAGTCACCACTGAGAAAGGTGCTCATCAAACTCATTCCTTCTACTTGGATTGTTTGGTGTTTTAGCACAGCTGGCCTCTCTTCCTCCTTGAAGCAATTACACCTTCCCCTTGGCTTCTCATTTGTTGTTGTTGTTGTTGTTGTTTTTCCTCTTAATTCCTTTTAACAATTCCTCCTCTGCGTTGATGTGCTGATTTTTCTTGAGCCTGGCTTTTAATGGTTCAGTTTCTTGGGGCTGGGCTGGTTTTTTCCCTTAAATAATCTCATGTCGTCTGGTATTTCCAATAACCATTTATTTGCTGATGGATGACTTCTGAATGTATTTTCCCATAACCTTATCTCCTGAATTTTCAGGTTGTGAATCAACTGTCTACTTGATACCCGTTTGTCACAGTAAATTCAGGAGACTTTGAATAGAACTCATCACTGCAAAAGCTACTTTTGTCTTTAGATTTCTCCGGTGAATAGTGTCTGCTGATGTTGATAACCTCCCCCTTAAGTGTGTAGTTGTTTACAGTTCTGTGATTTCACATTCTTAGTCCACACCACCTTTCCATGACTGTAAAGTTGCATCCTCTTGGTTTCCTCCTCTCTACTACTGCATCCTTCAAAATGGTTCATCAGATAGCACAGCCTGAATGGTTATTTAACAAAGAAAATCAGTTGCTTCTCTTTACTTTTAGGATAAAGACTGAAATCTTTTCCATGCTTAGTCTACTAAGGATACTCTCCTAACTCTTTCCAGCCATAGTTTAAGTGACTTTTATGTTTTCCCTTTTATTTTTCAAAGTACTCTGGCCATTTTTCACTTCCTAAATTCTCCTATTTGGTTTTCTTTTGTAGTAATTGGGGCCTTGCACTTGCTAAGTAACTTCTCTTCCACTTAAGCCCTTTTGCCTTTTAGTTTGTTTTTAAGTTAGGGTCTCTCTAGCTGGCTACTGGTGGCTCACACCTGTAATCCTAGCTACTTAGGAGGCTGAGATCTGAGGACTGAGATTTGAAGCCAGCTGGAGCAGAGACTTTTACCTCCATTTAACTAGCAGAGAGCCCAGAGTATAGTATGGCCCAGTAGTAGAGTGCCAGCCTTGAGCAGGAAAGCCAGGAAGGGTGGGAGACCGAGCTTAGCCGTGGGCTAGCCTCAGACTTTCACTCCTCCTCTGTCTGTCTCCCAAGTGGCTGAAATCAAGGTGTGTGTGTCATCATGGCTGGCTGAAATAGTACCAACAGTTTATGAGTGCCTTTGCATGTATCTCTTGTACTTGGAATAATCTTTTGCCCTGGTGAATTCCTATTCTCCTTTTTCCAGGCCCTTCGCCCTCTGTCTGGGTCCTCCCCGTCTTAGGGCCTCCTGTTGTATCTGTCATATTGCTTTTTCTTACTCTTTAATACTGTTTTGCTATTTATGTGATTAAAGACATCTCTAATGAATAAAGTTGTTTTGCTTTTTCACAAAACTATAAAACGTGCTTGCACGTTTTATCTCTAGCATCAAACACTTTTTTGGCAGTTAGTATTTGTGAAATCAAGTTACAAGTATTATATGATACCTTTAATTATCAGAAATACCTGTAATTTGTGACTTGCCTCTGGGAAGTTTTTAAATTCCTTGAGGGAAGCATGGTGTAAACGTCTATCCTCTGTGTGGCTGCCCTCTAACCAGATGATTGCTGGGAAATCCCTGCATGCTTTAACTTGATCTCAGGATTCCAACGACATTTCTCCTTGTCTCTTTATTTGGCTGACGAATTTAAAGCTAATTGCCACACATTCAATTCAGATATTTATTAATACTTTATACACATAGTGATTATATAAATACTTGTGTTTCTTAGATTAGTAATGCAAAACACTGAAGAAATACTGAAATTTACTTAATTTGGATTAAATCTTTAGAAGTGCTCTGTTGTAGCTTTGCAAAAAATAAATGTGCATATGAACTTAGTCCATTTGATTTTCAATTTTCCCTTAGTTTTCATTAATCTTTGGCATTTACTCAAATTAAATAATAGGATATCTAATAGTTTTTTCACTTGTTTAGAGCATGCAGTAAAACTAGAATGGAGTTTTCTTAAAGAATCTTTCTGAAATTAGTTTTAAGTTGACACCACTGTGGAAAAAAAAAAATTCAACTTCACTTTTTCCTGTGATCACTGAATGGTTCAGGATTCTTAGTTTTCACTATTTTTAAATGAATGTCGGAAAGAATTCATATCTTTCGGCATGAGCAAATTCATTTTTCTCATGGTCTTTTTTGTACCATTGTGTTGCTGGTAAAGCACAGTGGAGATAAATAGGACACTTCGGTAGAGCTCTTCACCTTGCCTTTCTGTACACCAACTCTGAAGAGTGTGAAGTAGCTCTTGTTTGGAATTGTGTTTTACAACTTCCCTTCATTAGAAGCTCATCAACTTCCATATGTGAAAGAAGTCTGTGAAACATCTGAACTTCACCTAGTAGCATCCTGTTATAAGTAGTCTTAGCTTCCTTCATAAGTATCTTATTCACACTAACTGCTAACATGTATACATATCCTTAAAAATAGTGACTTTCACTACAGAGCCCAACTGCTTTCTTTGCCTTTTGAAAATATAAAAGGATAATTATTACTAGACCTGGTAGTTTTTGGTTATTTTGTAGAGTATGATATGAGAACTAAAATTGTGGAACTGATTTTGATTTCATATAAATTTGTCTGCAATTAATTAGTTGGTGTATTAAATTCTTTTAGTAGTTATTGAACTTTTGCAACCAATCTTATTCTCAGTAGTTTATTAAAGCATTAAGTGTTAGCTTCCCATCTCATCTGAATTTTTTGGTTATTGATTTTTTAATAAAAATTAAGTAATATCCACATATACAGAGCATTGAAATTCTCCTGCTTAGCCATGAAGGAGAACAGTTATATTAATACTAGATTTACAGCCTGTTGCAAAAAATAGTTAAAGTTTAATGAATGTTTGATTAAAAAAACAACAACAAAGTATTGTTGAAGAAAGGGCAAAATAGACATTGCTAAATCCTAGAGCTTACTACCTCTCTAAAATAGAATCATACATATGTAAGAAAAGCTGACATATTTCAAAGTACAGATTCTGATTAAAAAGAGGGAATCTTAAATTTTGTACATCAAACAATATTTTTTAGTACTCTTGTTTGGAAACATTAAGAAGGACATTTTGCACTTATGGAAAACTTGATTGGCATATGTTAGAGACGTATCACACGCTGGCTGTTGCAATACTAGATAGTTCAAAGTCTAGAAAGCTCTATTCTTCTATATTATCAACAGAGTAGCTATAATTCAGGAAGGTGATTTAGTTGTTTGGACGGTCACTTCACTGTGGACATAACTGCATTCCATAACTGACTTCAAGCATTTTTGAAAAGTGTTTTGGGGCTAATCATTTCACCCATGAAGGCAGTTTCTTGATTATGGGTCTTCTAAAGGGCCCATGACCACGGTCGTGGGTGACAGCTGGCAACTTGCAGTCTTCACTCCAAAGAGATGTTGGACTTGGATGCCTTGTCCCTCTCAACTTTTACAGAGACGTTCTTGGCCTTTGTACGTAAAACAGCTAGTAGTTGATGGAGAATGTGCATACCTGACCTTTTTTTCTCTCCTAAGAGAGGAGAGACGTCACCACTGCCACTGTACCTTTTTTCTTTTCTTTTTTGTCTTGCACAGAAGACTGACATCTTCCTGTGAAGGGCTTGTGGCAAACCTACCCCACCCGGTCTCTTCCTCCCTGAGAAGGATCTGATCCACCATCAGCTGGCGCAGGGGTCACAGTGAGGGTCCAGGCGAGGGCAGGTCAGTCTGTATGCTAAGCCAGTTTCTTTCCTGGCCAGGTAAGTCCCATCCAGGCATCACCTCACTTAGCGTTAGTCAGCGTTAGTTCTTTTAAATTTTCTAGATCCCCAAATCAGAGTTATTCTCCCCACTTATTCTACAGTCCATCTAGACTCAGTGATTTATCACATCATTTAAAAATTCTCTTTGCTGTGTAATGTGATTCTTGTCAGAATATTTGCTTATCTTAAATCTCATAAATCTTTGAGAGAGTGAGAGTTAAGTCCTAGGAGTGGTGAGAAAAAGACGAATTGAAAGAGATAGGTGTTCTTCTAATTTTAAGAACTTTTTAACTGTGTTTTTACAGGGCCTGAAACCAGACAGTTATAGCCGCGGTTACAGTGAAAGTATTTGTTTGTCATAAATTCTCTCATTTAATGTCAAAATGACTAGGGGCAGAAACAGGAATTTCCTGTTCTACACCCAACTCCCGTATAGTAGTTACAAGAAAAACTTAGGATTGCTTCTCAGGCAGATGGTCTCGGCTAACTGAAATCTGCTTTTGTACCCTGATGTTACCTCATAACTTGGGAGGTGAATTAGTTCTGTGGCTATGAGGCTATTTCTGGATGACTTAGTTTTCAAAAGTTCTTGTTTTTAATTTGGAGGAGAAAAATTACCTTTTATTCTAACATCCATTGACTCCTTAAAAATATGCTTTTCTACTATTCGTGCTTTGTTTTATGAGTGATCATGTATATGCTGTAGCAGACCAGCTGTCAGTCTTATAAAACTTTGTTTCATCCTGGTGACCTTGCGTACATTTGATTGTGAGGAAAACAAAAATACTATTCTAATGAGCCTTGTCTCTGCCATCTACCCACACAGGCATAGAACAAGTTGAACGGTCACTTCCTTTCTTAGATAATTCTGCAAAAGACTCCAGAGTTAAGAATTGAATTAGTATGCTTTAGTAAGTTTGCTAGAGTAAAGAGTGACTGACTGCTAGTCACTGGGAAAAAGAAGGATTGTCCTACTCTGAAATTTTGCCAGCCTTGAAGCAAAAGGGGTCTTATCACCTTCATTATTGGCTTCTTGAGGTTTAGTGTAATGGTTTACAGAAAGAGCGCTTGGTTGACAGAAAGGCATTTTTATTTCCTTTTTCAGTACTCGGATTTGAACCCAGGGCTTTGTGCTTTGGAGGCAAGTTCTCAGTTATGTCCCCGTCCTTTGTCTTTATTTTTGTTTTGTTTTGTTTTTGAGAGTCCTGCTACTTTTCCTCTGAGCTGGCCTTAAACTCTTAATCCTTCTGCTGCCATATCCTGAGTAGCTGGGATTACAGGTATACGCCACTGTACCTGGTTCAAACATTTATTTGCCCTCAGTGCCCTAATACTGGGGACGAACTATGCCTCGTACCTGGTGGGGAGTCCCCTCCAGTACTTGAGCTACGTCCCAGCCCTTGAACAGTGGTTTTCAAGGTGTTCTTCTTTAGAATCAACTGCTACTTTACACTGACGCCTAATAAAGTAATCGTCTACTTGACTCTGGATCATCAGTACATACTAACGAATTCAATGTGGATTTGGACATCGATTTTGGGTGGCATACCTCCCCTATTTCTATTCACTTTTTAAAATGTTATACGTGTAGAATGGAAAATATATATTATGTATTAAAACTTTTCCATTGATATTTCTCTTGAACAGAAAGATATTTACTTAACTCTGCTTCAGATTCTAGTAGAAAGTTATTTCCCACTAGATCCTAACTATTTTAAGATGATTAGGTTTCTATACATGTGTGGCTTGAGTATGTAAACATGTCCTAACCCAATCATGTGGATATATAAAGTAATTTAAATGTTTGCAGTTTGAATCATATTACTGAACCAGGAATATCACAAACATTAAAGTGTTTATTGAATGTGAGTCTGCACTGTCATGAACTCCATGGGCGTGTTTCAGAGTCTTAGAAGCAGCACAGATTTCCAGTGATGCCTTGAACTAATCGAATTGGCTACATTGCTGAGGAGTTATAATTTTGAGAAAATGAGCAAACTATGAAATCTGAAGGTTATATTTAACTTGACTTTGGAGGTACTGTCGTAGACTTGTCTTAAAGTATCGGTTTTAAAGTAAACTTTCCTATTTTGTTTCCCTGCTTTCTTTTTTTTTTCTGGTGTGCCAATCCTATGGCTTAAACTTAAAGCCTGTGCCCCATCCCTGAGCTTTTTTTGCCCAAGGCTAGTACTCCATCACCTGAGCCACAGCTCCACTTCTGGCTTTTTGGTGGTGAATTGAGGCTAAGAGCCTATGGACTTTTCTGCCTGGTGTGACTTTGAATCTCGATTCTCAGATCTCATCCTCCCAAGGAGCTGTGATTACAGGTGTGAGCTACCGGTGCTCCAGCTGTTCCTTGACCTTGTACAACCAATATGTATCTCTGGGGTGGATAGAGGCATGTGTAAACTTGGACACCTTCATAGTTACAGTATGGAATCATTGCAATATCAGTTTCAATATATGAATAAAACTTAAGCCACTTGAAAGACCAGTTTTAGTTGAATGCGGTGTACATGCCTACAGTCGCTGGCAAAGTCACTTGAGTCCATGAGTTCAAGACACTGGCTAAAAAAAAGAGAAGAAAAGGATAAGTTTTAAGTCTTTAAGACCTCAGAAAGGACTGAGCCGTACGTTAACTGCATAGATTTAGGTTATCTGTAATAGGGTTTTCATTCTGTATCAGTTAACACAGCTGCAAGTATAATAAGAGGCATGCTATCTGGTTTTTACATCGCTATAAACTAAACAAAATTAGACAAGTTTGCCAAGAAAAAATAGTTAATTGATAAATTCTGAAATCAAATATACTGACTCTGAGACCCTAATTGTCCTTCTGTACTATTAAGGCATGCTTTTGGCCTGTCCTAGCCGGAGTCACAAATCTTTAGTAAAATTCGTTGTATTCGGGATAGACATAGCCCAGAGCTGGACATTATGCAGATGACCGTCTGAAGGATCTTTCCTTCCTCTCCCCTTCCCTGTTAGAGCTAATTGCATTGCTATATTAAGCCTTAATATTAAGACCAGGTTTTAGATTCTTTCTGCACTCTGTAAGATTCAAAAAAAAAGATCAATGAATGCCATTGCTTGGGATAAGGTCTCTTAGTGGGCCTAAGACAGCAGAAAGATGCTTTCCTTGCTCTTGAATAGTAGCCACATGCAGCTGAGTAGAAGTACTCTCCCTTGCTTTTCTTTGGGCAGTGTCCTCCGATATCTTCTAGCAATGTCTGTCTGTTATCTCTACTATGCCTTACCCTCCTCTCGTTGCTTGGAGATCTGATGCCTGTCACTGTCTCACACTGATATCTACAGAGTATTTCAAAAGGCAGAACCTGCTTCATAAAATGTATTTGTGGCTGCTAAAATGTGATGTGGCTTGGAACAAGTAAATTTAGATGACTAAAATTGTATATTGTTCGAATGTGCTGCTTCAGACAAACAAACTGATTTACTTTCAGTTCTGAAAATATTCAAAAGGATTTGTTATCTCTTGCAGACCTTTTCTGCAAACTACTAATGGGATGAACACAATATATCACTTTTATAATAGTGAGCTATTAAAGGCAAGCATAAAGCAGTCTGAAGCCCATAAGTGCTGCCAACAGCTCCTGCTTTAATGAATTCCCTTTTAGATGTCCATTAAATGCTCGTGGCAAATGTACTCATAATGGAAATGGCAAATCTAAATGGGTAGATATGAATAATCCATGGAGTTTAAATTCTGTTTATGATCATCTTCACATTTAGTTTTCAGGACAACGCAGTTTAGTTTTCATTACAGTTTGGAATAAAGAGGACAGGGAGTAATTGATTGCTTCAAGCAGATTAAAATCAATGGTTTTCTTTTCAAAGAACAGTTCAATGCAGTAATTCCAACTTCAAACATTGATTTAAGGTACTCAACACAAAATGTTTATGCTGTGTGAACTTTTATACAGAAAGACTAATATTAATTTTATTTCCCTATATATCTCTATAGAAAAATAGAGAGGGTGTTAGTAGCATGTGCATGACTTAATAGTGATCTATATTAAGTCATTTTTATATTATTGCAGTCATATAATGAATCAATGAGATTCCCGTCATCATTGTAATGCTGTTTGTAACCCATTAGTACAGAGAAATTATAGCCTATCATACATCATTACTGTGATTGAGGCTTTATTACCATATTCTCAAATTGCTTGCTTGCTATAAAACTAAATAGACACAAGACAACTATAGGTGGAGTGTAGACTATGCATTATTGTGCTACAGTAATGAGAGATTATTATACCATAATGGAGTGAAACTTACGAGGAAAATAGAGCTGGCAGTAATAGAAAATCAGAGACTCTTTCTACATTTGTTTTTATTACTTCGAAGGTCAAATATATTTGTTATGCTCAAGTTATTGTTTGTGTATTACTTGAATCACAGCCTCTTCATATTTTCTAAAGCTCCGTTTTTCCTTCCTGATTGTGTCCTTTAATAATCTGACATTTAGTATACTTCAGGTGTCCAGGGACTGGGCTTGGGTGCACATTTGCCAATTGGGAGTTTGGATGTTTCACTGATGCCAAAACTGACATTAGCAGTACGGATAGGTTGGTGTTCTTATAGCTCTTTGGTATGCGTATAGCAGTATTTTAAGTCACAAAGAGAAGGAAATATGAAACAACTGCCTGAGTCTCTTAAGACTTGACGTTTGTGGGGAAGGGAATCAGTGTGATGTGGAGGGGGGGGGGATGAGGGAGGGGCAACACTGTGGGACAAGAAATACACTCATTACCTTACTTATGTAACTGTAACCCCTCTGTACATCACCATTATGATAAAATGAAATAAATTTTTTTGAAGACCAGATGTTTCAAAGAAGAAAATAGAAGAAATGCTGCATCCATCAGTTTAATGTTAGAAATTCAGATGATTATCCACTTTCTGTTGACTCCTCTGTGAACATTGAGAGCATTATTTGAACAGCAGAAAGAAAGCCCAGCACTCTGACATTTGAAATAAGGTAGTTTCATGGGCTGGTGCCGAGTTGTTCTCTGCCTCACTAGAATTTGGCACCTTGACAAATTTAAGTATCAAATAATAATATGGGGGGCTGGGAAGGTGGCTCAGTGGTAGAGTGCTTGCCTAGCACGCACGAAGCCCTGGGTTCAATTCCTCAGCACCACATAAGCAAAAAAAAAAAAGCCAGAAGTGGTACTGTGGCTCAAGTGGTAGAGCGCTAGCTTTGAGCTGAAGAGCTGAGGGACAGTGCCCAGGCCCAGAGTTCATGCCCCAAGACCGACCAAAATAATAATATAATAATAAGGGAATTTTAAAAACAAAAGCTAGCATAAAATAGTTTTGTGATTATAAAGTACTTTGCAAATATATTCTTAGCCAAATTAATAATAACCACCGGCAAAATTAGAAAAGGCAATAATATCCAAAACAAGAGCATCTTATTCCCAGGGCCTAATACCTTTAAGCCTCTCTGCTCTTACACATATCATGTTACCATGCCCTCTTTTTCTTTGTAAAATAAGGCGCAAATAAAGCGCATTATTGGTTTTTAGTTTGTAAAATAGTGCTGGTAGTTGTAGAAAATGTAAACACTTGTCAGAGTAGATTTGAATGGTGAAAGGAGGTGCTGTCTACAAGGACAGGTCAGAGTTGGCCAGGAGGACAAGACCTGAGAGCTGCATCAGCAACTCTGGCTCACACAATCTAAAAGTATGAAACTACAAGAGCCGTTACCAAGCAGGGCCACCCCACGCTGACCAGAGCAGACAACCGTTTCAGATTATTCGATGCTTTTGTGGCTTCCTCTTGGACCATTCTGTTACTTCTTAGTAGCACCTATCATGTTAAAAGCAGGACAATGCAAAGCAAGCAATAGAAAGAGAGAAATAAAAGACAGGTCATGTTTGGGGAAAGTGCATTTTAAATCTTTAAAATCATCTATGATTTTTTGCATACATGAAAATCTTTTTAGAAAAAATGAATAAGATGTTTTTAAAGTATTCTAGTTGGACAAGTAGTAATAAATTGTTCAAAAACAACAATAAACAAAAAGAAAATAAACAGTACTAACAAAAATAAAATGAGATCTAGCTTATAGAGTATTGGATGGCATTGTTTTATATAGATCTAACACATTTTCTAATGAGATAACAGTTAAGCATAAATCTGAATAAAGTACAGGAAAACATAATAATTGTGGAATGAAAGAGAGGGAAAGGAAAGAAGAAGAAAATCCCATAAACAGCAAACAAAAAGTTTCTAAAACAAAAGCATGCTTGATGTTTTTGCACACTAGTAAAGCCACTGTGGCTCAGCAAAGGAGATGAGGATTGGTCAAGGATAGAGAAGAAGAATAAATTTAAAATAATAAATTAAGCCAGGTGCAGTGGCTCATGCATGTAATCCCAGTTAATCAGGCTAAATTCTGAGGATTGCAGTTGGAAGCCAGCTTGGGCAGGAAAGTCCATGACACTCTTTGCCTCCAATAAAACACTAAAAAGCTGGGAGTGGAGCTTTAGCTCAAGCGGCAGAGCATCAGGCTTAGCATGGAATTCAGGGTCAGTGCCCACGGCTTGAATTCAAACCCCAGGACTGGCACCAAGAAAAAATTTAAATTAGTAATTTTTAAGATTTAGGATGAGTTTAATAGCATTGAAAAGATTGTTGGCTTCAGATTTTAAAAGCGCTTCTAATAGCTCTCTGTAATAAGCATGGCATTTTTTTTTCAACATTTAAGTACATTTTTTATATGTTAACTATGTTATGGCGTCATTGATCTAGGGTTTTGTGTTTAATACACTGGCAGGATATCTAGAAGGATTAGCCAGGAATTCTCCTATAGACTTTCACAACTTATGCAGTAGGCCTTTCTTATTCATGCGCTCGTTCCATGCCTAGTTGAACAAGTGAGGTCAAAGGGAAATGTTCAGATTTCTTGAGAGGTGGCCTTGTTCTCGGCGGAAGCTAGCTGGGTCACAGGGAAAATGGTGCAAGCCTCCACAATGCCTTGCTGCACTTCTTGCACAGTTTTAGAAACTATACATACTGGGAGATTAAGGGTCTATTATAATTGGCAAGTGTTTTATCTGTAGTGCTGCCATAAACAGGTTTTCAGTTTATTTCTAGGACATTATTTCATTTAGTGGCCCTTAGGAGTAGTCTATGGCTTTCCTTCATTATGTTTATATAGTTATTTTGTTTTGTTTTGTTTTTTTCGTTATTTTATTTTTGGGGGTTACTGACAAATGAAAAGTGAAATGTGAAGTTTAGGGGAAGTCAGAATCTTGTCAAAGGAGTCCTTCAATTGGAAAAACTTTGAGAGACACTTTTTAAGGCAGGTGATGATAGCCAGTCCAAACATGGCCGGGAGCTGCTGAGGCCTGAATTCGTTACCTGTCACTGTATAGCAAATACCCTCAAACTTAGGATTTTAGGGGGACACACATGCTTTACTTCGCAGAGGTCCTAAGGACCAAGAATTTGGAAGCAGCTTATCTGAGTCAGTCTTAGATGAAAAGGGACGTCTTATTTTTGTCAGGAAAACGAAGTTTACAGAAGGATTAATCTTAAATTTGAGCTTCTTACAAAGGGAGTCGATAGTATTTCTTAAAAGGATATCATGATTTGTTTAAAAATAATTTGTAAGAATGCACTGTATGGGCACAAAAGTGTCAGGAACAAAGAGATACAGTTGATGCTAGATGACTGCTCCTGTGTTTACTGTCAAGCGACTGACCTGAGTGCGGTCATGCTGATGTTCTACAGAACCTCTGCAGCAGTAATTGTTTGAAGTCATATGTAAAATGAAGTGTTTCTCTAAAAACGAAACTTAGGGCCATTCCTTCTTACTTAAAATGCTTTACTGTGAAGTTCCCAGGAACGTACATATGATAGGATAGTGACTGTCAACTGATTTATGACCAGTGAAACTGTTTCTTCAAGTGAAATCTTCCCGGGGCCAATCTCTCTAATGGGATGAGGATGTGGGCTGTAGGCACTGGATGCTTCTCCATCCATGTTCCTTGTCTGTTGCCTCTGAGGTACCTGCCCTGCATCCGCAGCCTCTAGGTTCTCAGACGTGTGCAGTGATTTGGTAATGAAGGACGCAGGCGAAGACGTGGAGTGCATAGGCCTTGTGCCATTCATTGGCGGTTAGAGGAGACTGCTTCAGTGTCAGCGTTAGCTCATAGGCTAGCCGGCCGTGGACAGTTGGATCAGTTCATGAGATTAGCCGGCCGTGGACAGTCGGATCAGTTCATGAGATTAGCCGGCCGTGGACAGTCGGATCAGTTCATGAGATTAGCCTACTGTGGACAGTTGGAGTGGTTCAACAGAATGCTTATCACATATGAAAGCTACTATTAGTCATGCTTGTCTGCTCAGCATGGATAACTGGCCATGTGCTGTGGGGTCAGGAACTTCTAACCTCCACTGCCATATACATAATTTAAGGGAATTTGGTTAGAACAGTCTAAGAAGTTGTTATTAATTTATTGTTTTGAAAAAACAAATTGTTTTGGACTCAACCGCTCAGTTTGGATATAGGTAGGATCTGTTTTTGTATCTGAACTTTTAATAAGACCTTGAGTTTTCATCTCTTTTTGGTAAACTGGCAAATTACTCATGCATGCGTTTCCTGTTGAGAACTAGAAACCAGTCTTGTTGAACTATCATGGTCTGATCTCTGAGGAGAATATAGAAAGATATTTTTTTCTCATGTTGCCTATAAATATTAGTATATATAACACTAATTTTAATGTCTCTTGTGAAATAGAACTATAAGTCTATATTCTTAGGCTTCTACAGGCCACATAAACAATTGGTATGTGGCTTGAGCATTAACATTATAATGACAGATTTTTCAAGCTTGTTTATGAGCACAAATAAATTTTAACTTCAAGGAAATATAAATATATCTCAGTAAATTAACTATTTTAGAAATGCTTTTTATGTTGAATTCTTAGTTTACTTTGTTAGCAATTTTAATTGTTAAAGCTGTCTCCTCTTTTATGATAGTTCTATATTATCAATCATTTCAAAAATTTATAATTTTATATTTACTTGATATTTGACTTTAATACCTGAATTGGTTTTACTTTGTTCACGAAGGTAAAGAGAATTCTAAATTTATTCATAATGAAAGTATTAGAGAATCTGTCAATAAATTTACTGTTATAATTGAATCATATGATATCTAAATTGTTGATAATATGATCTGCTCGTTAAACAACAGTGTCTGGAGAAAAATGATGGATTAATTGACTGATGGCTAAAGTTTCCCTCAAATATAATGGTTTACCCAGTTTGATTTGATTTGTGTAAAATAACTTTCTCTAATAAACAATTTGCTCAGAGGCAATAGAAGAAATGAATGGTTATCAAACCAAACTTAATTAGTCTATCCTAGATTGATATTACTTGGGGAGTCTTCGTTTTAATTGTGGAGTGCTGGATACAGAGAGTTTGGTTCATTATTTTTTCCTGTATAAACACTATTGTGTAACTACCTATGGAATAATAACATGCGAATTCATTTTAATAAATGCTTGTAAAGTGAATTAGCTAATTATACTAGGCTAAAAATGATTCCTTTAATTATTTTGGATATTTAACTGGTACTTCAATTTTATTATAGTTTGTCTGTAAATGTGATTTGTATTAGCTCTGCCAAACTAATTATAATATATAACCTAACAATTTGAACAGTTTTGTAATGCTATAATGTTCTCCTGTCTTGTGTAAGAGAAACCGTTATTTGCATGAAGATAAAGGTTTAACACAAATTCAGACCAAAACAGTTATACTACATATGTAAAAAGACAAGATAAAAATTCCTCAGTATCCAGTTTAGTGCTTCACATAGGTATATGCATGAGAAAAATGAACAGATTCCATTCAGGAAGAGGTAAGATTAGTGACTTATTTGTTTATCTAAGATACAGGATAGCAAGGGAGATTTTATTAGTTCTCTTCTAGAAAGAAGAGTTTTCTACATGATCTTAGTGGGGAGGAAAGAACTCTATCCTATTAATAAATCATTATCGGTGTCAAAAACAATATGCTTCTTCATCACTTTTAATTAGTAGTAGACTGTCTTTGATTGTCTTTGAATCAGAAATGCATGAGAACAAAATTTGTTTTATAAAAACAGTAACACCTTAACTTAGTCTTTCTGGAAGAAAAGCAAAATTGCTTCAACGAGAAGATGTACCTGAAATCATTCTTATTTTTTAATTAACATGTTATAAATTTTACCCTTTTGATGTCCATTTCTGGGGTTTAATTGAAATATATATTGCAGCCACTACAGAATCGTAGCCACAGTCAGAATAAAGAAAAGTTCTCCTGACTTAAAGCCTTCCTCTGCTGCTCTGCTCTCCGTCTGTCCTAGACCTGGCAACCGCTGCCTGCTCTCAGAACAGTGGTGCTTTTCTCTAGAATGAAGTAGAAGCAGACTCATAGTAAAGTTCAACCTTGAAACCGCCATCTTTCACTCATCATGCCTTTGAGGTTCACTCATGTTTTTACAATACAATTTTTTGCCTTTTCCTTCCAAATGTAATTTAGCAGCATTGACTCAGCTTTTTTGAGTTAATATAAATGAGAGGTGCTTTCAGAGAAGCTCCATCATTTTACCATCACTCACATAGTGGTACTTTTTTTTTTGTTTGTTTTTTTGAGATGAGATGTCACCATGTTGCCCAAGCTGGTCTTGAATTACTGATACTCCTTCTTTGGTCTCTTGAGTTGCTGGGTTTACAGGTAGAAGCCACCATGCTTGGCAGTTCTTCATTTTCAGTGGCTGCATTGTAGTTGTATGTGTATGTTCTGTACGTTGTTTTACTTGTCTGTAGCAGATGCTTACATGTTTGAAGACTAACATTTAATGCCACAGTGAACATGTTGGTGCATGCACATTCTGCAAGTGTATCTGCCCTAAAGTTCCTGGAGATGAAATTGCTGAATTGAAATTATATGGGTTACAATTCTCATTCCAAAAAGATGAAACCAGTTGGGACCTCCTTCTGTTACTTTGCCTTCATTGTCCTTTGTAATCTTTGCAGATCAAGTTATTGAAGAAGTTCTACTTCTATTTCAGTTTGTACTTCATGGAATGTTAGAGCATTTAAACTAAAAATAAATCAGTTCTCTTCAATTTAATCTATAGTTCAAATCAATCTTCATTTTTATAATCCCAGCAGAGTTTTTCTTTAATTTGTGTGGCTTGGTTTTTGATCATTTCAATAAGATCATAAGACATCTCAGACTTCTAATTTGCATTTTCTTAATGAGTAGTGATGTTAAATATTTCTTCATAAGCTTGTCTTCCATGTGTCCTCTGAAAAAGTGTTCTTTTTTTGGTCTATTTTAAAAAGGTCATTTAAAAAAATAAAAAGATCATTTGTTTTCTTGGTGTTGAGTTGACAATACTTCAATAGCTTTAGATACACGCCTTTTATCAGGTATGGTATTTGCAATTATTTTCTCTTAGTATATAGCTTGTCTCTTTTATTTCCTTTAAAATGTCCATTCAAAAGCAAAAGATGTTAATTTTGGTGAGGTATGAATTACCAGGGTTTTTTTTTTCTGTTGTGGATTATATTTTTGATGTCATGTTAAAGAAATCTTGGCCTAATCGTAGGTCACAAATCTTTTCCCCTAATAGTGTGTACATCTTATCTATTCTCCATACTTTTTTTTGCACGCATGCATGTGCACACACACACTCTCACCCATCCTTAGGCTTGAATTCAAGGCCTAGCTACTGCCCCTGAGCTTTTTTGCTGAAGGCTAGCAATCTACCAGTTGAACCACTTCTGGCTTTTTGGTTAACTGGAAAGAAGAATCTCATGGGCTTGCCTGCCTGGGCTGGTTTGGAGACTTGACCCTCAGATGTCAGTGTCCTAAGTAGCTAGTAGTGAAAATCATTGGATTTTTAACCCTTAATCTATTCATACAGTCTTTGTTTTTCAAATGGCATATTCAGGCCATTCGCATTTGATGATTATTGATGTTTCATTTTTGGTTTACCCTTATCCGTTTTCTGTTTTTCCTCTTGAGTTTAATTCCTGTTACTTCTTTCCTGTGTCCTTTTTAGGTTATTAAAATATTTATAATTTTATTTAATCTATTGAGTTTTTTACTAACTACCTTCAAAAGGATGTTTGCTCTAGGAACTATAATCTATACATATTTAATACTTTTATGGTACTGGGGTACAAATTTAACTTTTGTTGTTGGTGGTGTTGGTGTTGGTGTTGGTTGTAGGGCCTGAACTCTGGGCCTGAGCACTGTCCCTGAGCTCTTCAGCTCAAGGTTAGTGCTCTACCACTTGAGCTATAGTACCGCTTCTGGCTTTTTCTGCTTATGTGGTGCTGAGGAATTGAACCCAGGGTCTAATGCATGCGAAGCAAGCGCTCTACCACTGAGCCACCTTCCCAGCCCCCAAATTTAACTTTTAATAATCAACTTATAATTCGTATTTTATGACTTAAAGAATAATGTGACTATCCTCAATTTCTATATTATAGTTGTGTTATGTATTTTGTATATTATAAATAAAAATGATATGCACTTTTTTCATACATTGAAAACCTCATTTTGTTGTAATTTTTGCTTTAAATCTTGGCATATATTTTACAGACCTTGCTAGCTTTTTTTTTCAGTGCTGAGTCCATCTCTGTTAAATAGGCCTTGTCTGAAAGAACTGCTGAAGAAGGCCCTCCAGGCTGGAATAGACAGTAAGTTAGTTTATCTTGACCAATCCATCCTGCTAATCTTTTAATTGGTGAGTTTGCTCTGTTAGTATTTAAAGAGTTGGTTCTGCCATTTTGTTGTGTCCTAGATATTTTACATCTTTTTTGTTGTTTTATTCCTGTCATACTGTCTTGTTTGATTTTTTCTAGTGCTGATTTTTATTTACTAATTCCTTTTCTGTAATTTAAAAATGATGGCCTTGGTGATTAGCGGTTAACATTCTGAATTTATAATCATCTTAATTTGAATTAATACCACAATGAGTTCAGTAGCATATATTAACTCTGGTCTTAAACAGTTCTATCCTCCTTTATCTTTATGGAATTGTTTTTATGGATTACATCTGTATATATTGTTTTCTTACTATTACTTTCAGAATAGTCATTTAAATCACAGTGGGAACAAAAGTAATTTACAGGCCCAAATATACTAATAATACTACAAAGAACATCTTTCTTCCATTTGGTTTTCTTTTTAATATAATAGCTGAATTGTATTCTCTGCCCATTCATTATGATTTTTACCTTTTTCCAGTGTTGGTCTGTGAGGACTCTGTGTAACAGAGTTCTAATAAGACAGTCACACTCTGCCTACGTCGGCCTGTCTTGACTGGCTTGTGGCAGCTTTTCATGGAAGAGTGGGGTTTTTTTTCTTTTTCCTCCTTCCCTTTTCTCCTTTCCTCCCCCTTTTCTCTTTTTCTCCTCCTGTCTCTCTCCTTCCCTCCCGGCCTCCCTGCTTCCTCTTTGCCTTCTTCCCTCTCTCTCTTGCTCCTTGTCTCCCTCCCCACCCCTCCTTCACACACACACACCCTCTAATCCAGCCTGGGCTACTAATTCTAAAATAGAGAGTGACAGAGAAGATGCCAGTGGGGAGGAGAGCGTGTCCTGGCGTGAGGCCAGACCTTTGCACACCGCAGTGCACCTGTGCCCTGCAATGTCACTTCAACCCTTTGCACACCGCAGTGCACCTGTGCCCTGCAATGTCACCTCAGCCCTTTGCACACCGCAGTGCACCTGTGCCCTGCAATGTCACCTCAGCCCTTTGCTCACCACAGTGCACTGTGCCCTGCAATGTCACCTCAGCCCTTTGCACACCGCAGTGCACCTATGCCCTGCAATGTCACCTCAGCCCTTTGCACACCGCAGTGCACCTGTGCCCTGCAATGTCACCTCAGCCCTTTGCACACCACAGTGCACCTGTGCCCTGCAATGTCACCTCAGCCCTTTGCACACCACAGTGCACTGTGCCCTGCAATGTCACCTCAGCCCTTTGCACACCACAGTGCACCTGTGCCCTGCGATGTCACCTCAGCCCTTTGCACACCGCAGTGCACTGTGCCCTGCAATGTCACCTCAGCCCTTTGCTCACCACAGTGCACCTGTGCCCTGCAATGTCACCTCAGCCCTTTGCACACCACAGTGCACCTGTGCCCTGCAATGTCACCTCAGCCCTTTGCACACCACAGTGCACTGTGCCCTGCAATGTCACCTCAGCCCTTTGCACACCACAGTGCACCTGTGCCCTGCGATGTCACCTCAGCCCTTTGCACACCGCAGTGCACTGTGCCCTGCAATGTCACCTCAGCCCTTTGCACACCACAGTGCACCTGTGCCCTGCGATGTCACCTCAGCCCTTTGCACACCGCAGTGCACTGTGCCCTGCAATGTCACCTCAGCCCTTTGCACACCACAGTGCACTGTGCCCTGCAATGTCACCTCAGCCCTTTGCACACCACAGTGCACTGTGCCCTGCGATGTCACTTTAACCCTTTGCACACCACAGTGCACTGTGCCCTGCAATGTCACCTCAGCCCTTTGCTCACCACAGTGCACTGTGCCCTGCAATGTCACCTCAGCCCTTTGCACACCGCAGTGCACTGTGCCCTGCAATGTCACCTCAGCCCTTTGCTCACCACAGTGCACCTGTGCCCTGCGATGTCACCTCAACCCTTTGCTCACCGCAGTGCACTGTGCCCTGCAATGTCACCTCAGCCCTTTGCACACCGCAGTGCACCTGTGCCCTGCAATGTCACCTCAGCCCTTTGCTCACCACAGTGCACCTGTGCCCTGCGATGTCACCTCAGCCCTTTGCACACCGCAGTGCACCTGTGCCCTGCAATGTCACCTCAGCCCTTTGCACACCACAGTGCACCTGTGCCCTGCGATGTCACCTCAGCCCTTTGCACACCACAGTGCACTGTGCCCTGCAATGTCACTTCAACCCTTTTTTGTGAACTGTTTACATGTCTGACTTCTTGTTTGGATTTTACTTGGTGATTTGATATGAATTTTTAATGTAAAAGCACTTAGCATTAGGAGTTTGACATTTTGTCTGACCTTAATCACCAGGAGGATCATGAGAGGTTTATTCAGTGGGAAGAGAACTGTTATAGCTCTGACAGAAATGATGGGAAATAAGTAAACAGCCTTTTAAATCCTCACCAGAAATCAATAGGGTTTAAAGATGATAGACGTTGGTGTTTTTGCTGCTTAAGGACTTCAACCTTTTACGGGAAAATATCTTCTCAACGTGTCAGCACTTTTTTCTGTACATGCCGTGAATCTCTGCTGGAAAATAGACCATTCTGCATAGTACACTCTATCACTATTGTTAAGAAGAAACTGATGAGTGACTAGCCATGTTAATGTAGAGCTTTGGGGGGCATTTTTATATATATTTAAAAAAAAAAAAAAAGAGGGCCATACCTTACGAGTTTACTTTAGTCTTAAGTGTAATTTATATGCCAACCTTTTCTTCAACAGAACTTAACAGTTTTTGTTGTTTGAGAACTACTTATACTGAACATTGACTGTGTGATATGCTAAGGTATCCATCTTACAGATGATAAAATTGAGGCCCTGAGGCTTCATCTTTGATGGAACGTCTAATTCCAAAGCCTGTGCTTTTACTAAAAGTTCTCCACGCTCTAGCTCTGAGTCAGGCGCTCGGTGGGGGTTCTCACCTCTCTCTGTTCGTTAAGCGGCCATTTCTCGTACTGTCTGTCTCTCCTTTTCCTTAGCCAGTAAAATGAACTGAAGTGATAGATCTCCACATCACTTAATAAAAGAGCTGGACCGTAGTCACTGAATGAAGGAGTGTGGGCTGAAGCCCACTCCTCTGTACTTTTCAGATTTGTTTTTCTATGAATGATTTATGGGATTGATAGAGCATTTTGCAGTAAATTTATAGTCCTGTGTTCAAATGTAAGTTTTCAAGAATTTACAGAACATGTCATACAGTGTCTTTTATTTCAAGGTATATAGAATTATGGATTTCATTATAAAAACACTTGTAAATACAGCAGTTATCCTTTGAGAAAGTAAGACTTATTTTGACTTGGAAATAAATATTCTTTGTATTTTATACTAAGGATATCAATTCAATTTTGTTATAGCTTCGCTTATAACTGTCATAGAGCATATATTGGTAAATAAAAAAATTTTACATAAAACCTAATTTGATGTGAGTTTAGGTTTAAGGATACATTAATAATAAGTTCATTAATTGGAAAACTTACAGAGCAAACGTGACGTATCTCCATGCCAGTTTGCTGTAATAAAGGTTAAATACGCTAAGTGTAGGTCATGTCAGGTGAATTGTGCACCCTGCTCTGTTGAAGGCCCTGAACAGTCACTTTACTTTCATTCTCCATTTCTATACTTAAAGCTGAAATAAACTGACCTGAGGATCTTCTTACCTCTGAAGTTCAATATCTCTTCAGGGTTAAGATATATTTGAAAATTTGCACTTAAAAAAATTCCTGATGTTCCTAGATGTTCCTCTCCTGATCCTAAAAAAGGTGTTTGTTTTTTTTCTAATATCTTGAACTGATGATACAGTTCAGATTATGTTGAGGATCTAAAAGTACTTGGCTAAATTAATCTGTGACTATGAAGAGAAATACTATTGCATTGAGTCTTACAACCAAAATATTTCCAATTTGTGACTGATAGTCTATGTCATATTTACTTCTGTTATAAGTAGTTACTTTTCATGATAGTATCGAAGTAATAACCTGAGATAAAAGGGATTTGCTGAGACTCTTTCCCCTCTATTAAGCCAGGTAGGAGACGCTGCCTCCAATTACCTGTGTGGCCTTACCCACTCAGACCTGATTTATATAATGAGAGCTGGCACCGGATTATTGGTATAGTTCTATTTTGCTGGAGAAATTCTCAACCAGGAGAAATTTGCAGGAGAAATTCTCAAACAAGGAGAGCTTAACAGTATTTGTCGTCTATATTTATTTTTCCTAAGAAGTTTCTCATATCAGAAGGACATCATCTGTGCCACTCCGATGGCGTGGGAAGCCCACAGTCTGTGGGCGCCGGCCTCGCACGCTGGTAGGCATTTCTAACATCCTGCGAAGAGTTGCTGCTCACTCTTGATCTCCACAAGCCCAGTCTTTGGCGGTTTGTACATTTCCACTAATGTTTAGTTGTTTTGGGTTTCACTTAATGGGAAGTATTCCTCTTTGTATAATGCTAATGCTTCTGTGTAGTGGAAAGATAACTGTTATAATCAGCTTCCAGCTAGGTGCTGGAGCCTCATGCCTGTGATCCTAATTTCTCAGGAGCTCCAGATCTAGAGGATTTCAATTCAAAGCCAGCCCTAGATAAAAGAATTCACTAGACTCCAACTCTAAAAGAACCACCAAAAAGCCTAGCTGTAAGTATGGCTCAAGTGGTAGAAATGCCAGCCAAGAAGCTAGCTACTCAAGAGGCTGAAATCTGAGTCACCAGCCCAGGCAGGAAAGTCTGTGAGACTCCAAAAAGCTGTAAGTGGAGCTGTGGCTCAAGTGGTAGAGTGCTAGCCTTGAGCACAAAAGCTCAGGGACAATGCCCAGATCTTGAGTTCAAGCCCCAAGACTGGCACAAATTGAGAGAGAGAGCAAGAGAGAGCGAGAGCGCCTGTCGATGTAAGTTTTGATGTGGGGGATGAAATGGTCTCCTGTCACACGCAGCTTGAAAACCTGTTCCATTGATTGTCATTCCCTCCTTCACTACATCATATCAGTTGGTAAGCTGAAGCGTGCATATGAACTCTTTACCACAAACTACAGGGGACTTGTATTCTTGTGTTAGACAAAGTCCTCCTGTGCTGTGTACTAGCTTTTGCTTTGGACAGAGTTAGCCTCCCCAAATTTCAGTTTCTCTTTAAATGGGAAAGCTAACAGTAGTTGAGAATTGGATGCTTCTGTGTGAAGTGTGATTGTCACTGTTTTAACAACTGTTATCATCTTGGATATGGGCTTTTCTTTTCCCAGTAGTCCCCTAAATCAAAGGAGAATCATTGAGAAATAATCACAGGGGATGTGGTTTGATCAGTGATGGTCATATATTATATACTACACATTACATCTAAGCTTTACTTGTTAGCATGTTGTTCCTTTTCAACTACAACTTTTCTTAACTCAAAGTTTGCCTCTATTTTGTAGCAGTCCCTTTAGAAATTAGCCTAAGACAGAAACCATGATTCACCATGCAGATAACTGGGGTTGAGGGTAGTATTGGAAACTGTAATTGAGTTTTCATTCTTATATTTCTTTGTATTTTACATATACAGCAGTCACCTGTCTGCGTTGTGTTTAACATCATCAGCAGTGCTGCAGCTGCATGCACACATTGTTTTATGTGTTAGGAGGGGAACAGTTTGTTGAGCATGTATAATTTCTTTTCTGGAGAAAGTGGCTGGCCTACAGTTTGAAAATCAGGCATCCATATATTAAATTACTACCTTTGTGAAATATCCTTTTTTTTTTTTTTAACAATATCTAGTAAGGAGAATGACAAAAAAAATACAACACAGAATGACAAAGTTGTGACTAAGGAAGACACAGGCTGCAGGAGGACAGAGCACACCGGCCGTGGAGATAGCCGTGTCTGCCGGGGGCCCGAGGGGCTGCCATAGCAGGGGAGAGTGTTCTGCGCGGAGAGAACAGCAGATGGGGACTGTAAGATGGAGTAGCAGTGAGAATATTACTATTAAAACATTCAAAGGACGAGAGTTTTCTAGCTGTAACCTATCTGTGCCACCAGTTAGGGAGCCATTTTACAGAGAAGAAAACTAATGAGTTCAGACATGGAAAATGGTTACAATAGCATTCACTAAACATTCTTTTCTGTTGAGTTCATCCTTCAATTTTAGTAAATACTGTTGGGCCTAAAATCCATTTGGGCATGATTCGTTTTTATTGGTAGTCCTTTGTAATTTGGAAAAACATTTTCATATTGCTTGTGTTGTTCTCAATATTCATTGTACAATATAATCACATAGGGAGGTTTTTTTAAAATCCTCTTAGGGATTTCCTACAAAATACTCCAGTGGAAATTTTTTAGATGTTAAGTTAGAGAAGAGACAAAACACAACTGGAAAAACATTGCTAATCATTGAAGCTTGACAGTAGAATCCCAATATGTTTGTATATATTTGAGTACTTAATGAAAATATTAAGAACTGAAGTCAGAGAAAGTCTTTCTGAACCCTAAACCAATTAAATCAGAAATTTCAGGGTAGCACCCAAGGACCTTGTGTTCTTTTAAAGTTCAGTGAGATTCTGGTGTATGACATGGTTGAACTTTTCTGCTGTAATTACTGTTCTTGTTTTATAGGGAGCACTGTAGGCTTGGAAAGAAAGGCTAAGTGTTTTGGCTAAAAGACCACAAAGAGAGTGAAGAGCACGCACAGACAGGAATTGTCAGGCTGATGCTCACTGAGTGGCCTCTCCTCTGTGCACCACCAAAGGGATGGTTTTGTGGCTAATTGTCACATGATTTCTTCTAGACTGTGCTATATTGAAGATACCTTATTCCCCAGGACTCCATTCAGCCTCAAACTGGCAGTAAGTGCTTGATAGAAGCCACAAGGTTTCCTAAATCAGCTTCATTTGTGAGTAGGTTATCATAATTCAGTCTGCCTGTTTGTTGTTGTGGTGGCCTATAAATAAGAAATCATGGCTGTATATGCTGCACACATCTATAATGCCTGCTGATAAGGAAGCTAGAAATTGGAAGGATAACAGTTTGAGGTCGGCCCGGGGAAAAATTAGCAAGGCTCCATCTCACCTAGCAAACCAGGCATGGTGATGTGTGTCTGTGTACCCAGCTACCTAGAGGCATAGTTAGGAGGGTCGTGATCCAAGGCTGCCCTCAGGTAAAAGCATTGAAAACTATCTCAAGCATTTAGAGCTCAGGGGTATGGCTCAAGTAATAGGGTGCCTGTTGTAAACACAAGAACCTGAATTCAGACTCCAGTACTGTAAAGGGGGGGGGGGAGGAGAAAGAGGGGGAGGGGGAGGAGGAAGAGAAGGAAGAAAGGGGGGAGGGGGAGGGGGGGAGGAGGAGAAAGGCAAGCAGTCAAGACAAGTGTGTTGCTGTTTGTCTAATGCCCAGTGTACTTGGGCAGTAAATCTACATGCATATTAAAGATTTTGGTGACAGATGATAGCCCTTGTCATTGCTCCGATCTCTTCTCAACTTTCCTGGGTATTGTTAATTCATAACATAGTTTGAATTGACTTAGTGCTATTGATTCCTGTATTCATTAAAATGAAAAGGGAAATCTTGCCTTTGCAAGGGAGATGGGCTTTCTCATAGAATGAAAAGACCTGATGGGTATAAACTGTGAGAGTGACAGCTAAATTGACATGGAGAAGGCTAGTGCTGGCTGCTGCCTTGGCACTGGAGGCCCTCACCTGTCAGCTGATCATGCAGCCCATGAAGATGCCGTACATCTTCATTAGGAAGGCATGTCGCACTCAGGCCCAGGCTTCCGGAGGAGCTGTGGCCAGGCCATGATTAACCTTTTGAACTTGGAAGTGTAATAGAATGTACTATTGGCTTAGGTTATCAATTATGGTCAGAGTCAATTGATACTCACTCAAAGGAGGCTTATTGGTGATGGATATAATATACTCATCTTCTCATTGTGGTAATTAAAAAGCAAAGAGGACATGCCAAAGTATTCTAGTTTTTGCTTCTGGAAAGAAAATTTTTGTAAACAAGATACTATACCAGGCAGTTATACAAGTGGCAGAGTTGTTTGAGGGAGGAGAATCTGGATTTCTTTACATGTATTCCATACAAAGCAGTGCCGCTCAGGGCTTAGAACTGCATGATGTAACATGAGAAGACTCAGCATATCAACACAGTTACACAGTTTAAAGATTAAAGTTAAGGTGAAATTGTGTAATTGTTATTTTCTTTGTATTTTTATACTTTTCTATCCAATATTTTGTTCAGAGCAAGTAGTACCAGAAAAATGGCCACCAGAATTTCACTTAATACATGTCAATTAAATAAAACTGAAAAAATTAATTGCTGATCCAAATGAAAAAAAAGTTGCTGTTTTAAATTTCTCATTACAATTTTAAGATGACTATCACTTGTTTGAACTGTATGTCTGCTTATTACATGTTAATTTTATTCTAGTTTTAGAAACAGTTTTTCCTAAAATTAAATGTTAATATCATAGAGGTTGTTCTTAGAGAAACGTTCAACTTAGGGATCTTGAGGCTTGTTTGGTTTGGGTTTGTGAGACAGAGTTGCCATGTAGTCCAAGCTCGTCTTACACTTCACAGTTCTCCAAAATACGTGGATTACTGCCACCTCCACACGCAGTCTCTTGCAGTTTGCATATAGCTGAGTGTCTGTACATGTGTGTGTTTGTGTGTGTGTGTGTGTGTTGTTTGAGATTATCATCAGTGTCTTCAAAAAAGAACATTATGTACAGATATG
This sequence comes from Dipodomys spectabilis, assembly GCF_019054845.1. Taxonomy (NCBI): domain Eukaryota; kingdom Metazoa; phylum Chordata; class Mammalia; order Rodentia; family Heteromyidae; genus Dipodomys; species Dipodomys spectabilis. The sequence continues at coordinate 481,262 of NW_024871376.1, forward strand.
TTTATGGCAAGATTTTTATAATAGTGATACATTGAGAACAGCATACAAAAACTAAGACCTTCGTTGAGTATATTGTTACATTGTTGGGAAAAATACAGCCGTTAACAGGATGATAGGACATAGCTTTAGTAATATAAGAAAGCAGTTTTTGGGGTGGAGATGGGAAGGGATGGGAAGGGGAAACAAAGGAGGAGGCAACAATGCTGGATAAGAAATGTACTCATTATCTTGCCCATGTAATTGTAACCCCTCTGTATGGTATTTTCACAATTAAAAAAAAGCAGCTATGTTAAGTTTAAAAAATAAAAATAGACTGTGAAAGGAAATGCATCGACATGTGAGGCGCAAGTGCCGGGCAGCTGTAGGATGCCTTTATTCCATGTAAAGTAAATTCCAGTGACGTCTGTTACTACTGTTACCAGAAGTTTTTAATTTAAAAAGTAATTCTTCATTTGTAAAAGCAGTGATTTTGTAACCTGGTCCTCACTAACATGACAGGACGTAGCGTAACATAATATGACATGACGTAAGTATATACAACTGGCCTGCCTGGCTCAAATTCCAGCTGTGTGACTTGGCACACGTGTTGCCTGGACTTGAACTTGGGGCCTCGTGCTGGTGTAGCTCACAAGCCGGCCTGTGGCCAGGTCCCACTGTGGTGGCCCTGTGGCTTCCACACAGCTGGCGTCTCGGGCACCCCGATGTACCTTCATTCCTGACAGGGATGGAGACCGTGAGCTTCTGCCCAGGCTGGCCTCAGATTGCTGTCTTCCTCGTCTCTGCCTCCTGAGTGGCTGCGGTCACAGGTGTCAGCACCATACCGGGCCCATACACACCTCTTCATGCTTCATTTTCCTGGTCTGTACAATGGGAGTCACAAAGTACCTGCCAGAAAGAGTTGACCTAAAAATTAAGTTAGAGAATAGTATGGCGTTTTACATTCGCCTCCTAACCACCCCATCCCCCAGCCTGTCCCATCCGCTTCCATTTCAAACTGCAGTTGAGGCCAGAGCGCCATCTAGGGGCCGAGGGCGGTGATGGCACCGTTTCTATGCCCAGGCCTGCAAGCTCATTCCACAGCATGTGCCCACTGTCACCAGTCCAGTTAGCAATTCTGTAAAATTACGCCAAAGTGAAAATTAGCATCGTCTGTAGAAACCCTTCCCCCATGGTAGTCCAAGAAAGCAAGCAAGTTTAGAGGTGACAGATGAGCAGCTACCGTGTCTGCCCAGGCTTTCTTCAGGTCTATCCTGTCCTTGAAGGATTTTTTTCTGTTGTAATTCATGAAGTGCACATTATTATGAGACATAGTAGGCCATCAGCAATGAGACACGTTATTATATCTCTAGATCATATGGATACAATTAGGTAGGCTTAAAAAAACAGGTTATAATTCTATTAAAATAATGAAAGAAGTTTGTGTAACATAGAGGGGAAGACATGAACACTACATAACTGTGGTATTGGTGCTCTGCTTTTAAAGCAATGCCACAATCTGTAGTGTGTATATAATTCAGGAAAGAGTTTGCCTTCAGGTCTATTAGTATGTATTCTGTCTCCAGCTGGTAGACTTGTATCATGGCTGATACAAAACTGAGACTTCACAGTGTAGCTGAACTGTACTCTGCATAAGAACATGATGGGAATTCTTGGAGCACGCTTCCTTTCCCATGGTCTGCCACCCAGGAAGACCCACAAAGCACTCAAAGTGTCGTGTTTTCTCCTCAGGACCACCACAAGAAAGACTACAGCAGACTAAAAAAAAAAAATGTCATTTATTTTCTTCGGAAACTGCTTTTATTTCTGTGAATATGCCATAATATCTTCTCCTTTATCTTACATTTGTAAAATACACTCAAGCAACATTCTTTTAAGAATACTTTGTATGTTAAATATATCATGTGTTTTAGTAAGAACCACTTAGAATATAGATACTCTTCAAGAAGACTTGGCTTTGTATAACTATATTACCAGCTATACCATGAAGTTCTCTTCATTGCTTCTTTGGGTGATTAGAAATTAGCAGTTTGGGTCATTTTATTTATACTGAAAATACAGTATATGTATTTTTATTAATATAGTTCTTTTGAAAAATCTGTCATTTCAAATATCCATAGACTTTGTCTCCAAAATTCTTTTGCTAACAGCACTAGTGATAAAGGTGTGAATTTTCAGACCATTGATTCAGACATTGTTAACATTTAATAATCTTTGATCAAATTATCACACTCAGCTGGACGCCAGGGGCTCACACCTATCATCTTAGCTGCTCTGGAGGCTGAGATCCGAGGATCGTGGTGTGAACCAGGCTGGGCAAGAAAAGTTCACAAGACTCTTTATCTCCAGTTCACTACCAGAAAAGCCAGAAGTGAAGCTGTGCTACCTTGAGCAAAAGAAGCTCAGGATCAGCACCCAGGCCAAAGAAGCTCAGAATCAGCACCCAGGCCCTGAGTTCAAGCCCCAGGACTAGCTCTGTGTGTGTGTGTGTGTGTGTGTGTGTGTGTGTGTGTGTGTGCGCGCGCGCACGCGCGCGTGCGCACACGTGTAATAAATAGATACAAATGTCTATCTGTCAGACTCTTAGATCATCAACTTTCTCTTGTCTAAAAGTTACAATAGTGTTTTACTCACATGGCTGTTGTTAAGACTAAAGGAGACTATAATCATGAGCTTTCAAAATATTTTTCTCTATAAAATACAAATTTTTCTTTAAAAATGATATTATTTCTTAAAGGTTCCTAGGCATTAGAAATGGTTCATATTTGTATCTCCTACTTTCTCCAAACCCAAGAATAGCTTCCCAATAATGATATTCTTCTAAATGAAGCAGGGTTTGTTAATTTATCTAGCTCACCGCCGCCATATCATGCAGCTTGGGAAAAACATGCTGCTTATGCAGTCAGTTCATTCAGATGGTTTATGAATTAAAAGCAAGGGCCTATCATGTTCCAAGATCCAGTAGTTCATTACTGCAAAACAAAGTATCCATTTATTAGGCAAGGATTGCCTACAGTGTCTGCAAGAGTAAAAAGACCTACTCATAAGAATAAGTGCTGCCTTCAAATTTGTACTGAAGTATGCTGAAAACATGTACACTATCGCTGTGATAATGAGCAGTACAGGAGAGAGAGGTGATTTATGAGCGCTGCTTCTGACAGCTCGAGTGCAGGGGCTCCCAGGGTATCCGGTCGTGGCATTAGCATGCTGACAGCTCAGCATTTAGAGCATTACGGTAATTTATCCCGCCTGTGCTGTCACCTGCACTGTCAGAGTTTCTTTCTAATGATGGTATAACTATTTTGTTTGTTTGTACTGCATTCTTTTCATTTGGCTAATGCTTCCTCATTAGATTGAACCTAGTAAATGAGAGTAATTAAGTGCTTCCTATAGCTCAGATGCAATGATTAAGTTGCAGAGCTGCTGCTGGTTATGTTTTGTCATTTATCTCTATTAATCTGAGAATAATCCAAATGATAAACACATGTAATTTTTGCTAATGTTCAATAGATGAAATTTATAGTTCCTCGATGAAGCCGAGCAGAGAGTATATATTCATATATAAATAGTGAGTTGTTACATGTGGGCCTGATTTAAATAAATATACAGGTTACAACTAAAATTAATTAAAAGGAAGGAAGAGTTTTAGTAAGTCCAGAATCACAAGTAGAATTTGAAGTTCCCTCAGTTGCTCTGCTCTGACAGTTTTTCAGTTCTTCCCCTGGACTTGGCTTTTCTAAGGTATAATAATTGATCATCTCAGAGGAAAAGCACCTTAGCTCAGTTGTTAAGCACCCAGTTAAGTGGCTTCTTCAATTTCTGTAGTAATGTCAAACCAAGAGGTGCGTTTTGTTTGCAGTTAGGAGGCAGAATATGCTAAATTCCTTGTTTTAAAATGGCCGTTATACCAAGATTTATTCCCCTTTGCAGTTTACTTATCAAAGCATAGTTCCAACAAACTATTCAACTATACTGAGAGGAAAAATAAAGGATTCTTTTTAGGAGATTACATTTTGTGACACTGTTTTTATAAATGCTTTTAAAAACCATAAAATCTCAGATTCTGTTACTAATACTACCTAGAATTTTTGGTTCATGTTCAGATGATAAGAAAATTGGAGGGGGGGGGGAACTTACTGTATTGTAATTATTGGACTCACTTGAAAAATACGCTTTGCTTAGTATGTATATTGTCCTTGGCTACGAAGTAATGATAAAAGTTGTGCAGAGAGGAAATGCTCCTTTTTCCTCTGTTGGTCAGTTCTGTAGAAGTAATTTAAAACAGTGTATATTGGATTCTTCGGTCATTCCTCCTGGGTGGGTTAGGAAGAAGTCAAAGCTGAGGCAGTGTTTCTGAGCGCTTTCCATGTCACGTGCCTGGCAAATGAAACACAAGGAACCGCGCCAAACTACATGACTAATGGCAACCTCTCGTGCCGCCTGCAATCAAAGATTAATTTGCTTTATCAAGTTTAAAGGATACTGGGTGATAAATCATGTCAAAAAGAAATGATCAGTCAGAGGCGGATGCTCCTCTCTGCACTGGAGGACAGGTGCTCCCAGGCAGACACTTGCCACATACGGCTGCTTTGGCTTCCTGCATCTATGTTCATCTTAATTTGTATTTAGTTGATACTTGAACCAAATAATTGTTCTAGCCTTACAACTGGAAGACTGCCGTATTGTAGTATTGTAGACTCAAAGTAATCTTTTCTCTTTAATTGTGTTGAGTATTCCTATATGAGTGTTATTAATAAATGTTTAAGACATGATGAGTTAGCTAATGCCAAGTAAAGTAAAATCGTATTTTCTCAATGTCACAGCAGCCAAGGCTGTTATCTGGGCACCTATGTATGTGATAGGTGTCTCAATGGGTGTGGTTATATTTATGTAAGCTTTCATTTTCTCCAATCTCTCCACCTATTTGCTTTATTTTTTTTTTAGAGAGGAAGAGAGGCTGAACTTTCCAGTTCTGTTTCCCAGTTCATAATGCAAGATTTGCTTTATGTCAGATTTATGAGGAAGAGGTGATCTTCTGTTGTGCTCTCAGGAGTAAATGCATTTTGAACAATACCTAAAAATCAGCCTTGTATATTTTTGAACATTTTTAAAATGATACTCATGGCATCATTTCAACAGATTTTTTTTTTTTTTTTTTTTATGGACTAGAGCTTCATGAAATGTTTTTGGTGTGTGAAAGTGTGTATCACTTCTCAGCTCCTTTTGCCTTTGGTGGCTTGTTTGAGCTTTGAAGATTAGCTATTTTTTATTTTATTTGATACGCAGAATTAAATAAAAATTTATCATAGACTTGAAACTTAGGAACTGTAAAGTTGTATAATTTGACCAGTTGCAAGAAATATTATTCCTGAATTTTTTTTCAATTTTTTAATAAGTTTTTTTATTGCGAAAATACCTTACAGAGGGGTTACAATTACATGAGCAAGGTAATGAGTACATTTCTTGTCAAGCATTGTTGCCTCCTCCTTTGTTTTTCCCCTACCATCCCTGCCCTCCCATCTCCACGACTACCCTCCCCACCCCTCCCATATTCCTGAAATTATTCATTTCTTACTCTTTCTGGTCTTGCCTAGTGTTTCTGTCTAGATTTTGACCCTTTTCGGTCCAATAATCTGCTGGTGGTGCAAGAGAACTTACAGCAATGTTTGCTTTCCTTTATTTTCTGATTTTCAGATTCTTGAGAATTATTTTAAAATACTTATAAAGTTCCATTATTGATATCAATAGCATCCTTACAAAGGAGTTTCTTAACAGATTGTCTAGGATTTAAGATTGCTTTTTAAAGTAGATAGGAATTTAACTCGTCTGTATTTACATACGCTCTCAGATGAGAGTAGTGGCTGTGGTCTGTGTCTTTCCCCAAAGCGGCACTCGGCTGCAGGGTGATGGCGGTGCTGCTCCCTTGGTTGGGAGGGTGTTTTAGCCGTAGACATTCAAACCCATTCTGATCAACCCTGATGCATTGGAAGTTTGCACTGCGGATTGCCGCATAGTGGAGTAAAAATAGACTTCTAATTGACAGGCGGTCACTTCCATTCAAGGTCTACTCCTGTATCTGTGTAAACAACAGTGGTGTCTGCTGCAGGGACATTCAAAGTGTAATCCCACTGCCTTGCTTGGTGAGCCCTACATGAAGCCACCTAGGAGAAATTTGGCACTAGGATATGCTTATATTAATTTTTTAAGTGTATGTTTTTTTCCTAAGCATATAGACTACAAAATAATATTTTCCTTTTCAGTTGGGCCCTCTGAAAACTTGGCACCAATTTATGATTTATATAATTGTACGTAATCTTTATAAATTGCTTTCATGAATTTTGACATTACTCTCACTGTTCTTTATATTATACGTGAGCCTTATGTTTCATTCTAATGTATCTTTTAATTTTTTAATACCTGAATTTTCCATATGTCACTCCAAATTGATGAGTCACTGTGTAAATACATGAAATTGCCCTGACTATATCACTAAATAGCCAAAGAAGTCAACTTTTTTTTAGTCTTACTATTCTCATTTTTTTAAGTAATGCATGATTGAGATTGTTTGTAAGGCAGTACATTCTAGGAGTTAAAAATGTAGAAGATTTTTGGTTTGTATCTGGAACTGTAGAAAGCTATTCAGAGAATTACTCCTCCCTTAGAGCAACAAAGTTAGACAAACCATAACTTATGACTTTGCTTGAACCTGTCCTAGAGCTGAGGTTATAGAACAACCAAATGGCCAGAAAAAGAAGAGATACTTTCCTGGTGGGGAAAAATAAACAGTGCTTACTTCACCTGAGGCAGACTCGCAAACACCAGGAAGGAAAATTGGGTGAGAATATTGGTGGAGGCCAAGTATGGGCTGGCAAAAGACGGTGCAGTCCCAGGTGGCCATGCATGTGTGAGGGCGTCAGGCCCTCTTGCAGACTCTGCTTTACAGACCCTGCTGTTCAGATCCTTGGCTTTGGCATGAACAAAAGAAAGAAAAGGGTCTTGGAAGCATCTCATAAATAGGGGAAGTATCTTGAGTGGGGTGGCATGAGACAGCAAAAGTAGCCCAGGCCCAGTTGAACCTTTCCACTTCCTGTACTGGAAAAAGAAAGCATTAATTCATGTAGTATAAAAGACAACCAGGCAAAAAAAAACAAAACAAAACTATTGTCGAAAGAGCCTAGACCTCTGATACGGGCTTCTAAATTTCATTTTCCAACAAAAAGGAATGGTTAAAGAAGTAGTTGGTTCGTTCAGGTATTGGGTCAGGGAAGGTACAAGCCTGACGTGGGCGTGGGGCCTGGCTTCTGCCTTGGCAGGGTGAGCCTCCCCAGAAGGGGCCAGGCTGGTTCACTTTGTGGTGCCAAAAGGTAAGGAGATGGGTGGGTCAGAGAGAGAGGATGGGGAGGGGGTAGAGTGTTAGACTGTAACTCACAGAGCAAGTATCAATGCAGAGTGAAATACCTGCACAGATTAATAATTAAAGGAAGAACAGGGACTCGTTCATCCTTGGTGATTTCCAATTAATAAATTTAGGGGGAATAAAGGAAATATAAAATCATTAATAGAACAAAATAGTATTTGTTGCAGGAAGTTACACCGGTCGATGCTGATATTAGCAAACATAAAAGTTTGTTTTCTTAGTCTCAAGGAGAAACTTGTATGTCCCACAGAATATTTCTCAATAACAAGACGAAAAATAGATTATACCAGAAAATCTTGGTAAGAAGTCACGGTTGGAATCAGAAATAATAAGACCTGTTGCTATACAGTCTTCCTGAGTGTGCTTGCTGAAATTGTATGGCCTCAGTCTAATCGTGCAAATCATCACACGCACCTAAGTTAAGACAGGTTCTACAGACAGTGGCTCGGTGCCTTCACATTCCCTCCAACGGGAGACTGGGGAGACGTCTAACAAGGAAGAGGATTTGGACATCAGTGCAAACATGGGTAAAGTCTGTAGCTTAGTCGTGTGCCAGAAATTAAAATTTCGACAAATGTACAATGATTGTGTCACATACTAACATTAGAGAACGCTTCAGTAAGTGGTGTACACGAATTTTCAGAGGGCGCTGTGGCTCAGTGGCTCAGACGCGGCACCCTAGCTACTGGGGAGGCCAGAATGGGAAGGGTTGTGGCCATCCCTGGAAGAAACTTCTTTGAGACACCTCTATACACACACACACACACACACACACGGGGTGCAGTGGCACCCCTTCGTCATCCCACACTACATGGGAGGCTGAGGTGGGGAGGACTGTGATTTAGGGTCAGCCTGCACAGAGAACTCTGTCAGGCTGAGTCCATTTCACCAGCAAAAAGCCAGGCTAGAGGCCTCGCTCTAGTGGTAGAGCACTAGCTGTGAGCAAGCAAGCCAAGCAAGAGCTCAAGGCCCTAAATCCAAACTAGTTAAATATCTGAAGAAGTTCCGTTGGCCCGCTGCTGCAGAAGGGGAGTGACTGTGGTGTTGGTAGCCTGAGGTCCAACTGAGAACAGAAAGCCTGAAGTGGCCAGTGACGGAGCCTGGAGACGTCTTGCAGTGTTTGTTTTAGGGTTTGGGCTTTGGGGTTGGTTTTGGTTGGTTGGTTTTTTTTGTTTTTTTTTTGCCTAGCTGGCCTCGAATCATAATCCCTTGATTTCTGCCTCTCGTGTTGCTGGGGTTACAGGCTTGATCCACCATGCCCAGTTGTTTCCCTGGTTAATCACAGGCCCTGCTAAACTGGAGAATCTCTGAGAATCTCTGGGAATGGGCTAAAGTGTGAACCATAACAAGAACAAGACAAAGGGAAGTGTTTGGAGTGACAAATGTTGATCATGGTGGTAGCTGCACACAAGCATCTGCATTTGTTAGAACTCATAAAACCATATTCCACAGGGCACTTTTCCATATTCTACACTACACATACGTTCTCCTATTTCAGTCTACTTTTATGGGATTGAACAGATGAATAAAAACAAAACTTGTGTTGCCTACTAGATCATATCAGGATAACTTCATGGCTATTTAATTCCTGTGCTCATTCATCTCTACCTGATCTTCTTCATACTTTGTATGTAAGAAATATTTACAACGCCCCCCCACCTCCCCATCCCCAGACCCCTGCTGCCAAACTTGTTCTTTCTGACCTTGCTCTTTTCATTCGTGTAGCCTTCTAAATGATGGCCAACACAGATCTCTTCCCAGGTTAATGCAGAATATACTGAGATACAAGGCTCTGTATCCCTGACTACTATAAAGACCTCCAAAATTCACACTTGATGTAGCAAAAAGCCTACTCTGGAAAGCTGGTTAGTTTAGAGAAGACTAGAACACCAATAATTATTTTGCAAAAACAGCTATTTTAACTTCTACTTATCCCAACACTAAATCAAATCTTTCCGTTTTTTTTAATGTTTGCAAGCTTATGAAAGAGTTCATTTTAAAAAGTCTGGTATAGCATGCCTGTAATACCAGCTGGGGCAGAAGGATCCCAAGTTCAAGACCAGCCTAGACTCCATAGCAAAGCCTGTATCAAAAGTTCCTATTTGAAATTATGAGTGATGAACTAGTACAGAATAGTACCTGTAGTACAAAGTGCTGAGTATAGTCATCATGAGTTTCATATACTTCTGCTTTTTATACTCTTAGGTTTCTTTACTGCCTATTATATCATTAAAGTTACATAATATGCATTGCATAAGAGGAACATCAAAAATTTTAAAATTCATGAATTTTGGCAGGTTGCCAACAGGTGGGACTTGCTTGAAATATACAGGTCTAATGATTAATTCTGAGTCTTTCACATACACTGATTTTGGAGATATGGTCGTTAGAATTTTTTGGCTCTTATAGTCACTGGCTCAACTCTAATGTATTAATAATAGAGCTGTTGTTTTTGACCTCTGTACTCTTTATCTCTATCAGAGTTCTTGTAAATCCTCTTGAGGTGATAGGTGATTTTTAAAAGCAAGACCTTTTCATATAATTTTCTGTGAAATGTAGGTTCAAGCCAGGCACTGATAGCTCATACCTGTAATCCTAGCTACTCAGGAGGCTAAGATCTGAGGATTGTGATTCTAAGCCAGCCTGGCCAGGACAGTTTGTGAGATTCTTTTCTCAAGTTAGCCACCAGAAAACCAGAAGTGGAGCTATGGCTCAAAGTGGTAGAGCACTAACTAGCCTTGAGAGCAAAAGCTCTAGGATTGTGCCTAGGCCTTGAGTTCAAGTCTCATGACTGGGGGGAAAACATTAGATTCAGTCCAGGTGCCAGTGGCTCATGCCAGTAATCCTAGCTACTCAGGAAGCTGAGATCTGAGGATTTATCAATGGAAAAATCACTAGTTGAGGGTGTTACCAAAGTCTAAACAAAAGTCTGTAGTTTTATTTGATTTGGCTGGTGGAACTGTGGAAAAGCCCCTGCCTTCCCATTTATTGGCATTCATTGGTGAAGGAAGAAGAAGTACGTGAAGCAAGTGTTGAGCCAGCTTCAGAGATGAGGAAATCAAGACGTGGAACCAGTGATCGTCGATGATAGCTTGGACCTAGAGTTCTTGGATACCGATACATGAAGATTGATATTATAAGTACATTTTCTTTACAGGCATAAGTAATAACATTTCCTGAAAGATTATTCAACAGTTTGTTTTCGTTCTAGATAAATGGCAATATTTTGTGCTTATAATTAATGATTATCAGACTACTTGCTTTGATTTAGACAGAAAGTAGGATAAATAACCTGTTATTACTCCAAAGGTATATCATAGTGAGTCCAAATTTGACTCACTCACAAAATAACCCACTATGGGGAAATAGAGTTCTAGACTGAATATTTTGTCCATAAAGAACAATGGAATCTTCCACTTTATCCTTCTTGTACATGTTACTTTGAAATACTGCTGAATAGCATCAAGGGATCATCAAATGTTAGGACTAAAAGAGGTCGTGAAATACATAGTCTAGTGGTTTTTCAGCTTGCTGCTGTAGGGTTTGGGGTAAGGGGGCGAAGAGTTTGTTCTTTCATGGAACAGCACTCATTCTACATTTTAATATGTATCTTATTATCTTCCAATTGGGGATTCACTTCTGGATAATAATTTCTTATCTTTATACTTTTGTACCATTCCCTGATTTTATGTGTAACAATTTAAGGCCCCAGAAAAGACATTACCTGTCCAGAGTAATTTTATTTTGGGCTAGGATTTAGGTGTGGTAGGTTGCTCATTCCTTCAGCAAAGTTTGAGTATTTGCTTTATCCTAGTCATTCTGTTTATAGTGCTTTAGACTAAAAGACGGGTAAAGAACTCCTGGATAGCACTGAGTAGCAAAGGAAATTCAAGCTGTGCTATACGAAATAACTCTGGAGAAGCGTTATATGAGAACTTGCGTTTGAACTAGGTCTTAACGATGGAGATTGCTTTTTCAGGTTGCAGAGAAGATGGTTAGCCCCAGCCGAGGGGATATTAGACACCAGAAACAAAACAAAGCAGAACAAAACAAAAAACTTTGGTGGTGTGACAGGACAGGACGCGAGCTTCGCAGGACGTAGTGCTGGGTAGACTGAGGCAGGCCAAGGAAAAGTGCAGTAGTACTTCTCACTAACATGAGGGAAGGTGACAAACAGAGCGTCTCTGAAGAGAGACGTGATTGATCGTATGTAATGTGTAGCCTGTAGCCCGGCCTCGTGGTGGCTGGCTGCCGCCCTGCAGCCTTGCCTCTTCCACTGATCTCGGTCTGTAAACGGCGCCCGCGTTGCCTTCCCATTGGCAGTGCGTGTCCACTGTATCATTTTGTTTAGTTTAGAGTTTGTTTTGTCCTTTATAATGTTGCTTGCCACAACAGAGCATAGATCAGATTTGGAGGACCTTTTAAAACTGAGTGTTTGACTCTCTGTGAAATCCCTTTTTGTGTTTTGCTTCACTTGAAATGACATTATGACTTAGTGTGAGACGGGATAATTTGTAGTTCCTTTTGTCATCCTCTTCGGGTGTCACAGACCGTGGAGTGCACCGCTCTGGTGCAGAGTCCTGTGCGGGGGAGGACACATGGTTTTATGTTGTTATTTCTCTGGAGTATTCTTGCTTGTGATGGATTTTAGCTGCAGGCATAGAGATGTGTGGAGAATCAGCTGAGAGAGCGTTTCACGCTTCACTCGACTGCTCTGTGACTGAAGACAGCAGTAAATGATTTGTGTGGCGCTTGCATGATATTAAATTGAAAGGGCTATTGTTCTATCAAAAAGGGTTTAGCATAAACTGTGAAAGCTAGACATTAAACATTAGGATTTCGGTTTGTAAAGTCAAGCTAGATTTCTTAGCTTGGCTTATTTTAGTTAGTAACAGTAGCAATGACTCATAAAAAAACAAAAGGCTTTTTTTTTTCCTCGAGCCCCAAAGAAGAAATCTTTGGGGGCTATTTTCCATGTGTGCTGGCTCAGCCAGCATTCTCAGTAGCCAGCATCTCACCGGCTCGCTTCATAGCCTACCACAGTCCACCTGTGCTTAAAAACAATCTCTTTCCCCTTGTTCTAAGCAAGAATCATTTTCCTTTCTCTGGTGAAACACAGAAGAGGAGCGGAAAGTTTTCTTCATTATAAAATTGTAGCAATGGTTGATATTCTGGGACCCCAAAATAGCCCTTGTTTCTACAGAGGATTCCTGTGTCCCCTGCCCTACATCGCTTTTCTCAGCAGCCCTTTTGGGAACTTTGGCACTTTATTCTTGTTTGAGATTATAGTGGGTTGGCCTCAGAACCGCATGCTTACTCAGCCTGCTCTCTACCACTTGCGCCACGCCTCCAGCCTGTTTATCATTGATCATTTTGAGGCAGGGTCTCACTTCTGGTGGGCACCTGTGCTGTGATCTGTCCGAGATAGGCCTCTCATTATCTCTGAGATCACAGGCGCTCTCCACCAGGTTCAGCCGAACCCTATGGAGATGGAGTTTTGAGAACTTTTCTGCTGGGCTTGGGCTCTCCCAGCCTCAGCCTCCCAGGTGGCTTGGGTCAGCCGGCACATGCCACTGTACTCAGCTGTGGGCTGAGAAGTGGGCTGGTCTCGAAGCCCCATCCACCAAGACTCGTGTTCCCAGCTAGCCAGGATTGCAAGCTGACGTCGCTGGTGCCCAGCTAGGATGTTCTGGTTCTAGCAAAAATAAGTGTGTGTGCTTGCCTGCGTGTGTTGGTGCTGTGGCTGGAGCTTGGGGCCTCATGCTCTCACTTGCCTTTTTCCAGTTAAGGCTGACATTCTACCACTGGAGCCACAGCTCCACTCTTGCATTTTGCTGATTCATTGCAGATGAGTCTCTCAGATTTGTGTGCTGAGGCTGGCTTCAAACTGTGATCCTCAGACCCCAGACTCCTGAGTAGCTAGCTAAGTCTGTAAGCATGAGCCACCAGCACTTGGTAGAAATGCCACGTCACCATAGCAATGCAGGATGATTGTGTGAGAAGCAAGAACCAGTAGCGTCGCCTCACGAAGTGTCACGCTAAAGGCTGGTCGTGACAGCAATACAATTTTAAGTGGGACTAAGCCTGAAATACGTGTCATATCTGTTTCCCAAAGTCTGTGTGGCTCTTAGGAATAAGCCCTATATTTTCTTCCTCAAAAATTACATTTCCATGCAGTTGTAAAGTACCTTTCTTTTCTCAAAAAATGGCAAGGAAAAGACATAATTGCCTTAATTATTTAATTAGTAAAGTGGCCTTTTTTTTTTTTTTTGGGTCAGTAGCGGGGCTTGAAGTCTGGGCCTGGACACTGACCCTCCGCGCTTCAGCTCAAGGATAGTGCTCTACCACTTGAGCCACAGCGCCACTTCCCCACAGGATAGCTTTTTGGAAGAAAATGCATGTGTGTATAATAGTTTCCCAGGAGGAAGAATTAGTATGTATTAGTCACCTATAAAAAGCTGTACCAAACATTTCATATTTTTCGTATTCCTTGCAAGAATCTCATGAGGGTCTGGGAAGGTGGCTCAGTGGTAGAGCACTTGCCTTGCATGTTCGAGGCCCTGGGTTTGATTCCTCAGCACCACATAAGCAGAAAAAGCCAGAAGTGGCGCTGTGGCTCAAGTGGTAGAGCGCTAGCCTTGAGCTGAAGAGCTGAGGGACAGTGCCCAGGCCCAGAGTTCAGGCCCCACGACCGGACCCAAAAAAAAAAAAAAAAAAAAAAGAATCTCATGAAATCTTACCTATCACCATGGTACAGAAATGCCCCCGAGATTTCTCTTCTCTTACTGTTCACCCCAAGCACTGGAGTGAGGTGGGAAGGTAGTCACTTGAACTTGGGGTAAAGACCAAGGTGCTGTGACATGCACAAAACAGGTGACAGAAGACACGTCATGCTCAAAAGGCTCAGTGCACATGGGGTAAGACTTTTTGTTGTGGAAAAGGTTAAACAACAATAGCAAAAAATAATTGTCTAGAGGTCTGGGAAGGTGCTCAGTGGTAGAGCGCTTGCCTTGCAAGCATGAGGCCCTGGGTTCGATTCCTCAGCACCACATAAGCAAAAAGAAAAAAAAATCAGAAGTGGTGCTGTGGCTCAAGGGCTAGAGCGCTAGCCTTGAGCTGAAGAGCTAAGGGACAGCGCCCAGGCCCAGAGTTCAGGCCCCATGACCAGACTCCCAAAAAAAATTGTCTAGAGAAGGAATGTCATTCGTTATGAACTTCTGTTTTGGAACTTTATGCATGGGTTTAAGCTTCATTCATAAATGCTTGCTTCTCTCCTCACAGAATGAAGTAACTCTGACATGGGCCTTAGCTACCTAGGTACAAGCTCTCTAGCTCTCTGTGCTGACTCTACCTCCATAAAAATCATCTGATCTCCCATGGCCTTCTGCACCTTCTCTTTCCTAATTTGACATCTACCAGCATTTCCTCTTGGCATACTTGATCCCTTTGGAGATGTCCTGGATCTCATACATTCTGCTCATTGAAGTTTGGATCAATACTCATTTTTTCCACTAAAGTGCCAAGTAGTTTTACACACACACACACATTTTCCCCAAAAAATCCCATACTGCAAAACTACAGATCCCATACTACATAAAACTAATTTTGAAAAACACTAAAATAATAATGATTATTTTTCCAGAAATAGTTATAGCTTTTTCTACTGCCAGTGCACACCGAGCAGGGGTCTGAACTGGACAGGCAGTGCATTCTTTGTGTCTAGTGTCCCCGGCAGGTGAGTTAATGCTCCTAGCCTCATGCTGCACTATGTCATAATCTCCTTAGAAATCTCTAGTCTGGGGCTGGGAAGGTGGCTCAGTGGTAGAGCACTTGCCTTGCATGCTCGAGGCCCTGGGTTCCATTCCTTAGCACCACATAAGAAAAAAGCCGGAAGTGGCGTTGTGGCTCAAGTGGTAGAGTGCTAGCCTTGAGCTGAAGAGCTTAGGGACAGTGCCCAGGACCAGAGTTCAGACCCCACGACCAGACCCAAAAAAAAAAAAAAAAAAAAGAAATCTCTAGTCTGTTCAGAGACCCAACAGAAGTGTGTGGTGTTGACACATAATGTGTCGTTTGGTTCTTCATGTAGCAAACATACTGATTGCTTTCTATTTCTAGAAGCTAATTTATATTAATTTATTCTTTTATTGAACACCATAGTATTTAATCTGAAGACAGGGTTTAAGCTTTGAGCTAGTTTACATCTATCTTTATAAATGTTTTCTTTGAGTTCGACCTTAATGACCTTTTATTGTGCTCTTTTAAAAATAATGGTCTTAAAGCCAAGGAGTGTCTTGATTGTGAAGAACGATACAGATTTCCACACCTCTCCATTTAAAGCAGTGAGCGAACCCCGCGCCCGCGGATCGCTGTGTCCGTGGTCAGTTCTGGGTTTGCAGGCTGAGTCTCCACCCTCGTCTCCGTGCGTCTGATGAGCCTCCATGAGCAGAGGTGGGGTGGTAGGGAGGGCAAGCCAGACGTGGGATCAGAACCAGCAGTGCAGCAACTGGCAAATGCTTCTGTTTGGCTAAGCACCTGCTTTTTTGTATTCAGACTGTCCTAACCATCTGCTTTTATGTTCTCCCTACCTGCTGCCATCCATCTTGAGTTTTAGAAAGATTTAAGTACAGTGTAGGGTATGTGATGCAGTTACAGTGTTTTCTGCCTTTCTGGTTGCTTATTCCCAGACATTACAATTTAAGTTGCTTAATAGATATTTGACCATAGTATAACATACTAGCAACAGATGCACAGTGATGATTGTAAATGATACTCTGCATATCTATTCTTTTTTTCAAAAGCACTGACAATTTAATGAAAGGTCTTTATTCTTTATAGGTTCAATTGTTTCTAGACACATAACTTTTCTTCTCAATATAACACATGTTTGGTAGTTCTAAAATACCTGTTGGAAAACAAGTACTATAGTAGACACTTTTCCCACATTAGTAGACTGCTGTCTGTATCATGGCAAGGTAGATGTTATATTCCTAATTCTTTAGATGATGAAAAGGAGTCTCAAAGAAGTTGAGAAATCTGTTCAGGTTCTCATTTAAAATTAAAGATATTCGAACTTTGGTTTCTCTGACTATCTGACGTAGTCCGTGGCAGAAAATTTCTACCTCAGAAATCAAGAAAGCATACGATTTTTTTTAGTTGAAGTGTACCTGCTTAATCTGCTCAGCAAAGTTCCTGACTCCTGTCTAGCCCCTGATAGTCTATGGACTAGTTGAAGTGTACCTGCTTAATCTGCTCAGCAAAGTTCCTGGCTCCTGTCTAGCCCCTGATAGTCTATGGACTAGTTGAAGTGTACCTGCTTAATCTGCTCAGCAAAGTTCCTGACTCCTGTCTAGCCCCTGATAGTCTATGGACTAGTTGAAGTGTACCTGCTTAATCTGCTCAGCAAAGTTCCTGACTCCTGTCTAGCCCCTGACAGTCTATGGACTAGTTGAAGTGTACCTGCTTAATCTGCTCAGCAAAGTTCCTGACTCCTGTCTAGCCCCTGACAGTCTATGGACTAGTTGAAGTGTACCTGCTTAATCTGCTCAGCAAAGTTCCTGGCTCCTGTCTAGCCCCTGACAGTCTATGGACTAGTTGAAGTGTACCTGCTTAATCTGCTCAGCAAAGTTCCTGGCTCCTGTCTAGCCCCTGATAGTCTATGGACATGTTAGTCTCTTCTCTCATCTTTGGAAACTTTTTAGCACTGGGTCTGTGCTGCTTTTGCTTTCAAAGTTTTTAAAAACACTTAAGAAACAAAAGGAACAAGGTGTGGTTAACAGGATTTACTCAGCCTTTCAAGGGTTAGAGTCAGACTCAAGTAGCTGTATTGGCGACAGTCATTTTAGCTCTTCCTCACCGCACACCAGCCCCACAGGAGCAGCAGGCAGAAGAAGCTCAGTCAGCGGCATCAGTCGATACCATCTGTGCCCACACTTCACATGTAGGGCAGAGCTTGCATACAGCCCGTAGAAATCAACATTATTTCTGTAAGTCCGTCGGGCCTACAGTGTTAAATACTCAAGCGAAGGTCAGAGGTTTTGATGTTGGTGTCGGGATCTTCTTCAACTGTGGCAGTTTCGGGAACATTTAAATTCAGACCTCTTCTTAAGTCCATTTTAAGTTCAGGGGTAATAAGAAGAGCTTCTGCTTCTGTGGTGGACAGGAAAACTTACGGAGCTTGTTTTTCCAAGCAATGGCATAAACTGAAAATAAATAAGCTTAATAAGTCCATACATTAAAGATTTCTTTATCAAACCAGTGCTGGGATCTCAGGATCATGGACAGTCCAAAGCCAGCTTGGACAGGAAAGTCTGTAAGATTTTTACTCCGTTTAACCACCCAAAAACTGAAGTGGAGCTGTGGCTTAAGTGGTAAAGTGCCAGCCTTGAGCAAAAAAGTTCAAGGGCAGTACCCAGGGTTTAAGCTCCAGGACTGGCACACACACACACACACACACACACACATACACACACACACACACACACACACACACACACACACATATATCACACCACCACTACCACCCACACACACAAAGACTGGCTAAAAAAAAGATGACAATATCTAGGCTGCCTTTCTGGCCTTTTGAAATGAGTAATTATTATCAGAGGGCAATTCATTGGCATCCTAGTAAGAGTCAATAATGACTAGATAAGCCACTGAACTGACACAATTAATGGGGGTATTCATAATTTCCTCTATGCCCCTGGTATGCCAGGGCCTTTCCCCAAAGGGAAAGGGATCTGAGGCCTCTTGGTACACACGCAATTGAACTTTATGAGCATATGGACGGCCCCAAGGAATAGGTAGGTATATGAGGGTGGAGGGTGGAAAATGGAGATTGCCAGTGGAAAACAGAGAGGAGTAAAACTCCAGAGCACAAAATGTCCATGAAGCCCAGACTATCAGAGAAGAGCACAGGGTCTCCGCAGCAGAGGCTGAGCAGCAGGGCTTGGCCCAGACATAGAGAAGAGCTGAAGAGCACTTGGGTCTTAGGACTTCTCTGTGGAGACCCTTCTACTGCTTGCCACATTAAGCCTTTATGGTTCTTCATGGTGTAGCTCCACCTACCATCCGGTTTTAGTTCCCACAATATCCTGCTACCATTCTGACTCACAATATCCTGCTACCATTCTGACTCCTGGCATCTTCTGCTTGGATTATGTAGCTCCTTATACCATACACAGATGAGTCCTTTACTTAAATTTTCTATTCAGGTATGCACACTGACAGTTTTTAAACCTTAGGTAAATAATAATGATAATGCTAGCATTCGTTTGGTTATCATCTGCCAGACCCTGTAACAAGTTTCTTAAATCCATATTTTGTAAGCCTCAAAACAGTCTTATAACAAAGGTGTTATTAACTCCCAATTCTACAAGAAAATAATACAACTGTAAGTATATAGACAGAAAGTGTCCTACACAAGGGTTGATCTTTGCTCTATCTCTAATCCAGTGAACTTCAATTCCAGAGCTTACTCCTTGAGTATTTTGTACTCTTTTATCCTTATTTTCTTTGCAAAGTTTGCTATTCTTGAGAAAAGTGTGTGTGTGCGTGCGTGCGCCCGTGTGCACACATATTTTATACATATCAGCATTACTAGGGCAATGCTAGATCGCAAAATATTTTTTAACTTGATTGGACATGGATCAGGTTGGGTGAAGTAGTAAGATTATATGGTTACAAAAAGAAATTTTCTGATTCTAGTTATTTCTCTGAAATAGATGTCATTGATTAGCACAGTGTCTTACTAGGAGACAGTGTGTTGAAACTAGCCAACACTGGTTGGAACTAGTTCAGTTTTTTTAAGGATTATAAATCAAAAGAGGGTTGTTATACCGGCTGTAACATTACTATTTTCAACTAGATCAGTAACAAGCATTTTTAATATTTTAAAAACATTGGAAATAAACTTGGCTATCTAGGGCATTCTGATCAGTGGAACTCAGGGCCAACTCAGGGAGGGGAGCCGTGCCGTGGCTGACAGGCCGGGAACCCAGAGCCAGCAGGTGCGTGTTGCTCAGTGTGGCGAGGCCGCGGGTGGCAGCAGTACAATGTGAACTTGTAGAACCATCTACAGGAAAGCCAGCCAGAGGCTGATCCCCAAGCCCCTAGGGCTCCCCTTGCCGCCGTTCACTCTCCTGTGTGACAGAAACACATGAGGTAGTAGCAAAGGTTGTATGTGGAAGCATAAAGAGAACAGAGTTCAGCTTTGCGATTCCCTCTTTCCCATTCACAATCACAAATCCTAATGCTTACCAAGTTCACAAAGTTGACAACAGACTGAATAGTTTGTGTCTTCTATAAAGATAATTAGTATAATAAATGAATTCTCCCACCTATCTCACTTGGCACCAACAAGTACCACCTACTGTTTCCCCTTGGGTAGAGAGAGCTAACTATAATTCAAGGTTATTTTCCATGCATTAAATGAAATAGCACCCAATAGAGGGTTTAATGTGGATTTATTCTACCATAGTTAGTGAAAGTAAATACATTTTTTTCCCTAGTAGCTAAGAAGCAACAGTGTCAAACAGCAAACTGTAAGGCAGATTGAGAAAAGTCATTCCACTATGTAACAATGAGAAGACATCTAACCATTATTTCGATTTTTCCTATCTAAAATATAAAGTTAGTGAGACCCAGTCATACCTGCTTTGAATGCATATTCCTAATGGTCCAAGAAGAAGAATACAATGACGGACCTTCCCATTAAAGATTGTGTGTGTGTGTGTGTGTGTGTGTGTGTGTGTGTGTGTGTGTGTGTGTGTGTCTGTCTGTCTGTCTGTCTGTCTGTCTGTCTGTCTGTCTGTCTGTCTGTCGGTCTATGCATGTGCGCTCCAGTACTGAGGCTTGAACTCAAGGCCTGAGATACTTTGTCTGAACCTTTGTGTTCAAGGCTAGAGCTCGTCCGCTTGAGCCATAGCACCACTTCCAGCTTTTTGGTGGTTAACTAGACTCTGACTTTCCTGCCTGGGCTAGTTTCGAATTGCAGTTCTCATGTCTCAGCCTCCAGAGTAGCTAGGATTACAGGTAGAAGCCACTGTCCCTCAGCTCCACTAAAGACTTAAAACAATTTTATGAGTAAGACAGAAGAGAGAGATGCGAATCATAGAGAAAATAAACATTTTTCTCAATTGTTAATTGAGAATGTTATCATTATTTACAACAATAAAATGAGAAATGGTTGTGATTGCAGCAAGCATGAATACTTATCACAAGAAGAAAAAGCAAATTAGGAAATAAGCCAGAATTTCCCTTACATATATAGAAATGTTACAGACTATTATTACTTATTACAGTCGGGATTGCTATTATGAAATAAACTTACTTCATTGTAACCTTCAAAAACATCTCTTATGAATTCCTACGTATTATAGTAATCAAGCTGATCTCCACATAAAGAGAGAAAAAGAATTCTGAGTGAAGAAATGGAGTGCTACAAAATATAAATTTTTTTATCTAGTGGATTATTGTCTGGTAGTAAAGATGAAATGGAACAAAGTTGTTTGTGCTTTGAAAAATGGAAGCATTGTTCATCATGCATAATTGAACAAAGTTGAAATTTTGTAGGTATGAAGCAAAAAGCCACAGCTATGATAGCTATTACAGGAAATGGAGGAAATTAATAATAAAAAGCAATACATTACCTCATAAATATGTTCTGACCTTGATTAATTTAACAACTTAATCCTGGAATTGGTGTATAGATATTCCAGAACTCATCTGTGCATTACTAGCCAGAAAAGAAAATAAACAACTTACTCTCATAAAGTAAGGTTCTCATAGAGCAGTTCTTGAGGGTAGGTAAATATTGGGGGGAGGGGGCAAGCAAGATTATAACAGCAAAACATGTTTAATGTGAATGTTTTTAAAAGCATAACTAAGTTCCTGTGTTTTCCCAAAGATAGATATATAGAGATATTTATGCATGTAATATTAAGAGACAGAACTGGGGAATTTCACCTTATACCCTATAATCTTGCCTTGTGTAGTTTGTTTCAGGAGCTATGATTTTTTTCAATGACTCTATGATACTAGGAAAATAGATTAGTTCTTCATTCTTGGTAATTGAATAAAATTTAAATTGAACCTATTAGAAATCCTTAAATACCATTTTTGACATGTGAAATATATTGTCCAAACATTTTTAAATGAATTTTGGAGGAGCTTTAGAAAATACTCATAGCTTATTTTTGAACAGCCTTTGTTTTATGTCTTGAACATGTGTGAATCACTTTATTGTTTTTCTAGGCAGCTATTTGGTAAAAGTCCATAATTTGCCCGAATGGTTAATAGTACACAAATGCAGACATTTCATATGATGTACCATGTAAATGTAAGCCTTTGTAGCTACATGTTCTTGTAGCAAGAGGATTGTTTTAAAAGGCGTGTAATTTATTAGCTATCGGTAGCTTCTTTATTGCCTTGCCGCGCTGCAGTAATAAATAAAAGAAAGTGAACTGATTTTACAAATGGCACACAAGGTGCACATTTTGTGGGGAAAAAGTCTTTTTTTAAAGAATTGGCATTAAATCCTTTTTTTGTGATGACAAAGAGGCTAAGAGTGCAAACTGTATTTTCTGTTTATCAAAAACAGCCTTTTTTTTTCTCCGGGGCATTTTTTCCTATGATCATCAAGGGATTTCAAAAGCAATAAAGTGTGGAATCATTGTTCGACTTGAACAGTATTAAAACTTAGGTTTTAATTTCAGTGAAGTAATAAGATTTGAACCTGTCTCACATTACAGCACTGTAAGGCATTTAGCGATTGTATTTTAAAGGAGGTTTTTAAAATGCAGCTCACTTGTAAGCTAACTGTCTGTCAGTAATTAATAGTTTTTCTTTAGTATAGGCAGTCGTGATCAGACCAAAAAATACCTGAGTTTTTAGTAACACATTATGATGATTGTGAGAGTCTTTATTTCTAATTAACCTGAATGTCTAATGATGTACAATGTGCTTCCAAGGCTACTTTAAAAAAAAAAAAGTAACAGTTAACGCTGCAGTGTCTTTGGGCTTTTCACAATATGAATGTGCATGTGTAAAAATATTTCAATAAGTTTGACGTACAACCAGATTATGTATCCACTCACTTATTCATCCAGTATTTTATCCTTCAATAACTTTGTCTAGTTTTTAGATATCGCATTATTTGTATATGTAAAATATGTTGCCAGATAAGATACTATATGTAAAACTAAGCCCTAATTAACCATTTGCATTCTACTGTATTCAGTGTTGAGAGTTACCTGTATGTGTCAAAAAAAGAACTTTAAAATATGAGCCCTTCGGTTAAGTCACTGTGGCAGTGTACTTGGTGATGAAAGATTGCATTTACCACTTTGAATTGCTGTTGAAGATAATTGCCTCTACAAACGGAAACCTCTGTATGATAGCACATGGTAGAGCTCCGTCAGTTTTCACACTCAGGGCTGAGCTATGACCTTTTATGATGACTGTGAACAGTTACTGCCTCCATTAGCCATACGTTTTGTTTCTTTATTTTAGTAGATAGCCTAGACTGTAAATATTGGAGAATCTAAAATAAATCAACTTATTATCCTAAGGATACAAAATGTAAGAGCTATTTGTGGTTGGGAACCTTTGACAGATAGTTTGGATGAGGCAGATGATTGCCTGCCTGGCGTATCTGGTCTCCACTGCTGTGCCTGCAGGCAGTTTAGTGCTATGGTTGTATATTGATGTCAGGGTTAGTACTGAGTGCCTAGCAGTGACAGATGTCTATAATTACAGGCAATGCTTCCAGTATTTCTGAAGAGCCAGCCTATGTTGAACAATTATCTTATTTCTGCCTTGCCAAAGAGCATGTTCCAGTTGCTAGTATTAGCAGTGGTGAATAAATACAGAGCCTCATCTGCTGCCTTGGGACAAATGTGGAAAAGGCGCGTGGTGATAAAGCATAAATGCAAAACATTTTTCAACATTTTACATTAGTTAAGTTCAGTGTTTTCCTAATTTTTATCTTCCCATAATGTTTCTGTTGAAGGAGTCTTGAAATATAAAAACACATTTGGCATGCTTACTGGGATTTTGTTCTCCCCTAGGCCTGTAAGACTCCCAGTGCCGGCACCCCTTGCTTCACTGAATAAATGTGTTTAAGCAATTTGGCTTTAAAACAAGTTTTTCCCATGTGAATTCTATTCTCTGATTGATTCCCGTTAAAAATTTGGAAATACATTTCCATGAAAAAATCTCTCACACCCAATAAGTTTAATTGGAAGCTTTTTAATTGGGAAGTTAGGAAGGTATACATACGCAGAAGTATACTAAACACCTTGGTGTACGGGTGGCCTGATGTTTGCTCAGACTTGCATTCTTAAATTTTGTTTTAAACTCAACTAACTCACCCCCTTTCATTTTTTGGGCACTCAGTCTTTTCTCATCCCCAAGTTTTCTGACCACCTCTTTCTGTGCTTGCTCCTGGTCCATTTGGCTGACTTACTAAAGCACGCAGCTGTCTACTTTTATCCGACATGGGCTGTAATACCACCCCTGCCCACAAAGCACAGCCACTTCTCACTAACGCATGGCCCTCTTCAGTCATGGGAATGTTTGAGGTATTGCATCGTAAAAAATTATCTAGGCTGTAAGTTTCATATTCTGTATTTTTAGCTAGCATATTATGGGAAATGAATAAGAAAATTCATTTCTCTCCAGCCTTAATCAAAACCTGCACTGGTTTTCTACTTTTGCTTAAGCTCTTTACTGAACTGAGTTATCTATTACTTTTTATCATTTAGTCTTCTATTTCATAGATGTGATTCTCTTTATTTTACAAAATATGAACAGAATTTCAGAGAAGTGAAAACGCTGCTCAGTGGTGGGCCCTGGGTTTCAAAGAAAGCATCTTACTCTGAGCCTACTTTGCTTTCACTGTGTCAAATTGCTATAGATGTGTTTCGGCATGAGTTCAGTCTTCAGAAAATGATCATTAGTAAGACTACCTCATCAACTTTATGCCTGTATTATTTCCCAAGGATAAAGCTCATTTCTGCAGCTACCAATTGGACTTCTTCTTGTAGTAGTCATATGTCACAAGAGGACTAATCTAGATCCTAGATTGGTGATATAACCCATGCTAGAATAAAAAAACTGACTCAGAACATGAGGCCAGTAATTTATATGTAGTATAGAAGGCAGCACTTTCAGTTCTTGCTGTGAAAGACTTCCCCTGGAGGCCCACCACACAAACTCTTAATCATCTAAAGCTCTAATGATGGTGTGCTAGAACCCCTTGTCTGTCTGTATTCAGTAAAACTAAAACGGACTTAGTAAAATCTTAATTTTAAAAACTTAGAGATCCAGGCACCAGTGGCTCAGGCCTGTAATCCTAGCTACTCAGAAGGAGCCATCCTAGGCAGGAAAGTCTGCGGAACGTGTATTTCCAATTAACCTCTCTCTCTCTTCTCTCCCTCCCCCCCTCTCCCTTCCCCTTCTGTTTCTTTCTCTCTTTCTCTTTCTCTCCTCTCTCTCCTTCTCCCTTTCTCCCTCCTTCCCTCTCTCCCTCCCTTCCTCCCTCCCTCCCTCTCTCTCTCTCTCTCTCCTCTCTCTCTCTCTCTCTCTCTCTCTCTCTCTCTCTCTCTCTCTCTCACACACACACACACACACACACACACACAGAGAACTGGAGTTGTGACTCAAGTGCTATAGCATTAGCTTTGAGCGTAAAAGCTTGGGGACAGCACCCAGGCCCTGAGTTCAAGCCTCATTTTAAACAACAACAACCAAAAAAACCCAAACCTTGGAGAACTGGATTGACTCATTGATCTGAATTGAGAAGGCTTTGCTAATTTATTGAACATGGGAATATAAAACAACAGCTTGCTGAGTAAGTTGAAAACTTGGAGTGGAGATGGAACTGGAAAGTAAGATGACTCATAAAATGAGGACGGGGCTTCAGAATTGGGAACTCGGGGGAAGCAGATGAGCCCTTGGGGTGAACAGCACCAGCTGCCACACGCCTTTGCCATCGCCTTTCCCGGCTCTTTGAAGTATTGAGAGACTTGACCCATTACAAAAACATGCTGTTGGGCTCCCTTCACTAAACTCTCTTCCCTCTAGGCATTCTTATTTAACAATTACTGACGCTGTTCACATGTCAGTTTAGAACATGTATCTGTTTTCCAGCATTTAATCCACAAAGAGGCACTGTCACCTTGGTGTGTGCCCATAGTAACAGTAGCTGGTATTTAGGGAACCACAGCCCCCTGTGCGGACCTTGTAAATGAATCATTTCAAACAAACCATAAATGAGACCCTGTGAGCATCCTCATTGTGTGATTGAAGAAACTAAGATCCAGAGGGCTTATGACTTACTCAGAATTGCTGAATGGCAGAACCCCACTGTTCTTAGACGTCACAGTCTCAACTAGGTAAAGGCCTAGTCAGTGATGGAGGGCCGCGCACGGGAGGCGAGGGCGCTGGGCCTGTGCTTTCGCCCAGCGCTGCCACTCATGGCTGTGCCTGCCAGCTGATCCAGGCCTCGAGTTCTGGCTGTTTGCTAGTTAGTTGCAGAAAGGGAGTCTGGAACTTGTCTGATTGGGCTGGCTTTGAACCAAGATCCTCATATCTCAGCTTCCTGAGTGGCTAGAATTACAGGTGTAAGTTACCAGTGCTTCGCTAAAGAATACTAACTAACTCTTTGCTTCACTGTTGCTTAAAGCATGCAAATGAGGAAATTTGAGAATGTAAGAAATGGAATAACTAGGGTTACAAAATTAATTCATTAAGTAAAAAATCCTTTATTAAATGGTTGTTAACTGCCACACCTTGTGTTAGATAGGCTAGAATGCCTCCTGGGAAGCTAGGCAAGGTGGCTCAAGCCTGTCATTTCAGCTGCTTAGGAATGCAGAGGTAGGGAGGTCATGATCCACCAAGTTCAAGAGACTCCGCCTGAGTGTCTGAGGGTGGGGTCTACGCGTGCTAACCCAGCACAGGGAGGCGCGGTGCCTGGGCACAGTGCCGCACACCGGTCACCCCAGCCTCTCGAAGAAGCATAAGGAGAAGGGCCACGGCCCAGGCCAGCCCAGCGTCAAAGGAAACCTCACTTCCAAAATAGTGAAGGCAAAAAGAAAAAGGCTAGAGGCATGGTTAAAGTGTTTGTGGGCATGCCTGCTTATTAGCCAGTATGGGACCCTAACTACCTTCTACTGTGCTGCCCTCACTTGGATGGCACTACAGTACAGCCTGGGCTTCTTCCTGGTTCAGGCTACCTAAAATAACAGCAATAACTTTGCTCATTTTTGTCTTTCTAAGAGAAAAATAATGCTTCCTGAGTAACGATGTAATGCCTTCATCTATCATTTGGGCTTTTACATACATTGTAGATGTACATAAGGGAATTCATGGACCATCATAGAATGAACTCTGGGTTGCATTTGGATCAAATTAAAAGTTTTTGTTAATTAAACTAGTGACATGAGAGAAACTGAATGGTGCAAAGAAACATTTTTAGTAGAATTTAAGATGATGAGGAAAAGTAGACAGCACAGCAGTCAAATATAAATGAAGTGAGTTACACCTTGTTTTCATTCCTTGGGGCATTATTTCTCCATTCTTGTCATCATGGTTTCCTTGAGAGTTTTGTTTTGTATTGTAGAAGTGCAGCTTACGCTTAGAAAGAAAATACAGAGGTTGTTTTGGATACAGGAACTGAGACATAGTTTCAGAACGGCACCGTAGAAAGAGAAATAGAATTACATTCCTAGGAAACATGTATGAACAAAATAAAAAAGTTAAAAGTAGAGATAGGGTCATAGAGTTTGTCTTAACACCCACTGTCCTTACAGCTCGGGGTGCCTCTCAGAGGGTTTGAATTAGATTCAGTGGTCAGAAGTGAATTTACTAAAATTCCATCAGAAGGTGACCTGACCTGCTCAGATCATTAGCTCCACTAGCCATATTTATATATGCAAAGTGAGTCATAGAAGACAACAGGATTGAGCGATTCTTAAAAAATAGAACTGCCAAATGTCATTTATAATTTGTTGGTTTTTTTTTTTTATGGCTACCCTTGAGTAATTGGGTTCTTGCACTAATTCTGTTGAAACAAATACCTACTGCAATCCGTCTGGTCACTTCCAGAGTTTGAGTAGGTCTCGCCTTGTCTCATGGCTGCAGAGTAAGCCCCAAAGACTCAGGGATATTTCAGGTCTCAGTCACAAAATCCCTGATGCCCTTTCTCCCTGCATCTGAGATTGGGAAGGCTTCCTGCTCTTATCCCCGCCTCCAGGTGGCAGGTCCCTAAACTGTGTACTTTTTAGGTTATACGCCCGAGGAGTGATGTATCCAGAGGTCCAGAGAAGGCTTGGAAAATAGTTAAGGTGAGTGGAGCTGTGGTCATGGTGGTGGGGTCACTGGTCTTTGCGCTTGCCTCACGCTCCCCTAACACAGGCTCACGCACGCAGGGAGTGGGGCGAGCAGGGTGCCTTGTCTTGATCCCCACCTTTGCAGATCGTGTCACCCTAGAATTGCATGTCAGTAGTCAGCACGGAGAGACGTGGAAACAGCCTCAGCTGCTTCACTGTAGCTAATCCCTGCCAGTTACTCATACTTGGAAAGAGACGAAATTATCCAGCCACTTTGATTAGTATGTTATTGAACAAGCTTGAATATACTGTCCCTTCAACCAGAAGAAAGGTGTCCCATCTGACACTTTGAAGAAGCAGGGGAAATTAAAGTGAACAAGATACTTGTTCCCTGGTCCCCACCTCTGCCACCTCCTCTCACAAACTTGATCCAGCATTAACATTTATACTCAAAAAATGTAATCACGCTGTCCCGTAAAGCTTGTATGGTAAAAACTACTAATATTAGTTAAAATGCCTGAAATGCCTCCTTCCAGTTAGTCTCAAAACCCTCTAGTGGCCAGGCTTTCTCCCAATAGTCTTGTGCTTTCGCTATAGTTAATGCCTTTTGTAGTGGGCTTGGGAGATCACGTATTCACCCAGTGCTTTACGGTGCTTTATCTCCAGAAGACTAGTTTAACAGAAGCTTGGCCCCAGACATGGAGTGGATTGGCAGCCGGCAGGAAGGAGCAGAGCTGTGTCAAGACAAATGTACTCTCTATCTTCTGTGGTTGGCTTTCAGCTGGCTGCACCACAGGAGTCTTTCTACAGGCTGTGATCCCGTGATACACCAGTAACCGGTGCCTCAGCCGGGTCCCTCTTGGCGGGTGAGGGCCTGTCGGGAGGCATTAGGTTCATGCTGGTGAAGACCCGTAGTCAGTGGCTCCCCAAAGGGAGGGAAGGCAAACCGCCAGATCCTGTTGAACAGGTGGTAGTTAGACCTTCGATCTGGGCCTAGGGCCGGGAGGGAAAGAATCTCTCAAAATTACCAGTCTTGCCAATTTCATACTATACCCATACCTCGCTTTCTAATCAGTGATTATCTAAAATCTGACCCAGAAATGTCTCTGGCAGCTTCTGGAGCCTTTAACTTTTCCACCTTCCTTAGAAGCCTGGATTGGAGCCCAACCCCACTGGGTGCAAGCAAAAGAGGAAGCATGTTCTTAGCCATGCATCAGTGGAGGCCCCTACTGGGAAAGGGGATTATCACAGGCAGCAGGCAACCTGCACCCCAGCCTGCTGAGTTCATGCTTTGTGCCACAGGATGTGGAGCAAAGGAAATGCCAGGCCAGCACGGCCAGGGCGGTCGCTCCAAGTTTCTCATACAATAGTCTATTCAAGCAGAATGGGAAGGCCTTGAAGAGCCCTGTCAGGTACAGGTCTTTTTAGCAAGATGGCCACCACAGATGGCGGATTCAGATAATGTAACTGAAATTAAAATGTAACATTCATATTGATTTTACACTTCCATAGCCTGAGCTCCATTCCTACGTTATTCTGTCTTCCAGGTCTGAGTGAGGAGAGTTGATCACTCACCTTTTCCACTTTATTTCCAACACAATCATGGTTTTAAAATAAGTTCCATGGAAAGTTTTTTCTACCTGCTTTCAGTCGTGTCCTTTTTTTTACAGACAAGATGATGAATTTCATCAACGTACATTATATGATATGGAAAAATTGGTCACCCAGTATTAATGTGGATCTATTCAGTGTCACTGCTTGTGTATTCAGTGTACAGTGAAGAGGAGTGCAGCATTAATTCCCTTGGTGCAGTGACGTTAATTGTGGCGATCCTTTAGTCTGCTTCAAATACTGATGGAAGAGTTTAGTATCCTCACCTCCCGAGTAGTTCAGAGCCAAGTCGTTAAATGCTCTGTTTCTTTTTTCCTTCTCTCTCTGCTACCAGCAGCCTTCAGTTTGATGAGCTCTTTCCTGTAGAAAGTTCTGAACTGAACGCAAGGGCACTTGAAATCCAAGAAAAATATGAAAATAGTTCTCTTCATAAGAAATATTAATACTTTCTTTCATTCTGTTGTATCCTTCTTAGTGTCAGATTTTGCTTTTCCAAGTTATGTTTAAAAAAACTTAATTGGTAAGTCATTTCAATAGATTGAAACAGTAGGTTAAAATTCATACAATTTGAAGCCAGGCATTGGTGTGACTCATGCTTGTAATTTCTAGCTGATCAGGAGGCTGACAGGTGAGGATTGTGATTTGAAGCCAGCTGGGGCAGGAAAGTCCTTGAGCCTCTTATCTCCAGTTAACCACCAAAAAGCCAGAAATGGATCTGTGAGTCAAGTGATAGAGCACTCGCTCAAGCCCCAGGAGCAGCACACACAAAACTCCCGACAGTTGGGGTCATTAGTTGGTATCAGTTGCCTCGTGGTAGCAGAACTCTCTGTGGTGACTCCGCTGGCATTACCACCCTTTGCATTGAGTGCGCTTACAATGTGCTAAAGCTCTCTGAGGAGTTATAACGTCTTAAACATTTATACCAAGTCTAAGGGTATTAACTCACTGTAATTTTCTGAAAATCCATTATCCAAAATCTTAATTCATTATAACACTCCTTATGAAAACCTATAGACCAGTGTTTCTCTTATTCTCCTATTTGCACAGAATGAGAGATTCATTGTTCTTTTTAATTTGTTCCGTGCGGTGCTTTTGAGTACTCTTCACAGAGAGCTGTTATTGAATTTCTGTGACTGTCATTATATACCCATACAACCTTTAGGAACTAATATTCTGGGTTTCCCCAGTTCTGTAATCTACTTCAGATTTAAGGATTGATATAATTAGTTTCTTCAGAGTTATGCCCAGAATGTTAGCAACAATGTTGCAGGCTTCCAAGATCAAGGATCAGGATGGGAAAAAGAAAACAGTTGTGTAAATTATCATATCATATAATCTTGTTCTTTATTAAATTAAAGTTACTGCTAAATATCTTTTTGCTGTTTATATGTTTTTACTTTTTTTTTTTAGCATTTTTAAAATCTGGTTCCCCTTCAAAACCGTATACAAGATCACTGAAGCAATTATTGGTTATTGGACTAGTCCAGTAGTCACTGTAGTGAGTGGTTGAAAAATTGTGTGTATTTCCAAATTCTCCTTTCTGACAGTTAAAAGAACCTTTGTAGTAAAATGTAGAGGGATAAGAAAACAAACATCAAAATAATTTTTTAAGAGGCATGTCTTCTGTAGTGTGTGGTAATGATAATTTCTTGTATTTCTAACAATTTTTCAGGAATTAGAGAGATGGGTAACTGATTAATGTGTACTTTTTTAGTTTGTAAGGTATAACAGTCTTGAAAGAAATAGAATTAGGGTTTTCCATCATGAAATTTTGAAGAGGTTGCTTTATACTTGTAACAGCTGCATTTTCTGTAGCTACAACAGGCTGTTGACTAAATATATACATTAAATGTTTCAGAGTTAATGAGAATTTCAGGATTTTACTTGTGTTGATGGTTATCTTTATTATGTGGATGTCTTGAAGAAAGGCACTTTGTGATGTGACCTTTCTGCTATTTTTATGTTAATATCTTCTCTTGAAAAGGCATTGGCTGACACTTTTAGCACCTACTGTGAAGAAGGCGTATGATGGGAAGGGGGATGGCAAAGGAAGTAGCACTTGTCAGGGAGCCGCCACGTGCCAGGCTCTGAGTTCCTGGTCAACGTTGGATCTCCAAAAACTCCTTCATGTAGGTGGAGGTACCTCTTCTTCATCCTTCCCTGTTTTACTGACAGGAAGCCAAGATTCAGAGTCTTTCTAGTTAGTGGCAGATCCAGAATTCAGATCCAGATATCTTTGGGACCGGAGCCTCTGCTTGTTAAGTTTGTCAAGACGGTAGCATTTGCCGTCCAGGGACATAGGCTGGTAAGTGGAAAAACATATTCTATGGAAAATAAACACTCAGGATCGGGTTCTGGTTTTGATAGGCAAGTGTGGATGCCAGTTCTGGAACAGTCCGTGCTGGGAAGATTTGGAGCAAGTGCAGTCTTACCTGATCTGTGCAAGAGCTTTTCTAGAAATGTGTAGCCTCTGCAACTACACCTTTCTAAATTACAAAAGTGTGCTCATGTTCACTTCTTTTGAGTCAGATGTTAAATATACTGCTTTGTAAGAAAGAAAAGTTATTTCAAAACAAAGTGTGCCTTTACAGGTTTTCTTTTTATTAAAAAATTACTATGAATCAACTGGGTGCTGGTGGCTATAATCTTAGCCACTCAGGAGGCTGAGTTCTGAGGATCGTGGTTCAAAGCCAGCCCGGGCAGGAAAGTCCGAGAGACTCTTATCTCCAATAAACCACCAGAGTGGCTCTGTGGCTCAAGCGGTAGAGCACTAGCCTTGAGCTGAAGAGTGCAGGGACAGCGCCCAGGCCCAGAGTTCAAGCCCCACGACTGACCAAAAAAAAAAAAAAAAAATTACTATGAATGAAATGAAACTGGCCGCAATGTGCATTTTAATGTCACCTTTATTCATTTAACAGCCATTTATTAAGTAATTGGCTCAGTTGAGATAAAAGAGCGTTATCTCTGCTCTTAGGGAGTCTTTATGCCTTTGTTAGTTTGTCATCTAGTAAAGAATAGGTGTATTGGAGGAGAGGAGAGGAGAGGGTTGTTGAAGCCAGCTAAGATCTAGTTACAATGCTTTCTATTTGTTCATTGTCTTTATCCTATCTTTGAAGAGCATCTAATGATTTAGTCTCTTTCCCTCTTCCCCTACTCTCCTCTTTCCTCTCCTCTTTTCTCCCTCTCCCCTTTCCCCTTGCCTCTCTCTCCCTCCCACCTCTCCTTCCTGTCCCTCCTCTCCTCCTCTCCCTCCTCTCTCTCCCTCCCACCTCTCTCTCAGTTTGAACTCAGGACCTCTCACTCTTGCTTGGCTGTGTGGCTCGGGGTGGCACTCTACCATTTGAGGCACCCCCAGTCCAGCATTTTGCTGGTTACTTGAGCATGGAATCTCAGTCTTTTCTGTGAGATTCTGTAGCTGGCTTTGAACTTAGATCTTCTAGCTCTGGGCCTCCTGAGCAGCTAGGATTGTTGTTGTGGGCTATTGCCGCTGCTGACTTATTTTCCTGGGAGTGATGGGGGATTTGAGGGTCTTGCTGTGTAGTGCAGCCTGGCTCAAAGGTGTCATCTTCCTGCCTCTGCCTCTTGAGTGCAAAGATTACAGGCACGTACCACCACCCCTGGCTGTCATCTTTTTTTCTTCTTACAGTGTTGCTTGTTTCTCATGATGATCAAATTATCCTAATGGGTTCTGAAATAGAAGGTAGGAGGCTATGAACTGAGAGTGACTTTTTCCTCTCCTGGCATTCCTGCGCTGACTTAAGCTTCCTTAAAAGGAATATAGAGATGTCACTTTTCCTTGCCATCATAAAAAAAAATATTTTTAGTAAAGTGGCAAAAGTTGAAAACTAAAATCATATTAAAATTATTTTCTGTAGAAAATTTTCATTGGCTTGTGTTTTATGATAAAACAAGTTTGTAGATATTTCTTCACTGAAAGTTACCTCCCATCCCCAAACTAGCTGTGTCTATGTCATAATTAAATCCCCAATGTTAGGAGACATTTTCATATTCTACATATTCTGAGAACTACAGGGTGCTTCGGAAAATGTGAGTCTTTTAAAAGAAATGCTGTAATCATACATTGATTTTAAATGACCCTGTCACACGTGAAAACAAAATCAGATTGTTGCTCTTAATGAGCTTTTCAATTTACTATTCAGTAGATCAGATAAGTGGATTTCAGAGGTAATGATCCTGCTTAGTACTCAGGCTTGACTGTCAGATCCTTCTAGCGTAGAGAGATCCCTAAGGACAAAAGCATTGACACAGTTGTAGAGGGGTAATGGGAATCCACGCTAATGGGTGATAAAAGGAGCGGGCGAGCTACAAGGATAAGAGTGGATTAAAGCACTGCCACGTGTCAGTGTTGACTGGTGTTCCCACGAGTTACAAGGATAAGAGTGGATTAAAGCACTACCACGTGTCAGTGTTGACTGGTGTTTCCAACGTGTTACTGGTTCACATATGATGCTTGGAGAAACTGTTTTGACAGCAGAGCACAACAGACCTGCCTAGCTTCCTTCTGCCTTGCGTGCCAAGTTGTCCTGCAACAGGAGACCATTTCCTGGTAGGAACTCTCTATTTAAAAAAGACTCAATTAGTGAATGCTTTAAATATTAAGAATAAAATCAAGGTTTAGTTATTATACTTTTATTAGTCAGTGTTTCATCATTTAAATTCAATGGGGCATAATTTTAGAATAAAATCTAGATTGATTCTGAATATTGTCATTATAAAGTACATACACTGAAGTCTTGAAAATACAAATTTTGATTTTACTAAAAAACAGTATAGCCATTATATGATCCAAAACAGAAAACCTTGGCCAGAAAATAACAACAACAACAAAAAAAAAAAACAGAAAAGAAAGGAAGATATAAATACAGTAAAATGGGCTCTGGTCAGCGTCCTTCCCAAAGACGGTTATGTTGAACATGAAGTTTATGGCTGATTTTATTTATCTGTGGGGGGACGCCGTTGCCCAGGAGAGGTTATTCTTTGAGTCCTAGGTTCATTCAGGCTTTCACCTTTGTGATGTGTATATAACTTATAATGGAGTCAAAGTTAAGAGCACACGCAGTCTGTACCCCTACAGCTCTAGACTTGAGAGCATGCGCAGTCTGTACCCCTGCAGACAAGCAGCGTGAGCAGAAGCAGATGGTGGGTAAGGCCCCCTCTTGCCTCATTTATATACTCATGTGATTTGAAAGTCTTACCTCACAAGGGTGCTGCTAAAGATCAAAGACAGCGGCAACACTCAATAACCGGATGCTCCCAGATTAAAATTACAGTTCAAGCTTTTCCCTGTAATACTTTTCTTTTTCTCTGGTAATTTATGGTTTTCATCTTTTCTCCATGAAATCTAATGTATGTTTAATAGAAAAATTATTTTTATTAGCGGTGCAGTATCCTCATTATAATGTCATCTTAAGGGGTCCAGACAGCGTGAGCACACATGTGGTGTGCTCCCTTAACCTGCGTTGTCTTAAGGATGGGACCCAGAGAACAAGGCATAAGAGCACCCCACAAAGTGCTCATGTAGACTTGAGGAAGGGACCCCAAACAGAGTGCCAAAAGTCCCCTGGCTACGGGACGGATCAGATGAGGAAACAAAAGGAGCTTGCAACCCTGCCCTCCTGGGAAGGCGGCCAGTCTTCTAAGAATGGCTTGAGAATGGGCATCTGGTAAGAGAAGGAAGAAGGCTGAACCAGCAGAAGGAAGAGCACTAAGATCTGGAATTGCATGACACACCTCAGTAATCCTTCCGGGTTGGGTTGTGGCTTGAAGTTGAGGGAAATGTTGGAAGATGAAGCGTGAGGAGCCAAGTTGTGAAACATTTTGTGTGGCATAAATCACATCAAGATCATCTTCTCCAATTGAACAAGTGAGATAGGCCTGTCCGCAAGGGATGTGGACACTGGGGGACTAAGGGAAAAGGTGCCTTTCTATCTGTTCTTCTTCCTTCTGCTGTCTTTGTGCTCATAGTTCCTGGACTAGTGTTGTCCCCCATGACTGTTCTTGGAGATGAAAGCCTACTCTCAGGCAAGACAGTAGTGATGTCGTCATTGACATGTTCTTTCTGGAAGGCGTGGTGGTTAGCAAAAGAGGCAACAGAAGACTACATGTCGGTTTTTCTTTTTTCTTTTCTCTTTCCACCTTTGAATTCCTGCCCCAATACCCAGCCCTCTAGCCCTTTCATTCACTCTGCCAGCCTGATGAAGAGGCTTCTGGACCAGCCAGGTTGAAAGCCTGTAGCACAAGCTTCTGATCCGAATACGGTTTAAAACCTAGTACAAGGTCCCTGCAATGAACAGCTCCCCTCCTCGGTGTGACCTTATTATCACCCACTCCCTTCTTCAAGAAAGGGGTAGTTTACCACTGAGGAAAAGAAATTAGGTCGTTTGGTGGGAATAACATGAGTATGTGGTTAGGTTTGTATGTGTGTATGTATTTCAAACCAAGAAGGGTGCTTTTTGAAAGGAAAAGTTAAAATTACAAATTTGTTTAATAATCCGTGATTAACTCTCAGCTCTTCCTAATTCAATGTGGATACAACGATGTACTACGTCTTGTACTTGTTTTATCTGATGTTGGGGAAGGATATATCAAGGATTAAGCTTTTGACAGTGACATTTGTCCATGCAGGTATATGCCCGTATGTCAGAAGTCTTAGGAATAACCGATGACAACCACGTTTTAGAAACATTTATGACGAAAATGTAAGTTGCTGTTTTGGTTTCTAATTTTTCTTCTGCTTTAAATCTTAATATATCATGTCATTATACTTGAATCTTTCTATAGATATTCTGGGTGGGTGAGTGCACGCATGGGCGCCTGCGTACGTACATGTGCAGTGCGCGCACGCGCGCACACACACACACACTCCTGCCACACACACACGCACACACTCCTGCCACACGCGCGCGCACACACACACACTCCTGCCACACATACACACACGCACACACTCCTGCCACACATACACACACACACACTCCTGCCACACACACGCGCACGCACACACACACTCCTGCCACACACACACACACACTCCTGCCACACATACACACACACACACACTCCTGCCACACATACACACACACGCACACACTCCTGCCACACGCACACACACACACACTCCTGCCACACACGCGCACGCGCACACACACTCCTGCCACACACACGCGCACGCACACACACACTCCTGCCACACATACACACACACACTCCTGCCACACATACACACGCACACACTCCTGCCACACGCGCGCGCGCACACACACCTGCCACACACACGCGCGCGCACGCACACACTCCTGCCACACGCGCGCGCGCACACACACTCCTGCCACACACACGCGCACACGCGCGCGCACACTCCTGCCACACACACACGCGCACACACACTCCTGCCACACACACGTGCACACGCACACTCCTGCCACACACGCACGCACGCACACACTCCTGCCACACACGCGCACGCACACACACTCCTGCCACACACTCACACTCCTGCCACACACACGCGGACGCACGCACAAACACTCCTGCCACACACACGCGCGCGCACACACTCCTGCCACACACACACGCACACACACACACACCTGCAACACACACTCCTGCCACACACACACACTCCTGGCACACACACGCACACACGCACACACACACACTTCTGCCCCCCCCCCCCCCACACACACACACTCTGGCCTGTCCTGGGGCTTAAACTCAAGGCCTGGGTGTGGTCCCCGAGCTTTAATGCTCCAGGCTATCACTCTATCATTTAAGCCGCAGCAATACTTCCAACTTTTTAGTGACTAATGAGATAGGCTTCTCAGAGACTTTCCTCTCCTGGCTGGCTTCAAACTGCAATCCTCAAGCCTCCTGAGTAGCTAGGATTATAGGCCCAAGCCACCGGCACCCAGCTCAGACATTGCTTTTTAATAAAGCTTTAAATGTTTGTTTTAATTCTTAGAGTGTTTGTTAAGATAGCCGTACAATATCAGGACACAGTTTAAAACAAATACTGACCCTTTGGGTCAGTTAGACAGTTCTCTCTCTCTCTTTCTCTGTCTCTCCCCCCTTCAGGTAAAAGAGAGCACTTCATTTTAGAAGCCTGCAACAGGGAGCTCATTCATTGAAACATTGGAATCGTCGTTTCTTTTTTCTTCTTTTCTTTTCTTTTTTTCCTCTCTTTCTTTTTTTTTTTTTTTTTTTGTTGTTTTTTTTTGTTTTGTTTTTTGTCAGTTGTAGGGCTTGAACTCAGGGACTAGATGCTGTTCCTGAGCTTTTTTTGCTGAAGGCTAGCTCTCTACACAGCTCCACTTACAGTCTTCTGGTAGTTAATTAGAGAAAAGAGTCTCACAGACTTAGGCTGGCTTTGATCCATGATCCTCAGATCTCAGCCTCCTGAGTAGCTGGGATTACAGACATGAGCCACCAGTGCCCAGCTCAAAATTTCTTTCAGACAGAACAGTTGTTAGTTTCAACAGGAAGCCGTGCTGAGACATGTCTGTGGGACTTCTCCTTAAATTAGCCTTAGTATTAGCAGAATTAACTGAGTTCTAGTCATAGACATACCTTCCTATATTTAGCTTAAATTTGCATGCCTCTGCTTGTCACCCTACTGTACATGTGTGATAGGTAGGTAGTACTGTCTTGTTTGAAGACAGCAAAGGTGCATAAACAGTCCTGGTGACAGGAAGCTAGCTCTGTTTTGGCAGTGACTTTTAGCCTCCATTTGACCTCCTTTGCACTCTTGCCTTTATTATCTAATGTCTGTCTTGGTTACAAACAATGTTTCTTGGAAAAAGGATTTGTAAGTTTGTACAGTTTTTAAGTTTATACAATGATGTACCATTTAGAGAGCAAGGTTGAGTATGGATTGATTATGCAAAAATTTAAATGTGCCAGAAAAGAATTTTTAAGTGTTCTATTGGAAGTTGAACCTGCCTTTCATTTTACGATTAGGTCATCTAATTTACATAAATGTATATGTTTCTGTGATTCTCCCTGTATAGGCAAGTGTCTTACATATAAGACAAGTTTTTTTTATTTTGTATTTAGTGTTACAAATCTCAAATACTGGGGAAGATGTGAGCCTGTGATTTCCAGGACTCTTCAGTTCCTGAGTGACCTTTCTGTCGGATATCCTTTTCACTGTGTATCTGATGCTGAATGTTAACAACTAGAAACCAAGTTGTAATAGCCAGGTATTTTCCTTATTGATTATGCTTTTGCAGCTTTTTTTAATGAGAAGCCTTATATATCAGGGCATGTTTTTGAAATTTTATAGTAGCTGTCAAACTATGGAGCATTTCTGAGTCATAATTAAATTTTTATCGCTGTTAGTTTTGTTTTATACTCACCCAGGTTAACTATCAGAAACTCTTTTTCTTTAAGAAAGCATGTAGCTAGTTTTAAGGAGTCAGAATGTTTTTTTTGTTTTTTTTTTTTTTTTAATTTAATTTTATTTGTGAACATACTGTACAGAGGAGTCAGAATGTTTTTAAAATGTTATAAACATTGTACTTCTAACAGCAAATACATGTAACATATAACACATTTTACACATTATATATATGTGTGTGTGTGTATATATATATATATATATATATATATATATGTTCTAAAGTTGAAGAGAGCATCATTTTCATGAGGGCACAAGGGAGTAGTAATGGGAAGAAAAGAATAAGCTTTTTTATTGCATTTTTAATAGCCTCACCAAACCAATGTTCTATCTACTCCTAAGATTTCCCATTACATAGTAAGTGTTTATATTTCTTTATCTAGCAGATTCCTAAAACTCAGACTTCATCCTTCTTTCTTACTAGATTATACTTGGTAATTACCATTTTTATATTTCTTCCAATGGAAAGGACTGTGTAGATCATCTTTCATACATTAGCTATCAAACATATAAGTGTTGTGAAAACTAAATGCTGTTTTAGTTAACTATTAGCATTAGCTGATACTTAAATTCTGAAAATGGGCGGCTTTGGACAGAAACTTAATGTGGGTTCACTCCAGGAATGTGTTTGTATTCGTTAAGTTTAAAATTGTGTTCCTTGGAAAACCATAAAAGATTTCCAAAGTATTAGACACCCACTTTTGTGCTGGAATTTAATATGCAACTTTTTATTGGAAAATAATCGTCCTTGTCTGGTGAAATCCACCATGCAATATTTCTGTTAGTAGGTATAATGCAATAAAGACAGGGAGGGCTATTTATCACTACAAATTTTGAGGATTTCAGGATTCTTTTTATTATTTTAATATATTTCTTTGATATTAAATCAGAAAAATGATAAATTACACCTGTCCAGGCTGTTTTTCCTTTTTACTGGAAAATGATGTACAACCCAATTCCAGTGGTCATTTTGGCTTTTTGGGATATGTATTTTTTTCTTATTAAAAAAAGAACTCAACTGTATTTTTTTCTAACAGTAATGCTGAAATACTCTTTATTTCTAACATATGAAGTGGTTTATAAGTACTTCCTCGATTTGCAAACTCCGGCCTTTTCACAATGAATTACTTTAAGAACATATTATCTAGAAGGAAACCTTAGTTTTTTTATAGCACATAGCTATGGCTTAGATTTACTCTACTTTTGGGGTGAAATTGATATTTAATGTAAACTTAATTTTATTTGTATTTTAGTATAATTTGCATAATGCATAATTTGTTTGTGTCTGCTATTTAATGTGCTTTTCTACTATATATTTTATTCCAAGTATTACAACCCTTTATTTCAGAAACTGTTTCTTTGCCTTTTGAACACTTCGATTTAATTCAAAAAAAAATCTTAATTTTCAGAAAACTTATTAGATAGAAGTTAAAAGGCTGTAACATTTTAAACCAACAAATATGAATGATTCAACATAGGTGCATTAATTTATATTTTTTAACAATTATTTCAGGTTTGCATATTTAGAAATACATATTAGCTCAATTTGATTTCAGTGCTCAGTTATTTGAATTATAAATCATTATGTCCCTTCTAGCTGGTCATTCATGAAATATCTTTGAGTTCATTTACATAATGGAATATCTGAGTGGTGTATCTATTTGCTGCTTACCTAATGCATGTTGTGTTGATTTCAATCAACTTCTTTGTGACATATTTTTTAATCTTGATTTTAAAGCATTGTGTTATTCCTGTGTTAAAAATAAGATGACATTCTCCAGCAATAGAAAGTTATTTGAGATAAAAATAATCATCTTATTGTCCTCTGTTAATGGAAAGCTGTTTGTGTTTTTTCTTTTCCTTTCTCTTTTTTTTTTTTTTTGGCCAGTCCTGGGGCTTGAACTCAGGGCCTGGGCACTGTCTCTGAGCTTCTCTGTGCTCAAAGCTAGCCCTCTACCACTTGAACCACAGTACCACCTCTGGCTTTTTCTGAGAGTCTCACAGACTTTCCTGTCTGGGATGGCTTTGAACTGCAATCCTTGGATCTCAGCCTCCTGAGTAGTTTAGGATTACAGGCGTGCCATTGGTGCCTGGCTGGAAATCTATTTCTATGTTAATATTCAAGACATTTTTATTTAAAATATTAGTAACAAAAACCATGCTATATTACTGAAACGTTCGAATGTTCCATGTTGCTTTATAGTAGATATCTTCAGATACTTTTGGTTTGGGTTTTGGTTTGTTTTTCTTCTAATCTGCTTCAGGTGAAAGTTACCTAGTGTTTGTGTCACCCAACACCAGTCTCTCTGCTTGGTACTTTTATCTGACTGGAAACTGAAATTGCAAAATAAGGTCCTTTTCAGGACTGGCTGGGAAGCCTTCCTCTGTCTTGAAGCGAGGTGGCCTCAGGTTCCAGCAGATCATAAAGAGACTAAGAGGCCCTTGTCAGGCCCCGCTCTCTAAGAGGACCGCTGCGGAAGCCAGGAGGCTGCCTGGCCCCAGTGGTGCGGGCTGACAAGTGCCATGAGGTCCATGAACACAGACAGACACTTCCTAGCTGGGCACGACCACACTCAGATCAGACACCGCGCTGAAGTGCTGTGCAAGGCCAGCCCTTCCCGCTCGGGAGTGAGGGTCCGGCCGTGTCTGACTGCTGAAGGACCAGCAGCCAGGAAGCGGCCCGTCAGATCATGTGACAGGGAAGTGCTGACAGGTACCCCAAACCCAGCTGTCCATTAAAGATTATCAAGTGATCAGGATTTACTAAAATTCACAACAGCAATGCGCTTCACTTTGGGTCTCAGACACAATAATAGGGAAGAAAGTTTCGTTCTCTGTGGGTCCCCCAAAAGTTTGAGGAAACACAAAGTATGTTGGCTTTTACAAACAAACTAACCTCCCCTCATCAAAAAAAAAAAAAAAAAAAGAATAGTTGTACAGGCTGGTGGCTCACGCCTATAATCTCAGTTACTTGGGAAGCTGAGATCTGAGGATTGTAATTCAAACCCAGCCCAGGCAGGAAAGTCCATGAAACTCTAACCTCCAATTAACCACTAGAAAACCAGAAGTAGCACTGTGGCTTAAAGTGGTAGAGCACTAGACTTGAGCAAAGAGCTCAGGGACAGAGCCCAGGCCCTGAGTTGGAGCCCCATGACCAACACCCCCACCTCCCCCAAAAAAGAGAAAATAATTGTACAGCAATTAATGAATTTGTTCAAACTCATTTTTTAACTTTTATCAATACTTTTAACTGCGGTTCTCAGGACCAATCACTTCTTTATGTTATTACATAAACACCTACAGAATTATGAGGCCCTAGTTCAAGGAACTGTAGGCTCCCTAGCTAAACATTATTAAGAATTTCAAGACCCCATCTTAAACCAAGGTTAGA
Organism: Dipodomys spectabilis; assembly: GCF_019054845.1. NCBI lineage: Eukaryota > Metazoa > Chordata > Mammalia > Rodentia > Heteromyidae > Dipodomys > Dipodomys spectabilis. Next base: position 523,423 of record NW_024871376.1, read on the forward strand.
TCTTGGCTTAAACCAAGTATTTAAGCCAAGGCCACATCTGCCTGGCACTCTGTGCAGATGCGCAGCTCTCACACACACACACACATGCCTGGCACCCTGTGCAGATGTGCAGCTCACACACACACACACACACACACACATGCCTGGCACCCTGTGCAGATGCGCAGCTCACACACACACACACACATGCCTGGCAGCCTGTGCAGATGCGCAGCTCACACACACACACACACACACATGCCTGGCACCCTGTACAGATGCGCAGCTCTCACACACACACACACACACACATGCCTGGCACCCTGTACAGATGTGCAGCTCACACACACACACACATGCCTGGCAGCCTGTGCAGATGCGCAGCTCACACACACACACACACACACACACATATGCCTGGCACCCTGTACAGATGCGCAGCTCTCACACACACACACACACATGCCTGGCACCCTGTACAGATGTGCAGCTCACACACACACACACACACACACACACACACACATGCCTGGCACCCTGTGCAGATGCGCAGCTCACACACACACACACACATGCCTGGCACCCTGTGCAGATGTGCAGCTCACACACACACACACACACACACATGCCTGGCACCCTGTACAGATGCGCAGCTCACACACACACACACATGCCTGGCACCCTGTACAGATGTGCAGCTCACACACACACACACACACACACACATATATGCCTGGCACCCTGTGCAGATGTGCAGCTCACACACACACACACACACACATGCCTGGCACCCTGTACAGATGCGCAGCTCTCACACACACACACACACACACATGCCTGGCACCCTGTACAGATGTGCAGCTCACACACACACACACACATGCCTGGCACCCTGTACAGATGTGCAGCTCACACACACACACACATGCCTGGCACCCTGTGCAGATGCGCAGCTCACACACACACACACACACATGCCTGGCACCCTGTGCAGATGCGCAGCTCACACACACACACACACACATGCCTGGCAGCCTGTGCAGATGTGCAGCTCACACACACACACACATGCCTGGCACCCTGTGCAGATGCGCAGCTCACACACACACACACACACACATATGCCTGGCACCCTGTACAGATGTGCAGCTCACACACACACACACACATGCCTGGCACCCTGTGCAGATGTGCAGCTCACACACACACACACACACACACACACACATGGCTGGCACCCTGTGCAGATGTGCAGCTCACACACACACACACACATGCCTGGCACCCTGTGCAGATGCGCAGCTCTCACACACACACACACACATATGCCTGGCACCCTGTGCAGATGCGCAGCTCACACACACACACACATCTGCCTGGCACCCTGTGCAGATGTGCAGCTCTCTCTCACACACACACACACACACACACACACACATGCCTGGCACCCTGTGCAGATGCGCAGCTCACACACACACACACACACACATGCCTGGCACCCTGTGCAGATGTGCAGCTCACACACACACACACACACATCTGCCTGGCACCCTGTGCAGATGCGCAGCTCACACACACACACACACACACACACACACATGCCTGGCACCCTGTGCAGATGCGCAGCTCACACACACACACACACACATGCCTGGCACCCTGTGCAGATGCGCAGCTCACACACACACACACACACATCTGCCTGGCACCCTGTGCAGATGCGCAGCTCACACACACACACACACACACATGCCTGGCACCCTGTGCAGATGCGCAGCTCACACACACACACACACACACACACATGCCTGGCACCCTGTGCAGATGCGCAGCTCACACACACACACACACACACACATGCCTGGCACCCTGTGCAGATGCGCAGCTCACACACACACACACACACACACACACACATACGCCTGGCACCCTGTGCAGATGCGCAGCTCACACACACACACACACATGCCTGGCACCCTGTGCAGATGCGCAGCTCACACACACACACACACACACACATGCCTGGCACCCTGTGCAGATGCGCAGCTCACGCACACACACACACACATCTGCCTGGCACCCTGTGCATATGCACAGCTCACACACACACACACACATGCCTGGCACCCTGTGCAGATGCGCAGCTCACACACACACACACACACATGCCTGGCACCCTGTGCAGATGCGCAGCTCTCACACACACACACATGCCTGGCACCCTGTGCAGATGCGCAGCTGCACACACACACACACACACATCTGCCTGGCACCCTGTGCAGATGCGCAGCTCTCACACACACACACACATGCCTGGCACCCTGTGCAGATGTGCAGCTCACACACACACACACACACACACACACACACATGCCTGGCACCCTGTGCAGATGCGCAGCTCACACACACACACACACACACATGCCTGGCACCCTGTACAGATGCGCAGCTCTCACACACACACACACACATGCCTGGCACCCTGTACAGATGTGCAGCTCACACACACACACACACACATATGCCTGGCACCCTGTACAGATGTGCAGCTCACACACACACACACACATGCCTGGCACCCTGTGCAGATGCGCAGCTCACACACACACACACACACACATATGCCTGGCACCCTGTACAGATGCGCAGCTCACACACACACACACACATGCCTGGCACCCTGTGCAGATGTGCAGCTCACACACACACACACACATGCCTGGCACCCTGTACAGATGTGCAGCTCACACACACACACACACATGCCTGGCACCCTGTACAGATGTGCAGCTCACACACACACATACACACACACATGCCTGGCACCCTGTGCAGATGCGCAGCTCACACACACACACACACATGCCTGGCACCCTGTACAGATGTGCAGCTCACACACACACACACACACACACATGCCTGGCACCCTGTGCAGATGCGCAGCTCACACACACACACACACATGCCTGGCACCCTGTGCAGATGTGCAGCTCACACACACACACACACACACACATGCCTGGCACCCTGTGCAGATGCGCAGCTCACACACACACACACATGCCTGGCACCCTGTACAGATGTGCAGCTCACACACACACACACACACACACACACACATATGCCTGGCACCCTGTGCAGATGTGCAGCTCACACACACACACACACACACACACATGCCTGGCACCCTGTGCAGATGTGCAGCTCACACACACACACACACATGCCTGGCACCCTGTACAGATGCGCAGCTCTCACACACACACACACACACACATGCCTGGCACCCTGTACAGATGTGCAGCTCACACACACACACACACACATGCCTGGCACCCTGTACAGATGTGCAGCTCACACACACACACACATGCCTGGCACCCTGTGCAGATGTGCAGCTCACACACACACACACATGCCTGTCACCCTGTACAGATGTGCAGCTCACACACACACACACACACATCTGCCTGGCACCCTGTGCAGATGCGCAGCTCACACACACACACACACACACATGCCTGGCACCCTGTACAGATGCGCAGCTCTCACACACACACACACACACACACATCTGCCTGGCACCCTGTGCAGATGTGCAGCTCACACACACACACACATGCCTGGCAGCCTGTGCAGATGTGCAGCTCACACACACACACACACACACATATGCCTGGCACCCTGTACAGATGTGCAGCTCACACACACACACACACATGCCTGGCACCCTGTGCAGATGTGCAGCTCACACACACACACACACACACACACATGCCTGGCACCCTGTGCAGATGCGCAGCTCACACACACACACACACACACACATATGCCTGGCACCCTGTACAGATGTGCAGCTCACACACACACACATGCCTGGCACCCTGTGCAGATGTGCAGCTCACACACACACACACACACACACATGCCTGGCACCCTGTACAGATGTGCAGCTCACACACACACACACACACACATGCCTGGCACCCTGTGCAGATGCGCAGCTCACACACACACACACACACATATGCCTGGCACCCTGTGCAGATGCGCAGCTCACACACACACACACACACATGCCTGGCACCCTGTACAGATGCGCAGCTCTCACACACACACACACACACACATGCCTGGCACCCTGTACAGATGTGCAGCTCACACACACACACACACACACACACATGCCTGGCACCCTGTGCAGATGCGCAGCTCACACACACACACACACATGCCTGGCACCCTGTGCAGATGTGCAGCTCACACACACACACACACACACACACACATGCCTGGCACCCTGTGCAGATGCGCAGCTCACACACACACACACACATGCCTGGCACCCTGTACAGATGTGCAGCTCACACACACACACACACACACACATATGCCTGGCACCCTGTGCAGATGTGCAGCTCACACACACACACATACACACATGCCTGGCACCCTGTACAGATGCGCAGCTCTCACACACACACACACACACATGCCTGGCACCCTGTACAGATGTGCAGCTCACACACACACACACACATGCCTGGCACCCTGTACAGATGTGCAGCTCACACACACACACACATGCCTGGCACCCTGTGCAGATGTGCAGCTCACACACACACACACATGCCTGGCACCCTGTACAGATGTGCAGCTCACACACACACACACACATCTGCCTGGCACCCTGTGCAGATGCGCAGCTCACACACACACACACACACACATGCCTGGCACCCTGTACAGATGCGCAGCTCTCACACACACACACACACATGCCTCGCACCCTGTGCAGATGTGCAGCTCACACACACACACACACACACACACATGCCTGGCACCCTGTGCAGATGCGCAGCTCACTCACACACACACACACACACACACATATGCCTGGCACCCTGTACAGATGTGCAGCTCACACACACACACACACATGCCTGGCACCCTGTGCAGATGTGCAGCTCACACACACACACACACACATGCCTGGCACCCTGTACAGATGTGCAGCTCACACACACACACACACACACACATGCCTGGCACCCTGTGCAGATGCGCAGCTCACACACACACACACACACATATGCCTGGCACCCTGTGCAGATGCGCAGCTCACACACACACACACACACATGCCTGGCACCCTGTACAGATGCGCAGCTCTCACACACACACACACACACATGCCTGGCACCCTGTACAGATGTGCAGCTCACACACACACACACACACACACATGCCTGGCACCCTGTGCAGATGCGCAGCTCACACACACACACACACATGCCTGGCACCCTGTGCAGATGTGCAGCTCACACACACACACACACACACACACACACACATGCCTGGCACCCTGTGCAGATGCGCAGCTCACACACACACACACACATGCCTGGCACCCTGTACAGATGTGCAGCTCACACACACACACACACACACACATATGCCTGGCACCCTGTGCAGATGTGCAGCTCACACACACACACATACACACACACATGCCTGGCACCCTGTACAGATGCGCAGCTCTCACACACACACACACACACATGCCTGGCACCCTGTACAGATGTGCAGCTCACACACACACACACACATGCCTGGCACCCTGTACAGATGTGCAGCTCACACACACACACACATGCCTGGCACCCTGTGCAGATGTGCAGCTCACACACACACACACATGCCTGGCACCCTGTACAGATGTGCAGCTCACACACACACACACACATCTGCCTGGCACCCTGTGCAGATGCGCAGCTCACACACACACACACACACACATGCCTGGCACCCTGTACAGATGCGCAGCTCTCACACACACACACACACACATCTGCCTGGCACCCTGTGCAGATGCGCAACTCTCACACACACACACACATATGCCTGGCACCCTGTGCAGATGCGCAGCTCACACACACACACACACACACACACATGCCTGGCACCCTGTGCAGATGCGCAGCTCACACACACACACACACACATGCCTGGCACCCTGTGCAGATGCGCAGCTCACACACACACACACACACACATCTGCCTGGCACCCTGTGCAGATGTGCAGCTCTCTCTCACACACACACACACACACACACACACATGCCTGGCACCCTGTGCAGATGCGCAGCTCACACACACACACACACACATGCCTGGCACCCTGTGCAGATGCGCAGCTCACACACACACACACACATCTGCCTGGCACCCTGTGCAGATGCGCAGCTCACACACACACACACACACACACATCTGCCTGGCAGCCTGTACAGATGCGCAGCTCACACACACACACACACACACACACATGCCTGGCAGCCTGTGCAGATGCGCAGCTCACACACACACACACACACACACACATGCCTGGCACCCTGTGCAGATGCGCAGCTCACACACACACACACACATGCCTGGCACCCTGTACAGATGTGCAGCTCACGCACACACACACGTGCACACATACACATGCCTAGTACCCTGTACTGATGTGCAGCTCACACACACACACACACACACACACACACACACATGCCTGGCACCCTGTACAGATGTGCAGCTCTCACACACACACACACACACACACACACACACATGCCTGGCACCCTGTACAGATGTGCAGCTCACGCACACACACACGTGCACACATACACATGCCTAGTACCCTGTACTGATGTGCAGCTCACACACACACACACACACACACACACACACACATGCCTGGTACCCTGTACTGATGTGCAGCTCACACACACACACACACACACACACACACACACACATGCCTGGCCCCCTGTACAGATGTGCAGCTCAAGCACAGGAGAAACTGGCCCTGGCTGTCTACCTTCCACTTCGTCTCAGAGTAGTTCTCTAAGGTTTTGGGACTGCCCCTTAGTTCTTACACCCTAGAATTTGTTGACTATAGTTTTTCTACACATACATCACAACCTATTTGCTAGTTTGTTTCAGTTCTTTGGTTTTTGCAAGAATCTGTTCCTATCCAAGCTACCTGATTACTGTGATGATTTCATTTTCAACTCCCTACTTTTCTGTCCATTTGTCTTTGCTTTGCTTCTTTGTTTTTGGCATAATAACTAGATCTGTATCTTTAATCTAGATTTGATGTCATAATGATCTTAAATTTAATTTCACCTTAATAATTTTTATTAGCCCAATGTCAATTAACATCATTTATTTTTCTTTCTTTTTTATAAATTTAACTCACATAACTTATGTACTAATTTTCTGAAAATCTATACATTAAAAATAATTGGCACTGTAATATAATTGGCATTGATGTAATATGGCTACTCTGAGGGAGCCCCATTAATTCACAGTTATCTAGCTGCAGCTAATGAGCAGGCCATTAAGTACAGAATAGTTTTGCATGTTTTTGATGGTTAGTTGGAGATAAGAATTTTACAGACTTTCCTGCTGGGGCTGGCTTTGAACCGTGATCCTCAGATCTCAGCCTGCTCAGTAGCTAGGATGACAGGCATGAGCCACCCACTCCCAGCTCCAAAACATTTTTAAAGTACCAAGTAATGTGCCCAACCAGACAGCCTTACTGTGTCTTTAACCTTACCTACCACTTTCTAGATGTGATAGTAGTCAGGAACCAGTAGAAGAGAAGAAATGAAGCAAAGATGTAGAACCGTGAAGGAGTAAATTGCGTATGTTACAGGAAATAATACACAATAGCAATTCTGCTTTTTTGAAGCAATGTTAAAATGAATTCCTTTATTTCATGAATACCACTATCTACAGATGTTTGTGGCCACACTGAAGAAAACTAGTTCTATCATACACCCCTCAGGCATACTTCTCTTAGCACTCATCAAAAGAAATGCTCGTTCATCTCTCTCTCTCTTTGTCTCTATCAGCCTTGGGAAGGTCTTCTCTTGGTCTTTGCTACTTGGTTGTTCTCCTACGAGGCCTAGGTGAGAGAGTTTGCTCTGCTGCTCTGCCGCCCTTCCTCGGGTCCTCCCCGGCTCTTTAGACCCTTGTCTCACAGTGTTACCCCTCAGGTGTTGTTTAGATGTCACCCTGTCTCTCTCAAAAGCCCAGATCGTTTCCACTTGTTATTTAGGCCAGAGCAAAATTAGGTCCTTTACAGTACTTGACTTACTGAGTTCCCCTGTCTGATTTCCTGGCACCACTCAACTACAATTTGTACTTGATATTTGGACCAAGGTAATGTGTTTACCTTCCCCTTTCTGTGTTGCGCTGAATTGCCACATGTGCAGTTCTCCTCCCTTAATGCCTTACCACTCAGCGAGGTCTGGTCCGGATTTCAGTCCCTACCAAGACTGCAAAGCCAGCCTGAAATACTTGTAAGCCCTAGTCCTTCTGTGCTGACTGTACAGTAGTTCTACAGAGTAATCCCTGCCATTCTCCTTCCCATCTCTTCTCTTGTGCTTAATGTTCATGAACACTATGTGCATACCTGCATGGCTGACGTGTGAATGTACTTGTGGTCAGACAGACTTGTATGTAAATCTTGACTCTACTTTTCTCCGTGGGCGAGTCCTATTCAGAACTCCTAACACGGTTGCTGTTATTACAGCTATTCGGTGTGCTTATTGCTATGAGCTACAGGCTATAATGTCACCCAGTGCCCCACCCAGTTCACATGGCACAACTTATGAGAACCGTAGTCTGTTAGAACAGAAGGAAAGTTAAAAGATCATAACTGGGTTCATTTGCCTTTTCTTTTTAACATTACTAATCTTCTTACGGCCATACTGGCTTTGTACTGAATTCTTATAAGGAAATGTAAGTACTCAGATGAATTCTCAGTCTCTCCTTTATTGAAAAAAATAAAAATCCTTAATCGCTTTTTTCTTAGGAATGTAATTAAAAGGCAGTGAGTCTGGCCTTGGCACAAAGTGCACAGATGCAGTTCTGCAGAAAATGTGTGTTTGGCAGATGAGATTCTTCCTGTGAATGCTGTGTTTATTGCTTCCATAAATATTGTATTGTCAAAGCATGCCTTGCTGTTTATTAACATCACTGACAAGAAAGATCCCTGTTAATGGCAGTATTTATATTACCCATAGACCCTGTCACTTTTAACTTAGCAATTTTAAGAGAATTGTATATGGTAATTACTTAAGATATTTTGAAGTTTATTGATCCCTACCCCTGTTTAACTGAGTGAAATTTGAATGGCAGTCCTTCTGCCCGTGATTGATGATTATGAAAAATCATCAGACATGCATCTTTAGATGCAGGAGAAACCTTGCTGCCTGTTCTTGTCCTTCAACCTGCCAGAAAGACTTGGTGCCTGAGTGCCTTCCAGAACCACGCACTTCAGAAAGTGCGTGAGTGCTGTAGCGTCCTTAGAAAGTGTGGGTGCATGTACACAATTGCTGTGTAACGGTAGTGGTCATGTTACACAGCTTACATCCAAGTCATACGAATTGTGTTTGGGGAAGTCATTTGCCTATCTCAGTAAACCTTATAGCTAATACTAGTTTTGTAAGTTCTTTGCATGTTTTACTTACTTTCCCTGATTTGGAATTGTCAAAGCCTTTTGTATCCTCTGATCCTCCAGACAATGCTGTAAGACACGTTTGACTAGGCTTCATTCTCAGTTGTTGTAAATGGAAACAAAGGTTTCGGTAGGCCGAGGGTGTTACTCAGAGAGGTCCGGCCAACTGAACTGAGTGTGGTCAGGTTTCTCACTGGATTTCTCACTCTTTGACACCGTCAGCCGAGGCTAAAATTGAGTACCACTCTGCAGGGACAGTTTATGGATGTACCTTTTTGAAGATAATAAGAAGGGAAGGAGCCATTTTTGTCTTACAACATGACTGGACCCATGGAAGAGTTCTACAGCTTTTTAAAGAAATGCATGGGTCTGTCTAGAGGGGATGACCAAGATACCCTAGCTGTAGTAGAAAACACAAGAGTGTGCGAAGAGAAGGATGATCACATTCTGACGAGGAGTGCTTCCAGTTCACCTGGTACTAGAAATCATCTGGGCTTTGTAGTTATGTGGGTAATTCCTCAACTTTATTCGTTACAGTGAGCAGAGTTAACCTCTTCTGTGTGATCTTGGGCAAGTGATTCCGTTTCTCTTGAGCTTCTGTTTTCATATCTACAGAATATTAATAATAAATCATGTTTAACCATGTAAAGATTGGGTGAAATAATATAAAAGAAGGCCTTCTACTTAAACACTTAAGAAATACTAATTCTTTTTAAAAACTTTATTGTAAAGGTGATGTACAGAGGGGTTACAGTTACATAGGTAAGGTAATGAGTAGATTTCTTTTTGAACAGTGTCATCCCCTCCCTCATTTTCACTCAGAAGTATTAATTCTTTAAGCTATCCTTCAACATTTGGTGATGCCATTTTCTATATCCTCATAACTATATTCTGATCTTAGATTCCTGTTGAGTTCATTTGTTTCCTTTTGTGTGTGTATGTAGTATTGGATTTGAACTTAAGGCCTCTGGCATACTACCTTGTGAGCCATGCCCCAGACCTTTTTGCTTTTATTTTTTAGAGAGATTCTTAAACCCCTACTGCACCCCCAGACCCAATCATGGACCATAGTCCTCTGATCTATACCTCCTTCATAAATATACACTACCATTCATGGCCCTCATTGTTTCTTAAAATTGAATACTTGTCTTTAAGAATTGCCTATTATAGGTCCTTTCTAATTATTTTACTATGAAATAACATTAAATAAAAAGAAATTCCTGGGTTACAACCTGAAGAGTAGAGAGGGTCAGTTTTAATTTTCCACTTTCAAGACTTTAATAGTAAAAGAGTTCTTGTCTTAATTATAAAATCCATTCTTCTTTTCTATAACTAGAATATGTATAAGATGGAAAAGTAATTGCACTAGTTAATAATGTATTATCATTCTTAGCAGAATGGAAAATAATTCTACAGGATACTGTTGGAAATAATAATTATTCATCATAAATAGAAACTGATGCCATTGTAGTCCAGCATTATTTTGTGATTTATTGTATATTGATAAGACAAATTCTTTCCTTAGAGTCCTTAACTTCTGTTATACCTATATTCTTTTAAAAAAACTTGTGAAGATGGATGCTGTGAAATTCATGCTAAAAAACCACACGGTAAGTGCTCGTTGTTAATGATGACCAGAATGTTTTGATAGTTTAGGTCAACCGTTGGTAATCTTGGATGCTCTTTTGCTTTTGTTAGAGTGAACACTTCCCCTTTCTTGGTATCAGTGACAGTTACAGTCTCAGTGACCTCAGGTGCCGAACAACCTTCTACACAGCCCTCACTCGTCTTCTGATGGTAGATCTAGGTAAGGTGACAAACTAAGCTCTAAGGGAGCAGCCGTGCATACGCTTGTGTAAGTAAAGGAGCAGAATACCAGTGGACAGAGCTTGTAACTTAGACTTTGCTCTCTTAGACAGTTTTTTGTGGCATTCTAAGATTTGAGTGTTCACTAGTTAGCACCAAGACAAATCTTTATACCTGGAGGTAAAGTCATTTCAACTAGTATTTGCCTCGATTCTCTACTTCAGCATTTATTTTCTGTGTGTCCTTTGACCCACTGATTTTAATTTCTGAATCCATAAACAGCCTTAAACACAGAAAAGCTTCATAGAGCATTTTTATAGTGGCATTTTAAACAGAGGAAAGAAAATGGAAATGACTTTGATGTCCGCCAGTAAAATTATAGCACATGTACTTAATAGAATGGTCTGTGGTGGTTTGGGGCTTTGGAGTATGGCTCAGTGGTAGAGCACTTGCCTAGCATACACAAGGACCTGGATTCTATACCCAGCACCAGGTGGGGTGGACATGATTTTAAGACAGTACAACATATGAACTTTTCTGTCATAACATTAAGAGAAAAGGTGAGGTGTTAACCCGTGCACATGGAGTGGTTGTGTATATAAGGGGGAAAATACAGCAAAAAGACTCAAGTGGCTAGGCACTGGTGGCTCGCGCCTGTCATCCTAGCTACTCAGGAGGCTGAGATCTGAGGATCGCGGTTCAAAGCCAGCCCGGGCAGGAGAGACCGTGAGACTCCTATCTCCAATAAACCAACAGAAAACAGGAAGTGGAGCTGTAGCTCAAGTGGTAGAGCACTCGCCTTGAGCTGAAGAGCTGAGGGACAGTGCCCAGGCCCAGAGTTCAAGCCCCACAACCGACCAAAAAAAAAAGACTCAAGTGATATTGTTAACAAGTGCTAAGTGGTTAATGTAGACATTATGGAAAACAGTATAGACATACTTTAAAGATTAAAAATAGGACTGTTTTACGACTCAGCAACCCCACTACTAGATAGAAACATCAAAAGGAAGGGAACTTAGTCTGTAAAAGAAACATCTGCACTCCCATGTTCATTGCAGAGTTGTTTATAACAGCCAAGAATGGGATCAACCAAAGTATCTTAGAAGATGAATGGATAAAGAAAATGTGGTGGTATATTTACATAGGATTACCATACAGCCATTTAAAATTGAGGAATTCCTGCCCTTTGAACACCATGGATAAACCTGGAGGTCATAAGCCAGGCAGAAACATAAATTCACCCAAACTAACTCATAGGATTTAGAAAGGTTGATCTCATTAGAATTAGCACGGTAGTTAACAAGTGCTAGAGAAGTTGAGGGAGGTGATATTTTCAGAGCCTTGATATAGACATTCAAGTAATAAGGAATAAAATTCCAGAGATCTATACTATACTCTTGAAAAATGTTAAGTATCTTCACAAAATTATAACTATGTGAAGTAATGCATATGTTAATGATAATGCTGGGTTTAGTCATTCCACAGTGTTGCATATGGTAAGTACGTAGCTGTCAATTAAAAATAATAACTTTGTCTTTGGGTGGCATAGCTATGGATTTTCCCCATTCTGATTAATTGAAGTTTTTAATGTATTACTTTTATAATAGTAAAATAACAACGCTGCATAATGTTTAAGTCATGTTAAATACTTTTTCTCTTCATTAGTAGTGCTGGAGATCAAACCTAATACCTTGTACATATTAGCCAAGCATTTTATAACTAAGCTGCATCTCTACCCCTACCCCAACATTGAACTTACCTGTCTCATTAAAATTTTGTCATTCTTTGTGGTAAAATCTTTTCTTCTAAAGGGCTTTGTGTTTGTTCATTTCTTTGATACTAAAAGGGTTAAACTCAGAACCTGGAATATGTCTGCCACTGGAGCCACGCCCCTGGCCCTGTTCTCTTTAGCTGTTTTTAGGGTAGGATCTCATAGTTTTGTCCAGGCAGGACTATGATTCTCAGCTCCTGTGCTTCCTGTGTTCACTGCGGGCGGGAGCTGCCAAACTGAGCCCCTTCTAGATTTTGTTGGAATGTATTTATATTATATTATATATGTTTTATATATAAAATAAATTATATAAATAATATAAATTAGAACTTCTTACTCCTTTCTGACTATAACTAAATAACCACTGGGTAACTTTTCCCTCTCCCTTTCCCCTGTTTCTTTTTTGTGCCAATGCCAGAACTTGAACTGAGAGCTCCACACCCTCACTTGGCTTGGACTCAAAGCTCACAATGCCATTTAACTTTCTGGTTTATAGCTGGTGCTCCACCACTAGAGACATGCTCCCAGCCTGGCTTTTTGCGAGTTAAGTAGAGATGGAGTCTCACAGACTTTCTGGTCTGTCTAGCTCTGAACTGCCGTCTCAGGCTTAGCCTCTTGAGTAGAGGCCTGAGCCACCAGTGCCCACCGCCCTCTCCTTCCCCACTGTCTCCAGCTTTATAATGGTCATTCCATTCCCAACTTCTGTGAGATAAATTTTTTCTAGGTTTTACATGGACGTGAGATAATGCAGTACTCCTCTTTCTACACCTGATTTCACTTAATACAATAACTTCCAGTTCTATATCCATTGTCACAGATGACAGAGCTTCATTCTTTTAGAGCTTAGTGCAGACTTTCTGCTTACGCCCCGTGTGTCTTTATCTTTACATCAGTTGCGGGATGCACAAGTTGCTTCTTTGCTGGCTGCTGTGACCAGTGCAGCAGTACCTGTGCGAGTGTAGGAGTCTCTTGGACAGACTGACTTCATCTCCTTTGGGTGTATTCAGTAGTAGAACCCCTGGGTCACATGGATAGGATATGCTAAGCCGGCTGGGAAGGTGGCTCAGTGGTAGAGTGCTTGCCTTGTATGCATGAGGCCCTGGGTTCAATTCCTCAGCACCACATAAACAGAAAAAGCCAGAAGTGGTGCTGTGGCTCACGTGGTAGAGCGCTCGCCTTGAGCTGAAGAGCTGAGGGACAGAGCCCAGGCCCAGAGTTCAGGTCCACGACCGGCAAAAAAAAAAAAAAAGGCAAGAAAAGGAGCTGGGAAGGTGGCTCAGTGGTAGAGCGCTTGCCTTGCATGCCTTGCATGCTGAGGGTTCGATTCCTCAGCACCACATAAGAAAAAAGCCGGAAGTGGCGCTGTGGCTCAAATGGCAGAGCGCTCGCCTTGAGCTGAAGAGCTGAGGGACAGCGCCCAGGCCCAGAGTTCAGGCCCCACGACCGGACCCAAACAAAAAAGGATCTGCTAAGCCACATTGCCTCTGATTCTCCACATCCTCACCAGTGTTTCTTCTGGATAATAACCATTTTATAAGAGTGATATTGTGCATTGTTGTGGTTTTGATTTGCATTTCCTTGGTGTCTAGTGATGTTGAACATCTTTCATACACCTGTTAACCATTCATGTGTCTTTTTTTGAGAAAAAAAACCTATTACCCATATTCTAAAAAGGGTTTTGATTTTTGGTTATTTTACTCTTGAGTTTTTAAAGTTCCTTATATTTTGTGGATATTGACATTTTGTCAGGAAAAAAAAACGCCCTGCAAGTATTTTTCTCCTGTTCTTCCATGTTTCTTTGCACTTGGTTAATTGTGCACAACCTTTTTATATGAATACCCCGTTTGTCTATTTTTTATTCTTGAGATCTTGTGGTTTGTGGAGTCCTATTCAAAAACACCCTTGTCTGGTTTCAGTTTACTTTGTTATTTTTTGTGAAAAGCTGAAGTTAGGGTCTTGGAGTGGCACCGAATCTTTCTGTGACCACATCGCTTTGGACTCCCATCTCTTACATTCGAATACTGCAGGCAAGACCAGCCGCTGTAGACGCACAAAAAGTTCCATCAACAATAACATCTTCAGAGACTATAATTCTGATTCCTTTTCTTTCTCTTGCAATATATTGATTGATCTAGCAAGTTACATGATTTTTTAAATGTGATTATAGAAAAAGAAAGAAGATAGATTTACTTTTCACCCAAAAAAGACAGTGGACCTTGACATGGGAAGGTAACTAAACCCCTTCATCCTCCACACATATTATTTTTATGTACTTCCATGGAATAAGTCACCAGAAAAACAGTTAAAAGTTGTGAGGAATGCAGCTGGAAAGAGTAAGGAGATTAGTGGGGTTGATGTCTAAGGAAAGATTAAAAGAACCATGCATGTCTAACTTGGCTAGGTGACAACTAGGGCTGGAGGCAAAGAGAATTGTCTATAAATATTTGAAGAGTTTATTCCGGGCATGCAAAGCCCAATCATGTGCTACCTTAGGCAAATGGGAGATCTGAAAGACAGCTTTTCATACTGCACACTGTCCTCTTTACTCTTGACTGCTGCTTCGCCATGAAGAAGAGCCGCTCAGGACTCCATCCAGACTCCCACTGTCCCCGATATTCAGTCAGCAAGCATATACTGTGCCAATTAACCTCTGAGATCAGGGTGAAGCGTCAGGCATACTGGACCCTGGCCTCAAAGGGCTTGAAAACCTGTATAAATTTCACTTAGTTCTCCATCTTGGAAAGTTCTCTCATACTGATCCTGTTACACAGAGTGAACAAAGTAGAGAGACCAAAGTTAAAGACAAATATATCCAATAGTTAATAGGATTTCAAAGTCCTTTGATACGTAAGTTGATGTTATTGTTCAAGGTGGGTTTTTTTTTTTTTTTTAAAAAGGGGGTGGGGTGGTAAATATGTCATTACTCCCATTTTTAGATACCTTGAGTGACACAGAAAGAAGGCGGCCATTTTATGAGAACATAGGTAAAATTTAAAACTATAGCAACCGTGCTCATGGGACTTTAGCCTGCTTGAAAAGGAACTCATTTTATAAGTGGTTTTTACTTTTTTAAAAATATGTAAGTATGAAGTGAGTTTTGTGATATAAACAGTTTCTTCCCTTTTCAAGATCTGGAGTTGCCCTTCTTCCTAAAATGTTGAGCCCTGTAGAGTATTGGCATTGTCTTTTTCAAACCAAGCCCCAGTAGATGTTCATTAAATGCCTACTGAATAAGTGGCAAACAAGTGTACCATAACCAAGAAGCCAGTCTTAGGGCTTCTGGAATTAGCTCTGCTTCTCTATGAGGATGTCTAGAAGTGTCTTTGGCCATTGGCCCCCAAGACAGGGCAACCCAGTGGCTGCTTACCTTCACTCAGGACTAGCTTCTCTTGGCCATTCTTGTGCCAGATCATACATCTGTCGGCCTCTCCTCGAAGTTTTGCTCCTTTGCAGGTGGTCATTGGGAGAGCATTATTGAACAGAAGTTTGTATTATTTGAAAGCTTGTCTCAAAAGCTAGGTTGAGTGCCACACTGTTGTCAGAACTCCTGTAGATATGGCCTCATAGTTTTCTGTTGTATGCGCACTATGATGGAAAGAAAAAGATAAAGAGGAGTAGCAGAACAACACAGATCATGTATCAGAGAAAGAAAGAAAAGTACTGGATGGTGAGAACCATTCTTAAAAAACAATCTGAAGGCAAACTTTTTAAATCATTGATTTGGGGGGGCAATAAGAATCAAATAGGAAAAAAAAATTCCTAACCAACCTGTGGTTGCAAAAGCACTGGATGTGATTCTTGGATTGAAATATAAAGCATATTGTAATTGAATCCTACAAAATAAATTGAACATTTTTTGTATATCAGCTGTGCACGTTGAAGTAATTAGAAAAGGCAAACAGAATTGGGTGTCACATTAATTGGTATTTACTTTGAAAAGCATTTTGGTTTCTCTTCAATGATTTGTACTTTGTATGAATTTAATTAGATGCTATGTGCCCCAGGTTGTATTTCAGATGAAAATGGGGAATTTTGGCAACAAACAATTGAACTGTTTTATCAAACTGCTTTCGCTAGAGAAAATGATCACTTGTGTGAGGACAGAATTGAAAGCACTTCATCATGAGAATGATGACATCTGAAAGCATAAGATTTGTTGGCTATTTCCTTTTTGAAACCCAAGAAATTATTAAAATGAATGCAATAGCTTCCTTCCCATGCACATGGCCAATTGTCTGCGTTTGGATGTTAGCCCTTGTTAAAGCTCCCTGGGTTACGTTGAATTTTAACTTTGTCAATCTAATAAACTGAAAAGAACGAGCATTACCCATGCCCGTAAATGGAAAACTCCAAGGAGCTGTCCAGTGTGAAATACCTGAATGAATGAAAACCTTCTGTTATTTAACTTGAATGGAGGTGAACCCGACTGGCAAATATTGGAACGGGAAGTGTAGAAAGAAACCAGACATTAGTAGCCAGTGACGTTTTGCCATCTGAAGCTTGGCAGAGGTGGCAGCACCAGCAGTTGCCTTTCCGGGGATGCTAGGATTGCTCTTGAGCTACTCAAGAAGCATGTGGGTAGAGTTCAGCAAGCATTGCCTTCCGTGCTTGAGCTCTATTCTCAGTGACTGAGCGGACACTGATATTAAAATGGTGCTTACGGGTGGTGAGAAACAGTTCAGTCTTCAGGGGTGATGGTAACGGTGCCCATATTCTCTTATGCCTTGTAACAGGTAATTAGTGCTTGAAGACATTGCTAACTTACATTTGAGAAATTTTATATGATAAGCTTATAGTTTGAATAAAAAGGAGTGTTCCAGAAATAGCTAGAAGTTAGAATTAAAATACACAAAAGGGAAATTTTCCTTTTCTTCATTACTAATACCAACACATGCATTTACAACTTCAGTTTGCAAACCACTTTTCTGCGCATTACCTTGTGCATCACAGGTTTCATTAAGCAGATAGTATTCCATTGTTGCTCTGCTCAGAGCGCTAGCCTTGCCCACAGTTGATCACCAACTTTACCCACTTCTGCCCAACTGCTCCTTCTCCTTCTGCCTTCTCTGTCAATTAGGAAATGTAATTTTATCTTCCCTTTTATTTTAACTGTTTGGACCAAGTGATTGATTTGGGGCTTGGAGGCAGTAAGAGGAAAAAAGAAAGGATTATTTTCTAAAATTCTATGAGATAAGCAGCTTCCGTTTTATTATCTGCCTTGTATAGAAATATATTTCAGTTTGATGGTTGGTGACAGCAGTAATTTTAAAAATCTGTTCTTATGTCTAACAATTGGGCAAAGCAAATTCCAAGGAAGACTCGGCAGGTGAGGGGTATGGTCAGAAGTAGCTCCTGTTCCGTGGATGGCATAGTTCACCTGTGTCCCTGGCTTGGCAGAGATTTTTGGGAAGAGAGACTTGGCAGGCAGGGAGCGGGTATGTGGACAGTGAGAAGAGGTAAAGAAGCATCTGGAAATACTTAGAATCTGTAATGAGATAATTAAGACTAATTAGCAAGCCCTGTAGGCAGAAAGCAACCCATTAAGTCCACATCCAGTTTTAATAACTTACCTGGTTTTCAGGGGAGAATCCAGAGCACCCCAGGAAGAGATGCTTCGGGGTGAAACTTCTAGGCTAAGTTTCTTAGAAAAGAGCAGCAGTGCTCCTCACTGGGAATTGTGATTTTCTTCTAGGAACTAAGCTAAGCAGTCTGGTTCCCTAGCCAGTGAAATTTCCAAGAGCCTCACTTTTCTTATCTGTCTGTCTTTAGGACTTGACCTGTTGTTGAGCTGGGGGTGTGGCTTGAGTAATAGGACATTTGCCTAGCACGGGCAGAGCCCTGTGTTCAGTTCATAGTAGCAGAAGTCCCATTGTTTAGTCTCTTTCATACATCTTTATATCATTTAGAGGAATTCCCAGCACAAAGCAAGCATTTGGTAAATAGTAAGAAACATTTATTAAAAGTCAGACTCGCTGACTACCAGGGAGACCTCTAAGTGAGGGATGTTCAGGGCTGTTAATGCATCAAACCGTGCCCTTGGTATCTAGGGCTATTATTTCCCTATAGAAGCAAGCACTGACGACACTTCCTGACAGATACTGAAATACCCTGGCCTGCCTGAAGCCACAGGTCATTTCAGAGGTGGATGGGACTCATCCACCTAGCGGAGAACTGGAAACAGGAGCGGAGGCCGCATTTGGCCCTTGTTCAAAGGAGCAGTTAGGCACTGTCTCAAGTCTTGACGAGAAGAACTTTGTGCTCTCCTGCGGACGCTCTGGGTGCAGCTGTGGTGTGGACCTAAACATGGCAGGTTACGGACTCTCTGAGGCCCCCGCTGCCTGAGTTTATATTTTTTGTGGATCAGCATCTTTATCTTGGAGAAGCGAAGGTTTGTTGGAGCAGCTCTGTTCCCAAAGGAAAGTGTACTGGGACAGCAATCTGTGGTCACACTTTATTTAGCCAAAGTACCAGTGGCTGTCATTTATGAAGTTCTAGCAAGGGGAGTTGCAGATGGCTAACCCCACACAGCTAGGCTTAGAAGGTAAATATCAATCTCTCCGTTACAAGCAAGGACAGCCAGGCTTAGAGGTTGGAGAGTCAGGACTCAGGCTGAGACAGACCTCCTGACTTGAATGCACTTTTTTCAGTACCTTTCTCTACCTCTCGCAATATTTAGACTTTTGATGGGGAGAACCACATTGAGAAAACAGAGTAAGATTTTGCTTTATGTATATACACAGTGAGCCCACTTCACTCACAGCTTGATACCACATGGTAGGTAAGTATTTCAAAAACAAACATTTAAGCCAGGCACTGGTGGTTCACGCCACCTCCTAGCTGCTCAGGAGGCTGAGATCTGAGGATCGCAGTTCAAAGCCAGCCCGGGCAGCAAAGTCCGTGAGACTCTTATCTCCAATAATCCACTAGAAAACCAGAAGTGGCGCAGTGGCTTAAGCGGTAGAGTGCTAGCCTTGAGCTGAAGAGCTGAGGGACAGCGCCCAAGCCCAGAGTTCAAGCCCCATAAAAAAAAAAACTTTGGCTGCTGGTCTTTAAGACAGGAGTCCACCATGTAGTTGCCAGCCTTTTAATAAAGACTTGACTTTAAAAAAAAATTTAATTCCTGTACACACATACTTTCCCTGGTGCAGAGAAACTCTCACTCAGTCCTTCGTTATTGGTAGTTGTATTCACATCACTACATGATATGCTGGACGTTTGCCTGGCTTTAATTTTGTGAAAATATGCCTTTAAAAAACAAGGGGCACTCAAAGCTAATGTGCCTAATTTAAATAATAAAGTGTGGCGTTAGTTCTGTTGTTAGCAGAAGTTGAGTGGTATAACGGGGAAAACACAAATTGCGTATAGGCGGCATTGAACTCTGTGCCTACTATATATTGTATGTGTAGGATCTGATCATATTCAGCCATTGTTTTTTGGTTTTGGCTTTTTGGTGGTGGTGGATTTGGGTGTATGTGTGAGAGAGAGACAGAGACAGAGAGCGATACATTGGGAAATGAAACCAAGGCTTTGTACAAGCTAGGCAGCGCTATGCCACTGAACTACATCCACAGCCTTCTTGTTGTTGTTTTCAGATCAGGCTTTAAGAACATGAGGACCTTAAATATTCACCTTTATTGAGCAACTGTCACGCATTCAAACACAGTATTTACCTAATAATGCCAGGCACTGTTTTGGCACTAATACTAAAATGCTAGTGCCATCGCTGCTGTGTTCTGAGTATCCCCCTTTTCCCTCCTTTCTTTCTTTTTTGAGCTCATGCGTGTTAGATAGGCATTCTGAGCCGTGGCCCACACTTCTAGTCCCTTTCTGCATTGGTTGTTTGCAAGGTGGGATCCTTTTATGTCTTGGTCTCCAGGCTAATAATGTTACCGTGTTTCCCCATGTTGCAGGAGGTAAAGGCGGCCACCAGCCATTAGCTGAGATGGAGTCTCAAATTTTTTTCTGGGACTATCTTTGAACTGTCATCCCTGGTCTCTGCCTCCAGTGTAGCTAGGGCTACATACTTGAGCTACTGAGCCCAGATGAGCAGCTTTCATTTTTCCTAACGTTTGATCTTAGAGTAAAAGAGAGGTAGGTTTATCCCTATACATGAGGGAATTAAGGCTCACAGAGATTCGAAAGTATCGCAGTTAAATAGTGTGTGGTGAAGTCAGGTAGCTGGGCCTGTTTATGGAGAAGCCTCACTTCACACACCATCACAGAAACACAGCGGTACACAGTTCCAGCACTCCAGAAGCTGTGCCCAAGGTACTGTCAGTGTGAGCTCATGGTTGATCATTTACATATGCACATTGTAAGTTTTGTCTCCTTCAGCCCCCACGGTGTCTCTGGTCAAATGGTGGTGGTAATGGTATGATACAGGTAGTGTTAGAGTGTTGCTGGTTTTAGGGAGCTATGCTTAAATATCTGTAATTCAAGATTTTTTTGTGTGTATGCTCCTACTGGGGCTTGAACTCAGGGCCTTTCCTTAGCTTTTTCCCTCAAGGCTGGCACCCTACTACTTGAGCCACAGCTCCACTTCTAGCACTTTGGTGGTTAATTGGACATAAGAGTCTCACGGACTTTCCTGTCTAAGCTGTCTTTGAACCACAATTCTCAGATCCCAGCCTCTTGAGTATCTAGGATTACAGGCGTGAGGCACTAGTGCCTAGCTTCACAACAAACTTAGACTATTGTGAAAAGAGGAGGCAGAAAGGAGAGGGGCCGGGGGAGGGCATAACTCAAAGGTAGAATGGTCACTTAGCGTGCATGAAGTCCTAGGCTTAATCCCCAGCAAGAAAAAAGAAAAAGGCTGGGCATGATGCCACAGGAGACCAAAAAGAGAAGGAAGAGCATTTGCAAAGGGACTGGGGAGCACGCACCTCGGCGCTCTGCGTCGGTCTGCCGCCACCAGCAGCAGAAGAGGCACAGCACGGCTGCACACCACCTGACAGGGCGTGTAATTTGGTCTGTGTTCGTCTTCACTTAGGATCTTTTGTCTAGAACAGCAGATTAAGAAAGGTTTTGGCATGGTTTTGTCAATAAAACCAAGTCCTTGGACTCCGTTAGACTACTGAAACAAATTACGTGAGTTCAGAGGGAAGAGAACCATCATAAAAAAACAGCAGTTATCCAGATCAGCCCCTCTTTAAAAGAGTCAGGAGAGACCAACATCGTGGTCGGTGAGCCCCGGTTCACGGTGTGGCCTGGGTGACGGGTGTGGCTGGTCTCCCAAATGAGGCTTGTGTACAGTGGCCTGCATTTTAAGCCCTGTGTCCCCAGCTATTTGGGAAGCCGGCTAAGGCTAGCCCAGGCAAGAAGTTAGCAACCAGTAGCTGAGCGTTGTGTCATCGCAGTTACTCCAGAGGTGGCAGAGGGAGGACTGGGATCCCAGGCTGGCCCGGAGAAACAGGCTGAGGCCATATCCACATTGTAACTAAAGTGTGGAAGGCCTGGGGCCTGGCCTGAGCGTTAGAACTCCCGTACTGCACCCTAGGTTCCTTCCCTGTGAGGTTGTGGGTAGGTCAGGTTCTCCAATGCTAGCAGGCATCTGAATCGCCCACGAAGCTTGTATTTGGTAGAAGTGTACATCGAACGCGTCCCTCAGGGATGCCCAGGCTGCCGAGCCGAGGTTGAAGGCCTTGCCTCTCTGCTCCTGGCCCCGTCTTTTTATATATCTGCAGATGGAGTGGGAAGGACTGGCCCCACCCTGCTCTCCCCAGGTCAAGCCGGCCGCTGCATGCTCACCTGCGGCCACTTGGCCCCTTGCCCCAGGCAGTCCACCCCAGCCCTCACCGAAAGTGCCATTCCTAGGTCCCATCTAAGCGGGACCCGAATCCAGCCCTTGCACAGCCTCCACGCCCACCGGGAGGTCTGTGCCCCTCCTAGCCCTTCGCTGATCCAGTCCACTCTGTTCCTTTCCTGTTCACTGACATTGTCCTAAGAAAGCTTCTGGTTGCTGTCTCTTCTTGAGTTCTTCTTTCTTTTTGGGGGGGGAGGGGTCTGGTCATGGGGCCTGAACTCTGGGCCTGGGCGCTGTCCCTGCACTCTTCAGCTCAAGGCTAGCGCTCTACCACTTGAGCCACAGCGCCACTTCCGGCTTTTTTCTTTTTTGCTTATGTGGTGTTGAGGAATGGAACCCAGGGCCTCAGGCATGCAAGGCAAGCGCTGCACCACTGAGCCACCTTCCCAGCCCTGAGTTCTTCTTTCCTGCCAGTGTTCTATTGAAACATTATAGTGGCACGGAAATGAGGTGTGGACCGCATCATTTCACCTCCACCCGTGTCAGCCACACTTAGCCTTTCTGTTTCTTCATCAGTAAATGGGCTGGCTCATGGTTCTCTGTGGTATAATATCAACAAGATAATCCAATCTAATTTCCAAAGAGACTGCTTTTGAAAAAAATAGAAATGACAGGTTGTGTATACCTGTGTATGAAGTGAAGCTTCTGCTTTAGCAGAAACATTGAAGAAAATTTAATATAGGATTTCTCTTTTTCCTATTGTCCATAATGAAAAGGAAATAAAATGTGAGACGTGTTCCCGGAGAGGATAGAGAAAATCCAGTGACACCTGGGAGACCCTGTCCTTTGGGGCATATAAAATTTCCTTTGCCATCTACGTAATAAATCAGTTTGAAAACGAACACATCTAAAAGAACACTCAGGTAGAACCCTCTGGGCGCCTGAGTCCACGAGCCCTTCAGGTCCGTGGCACCTGAGAGAAGGGAAGAATAGACCCTTGTCTCGGCGGCTTTGGCAGCAGCCTTCCTGGAGGCCTCAGAGACCCAGAGGCTGCAGGGCTGAGCTGCCGAAGGCATGAGCCTATTAGAGCCAATAAAGAAAATGGCTGGTAAGTAATTTTTCTATTTCATTTGGTGCAAAAGAGAAGGCAGAGCACCAGAATATTCAATGAGCCGAGGCACCCATGTGGAAGGGCGCGACCTCTTCCTGGGAAGCTTTCTAAGCCAGGAGAAGCGCTCAGGGTTGAGGTTAACATACAGTAGTATGCAGGTTAAACCATGTGTGACCCTTTTATTTCTCTGATAGGTGAAGATGAGGATGAATTTGAGAATTTTATGCTGCCTCTTACAGTCTCTTTTGAAACAGTGTTACAAATATTCAACAACAACTTTAAACAGGAAGACGTGAAGGTGGGTTTTTGTCCAATGAAGAAAGATGATTTTGTTCTTACATGAGTTCCAAGGAGGGAGGGAGGGGGGAGAGAAGGGAGAGAGAGAGGGGGAGGGGGGAGAGAAGGGAGAGAGAGAGAGAGAGGGAGGGAGAGAGGAGGAGGGGGGAGAGAAGGGAGGGAGACAGAGAGGGAGGGGGGGCACTCTGGGCCTCCTCAGGCTTGCCTGCACTCCAAACTGTACTTTTCAAGGGAGCCCAGCCCTAGCTTCTAATACAAATGGACTTTGAAGTCTGAGTGATATTGGACAGCCATCTCATGATTGGACAATGAGCTTGTCTTTTAGAACATGCCTCGTGCGCACCTCTTAGACTAGACCTTGTATGTGTCTACTAGAACGCACCTGTGTGTGCACCGCTTGAAACATCTGTTCTCTTATCTACCCTCTGCTGGATGTTTCAACGCATCCAAGAGGAAAATGCACAAAGACACAACATGCTTAAACACTCCATCTCTAAATATTTTTAAACAAGAACTTATATAAATCAAGACTTTATTAAATGGCTAGGCATATATGTGCAAATAGGAGCTGGTCTTGAAGTATTGCATTCGTAACTGAACAAAGTGATTAGGATAACTGATAGCTAAATAAGGTTTTTATGTGCCTGTGGGAGCCATATTAGGATTGATTTGACAAGTCAGTTCAGCTGTGGCAACAGTCGTAATATCTAAGACCACATTATGTTTTATTAGTAAAATCCTTAAGTATAGCAAGCTGTTTGTGACAAAGCTGCCCTATTTTAACATGGGGGATGGGAACCACAGCTCTGCTACACAGAAATAGTATCTCCTGGAATTATAATGTATCAGGGCTATATTAAATAGATTGACACTGATTATCGTCTTTGAAAGAATAACAGATGCACTCCAGAGAGTCTAGGCACCTTTGATGGTGATGCTTGAGTCAGACTTTATTGTTACATGGAATATGTTGAAATATTAACCCTCTTTTGCATGGCTACTCTTTCCTTTCACCAAAAACAAAAATAAAAATAACAGGAAGAAGCCAGATGGAAAAAATGATGGCTTTCGATGGTATCTGTGGAATCTTCCTCAAAATATAATTCTCCAAATGCTATAAATTTTAAAGTTCTTAAAATGACTGTTTACCAGTGTGCCATGGTTCTGAAACGATACAACTGGAAAAGATCTTGCATATTTTCTCTGTGTTTCCTGTATCGCTGAATTTTTTATCACAATTTCTATTTAGGTTAACTATATTTTTAGATGCCTTGCAAATATTTCTGCTGTCCAGTAAAGTCAGCTTGAAGGTGACTGTTGCTGCCCTTATCAAAATAAAGCAGTGAGCACGTCAAAAAACACCATCTTTATAAAAATTACATTTGTCTCATTTGAAGATTTCATTATGTTCTAAGCCTGTTTTGATGTAATCCCATCTAGTTTGATAGAAACCGTCTTCCTAGAGTCATTTTTAATGGAGTTCCAGTGATATATCCCTAAACCAGCAAGTTCTTAACGACCCTGGAAAGTGACTGCTTGATTACACTTTAACGGTATTTGCAAATAAAATCACAAGTAATTAAGGGAAATCTCCAGGCTTTTGAGCAAGTCTGATGCATGATAGCTGCCTGATTCAGCTTCATCTAGAGTAATGCTGTGTAGGCAACAGCCACCGAGATCAATAGCAACGTAATGATAGTGGCAGAATTAAGTGAGTAACCTGAGAACTGTGACTCAGAATGCACGCAGCTGCCACGAACCAAGGCCATACAGTGCACTCCGCGCTTCCGTCCTAAATGTTCATCAAAAGACGCCCTGCAGGAAAATGGAGTTAGATGCTCTTTATTGCTGATCGTGTCTCTTGCCACATTTATCAGGGAAATTGGATTAGCAGTTGGCAGCTGCAGGTAGACAAGATTCTGCAGTGATTAAATATGCAGCTTGGCTGCATTTGTTGTGACAGACCTTTAGTAAATTCTACTGTAAGCACCATCTGTCTAATTTGTGTAAAGAAAACTTGGTGCTTTAAGCTACCGGTAAAGAACTAAATCTGTTGCTTTATCATAAACAAAACTTTTGCACTAAATGCTTTTAAGTGTAATTTATTAGGTTAAGACTGTTTTTCTATCTTGATGAGTAAATAATACATGCAAAGTGCTTTCAGGTACTTCATTTTGCAACTGCCAGAGATAAAAACAGTCCAGTTTTGTTCGTCAATAAAGTATTTAGTATTCCAACCCACAGGAGGTGATTCTGTTAAAATATCTCTATGAAAATGCTGCCAGACTGCCAAATTCATTTAATTTATAATCCTTACCAGAATCTTCTAACTCCCTATTTATAGATATCTTTCAAATGCAGATTTCAGGAGGTCTTAAACATTGAGGACCTGTGTTGCCAAACTGAAATATAGTTGTGAGGAAAGCAAATGCTGCAAAACTGTTTAAATTTATAGCTTTGTTTTCCTACTTAGTCCTAATAAAATTGAAGAGCATGTTGAATTTCTGTCTGAGGTTTTTGCCTCTTAAAAAGTGAAGGGGAAATAGAAAACACTGTGACAAATCCCAGCCCTAGAGGGCTATTTCAAAATGTATTTTCTCCCTGTAATTTTATCCATAGTAAAATGTAGTGCAGTGCTCCCTTGAGTCATGAGCGTTTTTGATTTGGCCATGACGTCATTGTTGCAAGGAAAATGAATGAAAACTTCTCAGAGGAAGAGGAGCAGTTAAATAGGACCTTGCTATCTTTAGTCCCTTCGTAAAAACTCCGCGATGTTAAATTATTTAAAATCCTTGATTTTCAGCATGTGCACATTAAAAGTTTTCGCACTAAGTGCCAAATGTTGCAAACAGCACTTTAACAGAATGATTCTGCTTTGATCCCTGTAGCAGTTCCTGAATAATTTATCACAGGTTATTGCCTTAATTCTGGAGAGGGATAGAGCAATAAAGGCAGATGAAAACACTCCAGTTGAAACACCTTGGGGCCTGCTCATTCCTCTGACACGGCTCTTTTGTTGGAACTATTTAGAGGTTATTAAGATGTGTCTCCAGAATTAAGAGTATGCTGTAAGGATGAAGACAGCCATCTTAATTCTAAAGACAAAGCACAGTGACCCTTCACCTTCTTTTTCTTTGTTGTTATTATATAGTAGAATTATGAGGATAATATTATAGCTCCCCCAGTAGTGCCACTACAGTAAAGGGTCTGTCAGACTTTCCATTAGAAACCCTGTTTGGGGGTCAGGGTGGAAGGAGCGGCCTTTCAGCTGCTTCCCAGCCCATCCGTCTCATACTTGGCACACAGACAACTGTTCTCCACGCGGCGTCCGGAAGCTCTCAGCAGTTTCTCCTTGAACTATCCAAAAGGAGTCTGAGGAATAGATGCCCAGACCTACCCCACTCGGCAGACACAGCCTCACTGAAAATACAGGGCACATCACCTCTCAGACCAGTGACCGAGCGTTCTGCTGCCCTCTTCTCCAGCCCCCAGCCAGACCGCCGCTCACTCCCAGGTTACTCCGCAGCTTAGCTGAGCTCCTGCTTAAGCATCTCCTTGTTTTCTACCAGCACTGTGTTAAAAAGTACACTCTTTTAGTGCTGTGTGTTTATCTGTCTAGACTATTACAGCACTTCCTGTTGCTTTCAGAGATAAAAGGCATAAGAATATAAGAAATCTGTTTCTTCTGTTCATTCATGCTGCACTTCCTGCTCAGCTGAATCTATTTTAAAAAAAACTTCTATCTGGTTGTTTTACACTTTGTCTGCTCTGTAGCAACATTTCCTAAAGTAATACATGGATAAGATTCTGTGGCCCATTTTACTGCATTAAAAAAGCTGTGGATTTAAGTCAGTCATAACACTTGCATTAACTTGATATCGTTAAGAAAGAAAAACTGTAATCAAATAAAAATTGACCTTTTACATAATGGTGATACTTTAAAATACAAAAAAAAAAAAACCCTGTTGTGCTAGGCACAAAGGAAAATTCATATTTTTGCTGTTAATTTAGAGTTGGATGGTGGGTTATCTTATGTTATATGAAAACTTAACATTTTGGAAGAGTGCTCTGTAACCTATCAAATGTGTATAATAAGAACAGAACAAAAAGATCACTTCACAGATGGCAAAAAACAAGTGTAGATTCCATAGGATTGTATAGACTGCAGCCACTGTAATTGTTGAAAGAAGGCTCCTTTAAAGGTTCACTTTTTGTTCTGGAATCTACAAGAAATGTGGAACACTGAGAATGAAAAGAAAAGAGTTCCAGGTTGTGAGGGATTAAAAAAAAAAAAAAAAGCTACCTAATATGTAGAAAAAAATTAAGTACCAGCTATCACCAGGTAATTGCAAGGAGTCCTATTTGTTATAAAAAGCAAACTCTGGGGGCTTTATGATAGAGTAAAGCATTTTAGAAAGCAGAAACAAAATTTTAGTGTTTTTAGATTCAGAACTTTGAGTAACCATCACTGCAAACGGTTAGGCAGTAGAAACAGAATATTCTTATCAACGACTTTCAGTTACGCTGAGTCATCTGCCAGGTAGAATGGGATTCCTCTAACAGCTAACCTGTTTGCTGCTTTGAAATGTTGGTTAGCCATTAAGGTGAGGATCAGGATTCACTGCCTTCTTCACGGTGATTTAAACTACTTCCTGGAGAGGTTTTTATTTATCACCCAAGTGTGAGGAAACATAAAAATCTGGTAAAAAGTTCAGAGACCATTTTGTGGCAAAATATTTCTACCAAAACACTACACGCAGCAATCCCAGTTGCACATGTTCTGCAGTTATGTTGGTTTGTGTTCTTTGTTCTGGCATTCTAGCATCTGTTCATGGGTCTTCTTCTTCTCTTCTCAAGCATCATCCTAAGGACAGCTTAATTACAAGTCCAGACTATAACTCAGATCTCTTTCATTCAAATCAAGAGGGATTTCTTTCTTCCCTTTTTCTCTCTAAAAGTATTTATGGACCACTTACTATGCATGAACCAGGCTCTTGGTAGGCATTTTTACACACAAGTTTATTCCTGCTAGTCCTGTGTGACAAGCCATTATTAGTCCCTTTTATCAAGGAGCAAACAGAATGATAAACTGCCTTGCCACCAAGATGTGTGTGTGTGTGTGTGTGTGTGTGTGTGTGTGTGTGTGTGTGTGTGTAGAGAGAGAGACAGAGAGAGAGAATATAGAGCTTCTTTATAGCTTTTTTGCCTGAAGAATACAACTATCATTTTGGGTATATCATAGTAGATCACTTAGCCCATTTTATTTTGTCCTAAGTTTTTTAAACAGTCATTAGGAAAGTGTAAGTGTGTAGCCCATTTCCAGGGCAGACTAAATTGTGTAGTGGGACTGATTTTATACAAGTCAATGCTATTAAGATTTGCTGTTATTAAATAATGTCTTAACCCTGTGCATATTTATTTTGTAAAATTATCATTCTTTTTTCTAATTTGGCAGGATTCAGAAACAAAAGGTATTAAGACTGTAAATGCTCACAAGCTACTGGCGTGATGAGTTCAATATATAAGAAACAAAGTGGAGTTGGTCAGCAGATTGGTGGCCTATTTGTTTAAAGAGTCTGGTTTTCTATAGAAAAGGATCTGAGCGAGACATTTTAGCTAATGAATCAAAATCAGATATGTGGTCATTATTGCCTGATTATTACTCCATCTGCTCTGCGCTAACGTGAAAATCAATTACTGTGTCTCTTTCCCACTGACAGCGTATGTTGATCGGGCTGGCAAGAGATCTTCGAGGGATTGCCTTTGCACTAAACACAAAGACCAGCTACACCATGCTGTTTGACTGGATGTATCCTTATTACACTGTGACAATACCAGCTCTGTGCACAGAGGGATGCCAGGCCCCTTGCTTTCGTTTAATCGTGTGGCACAGTAGGGAAGAGGAAACAAAGCTAAATGAACTAATGTGTAATCAGCTAAAAATTACAACACAGAAGCAGCAGTGCAGATAACTGAGCGCAGTGCTTGGAGACCCAGTTCAGAGAGGTCACTTTTTTGGTGTCATTAAATATTGACAACTTAAAAATCACTTCCCCCAAATGATTGTTTATGTTGGGGTTGCAGGAATAATCTTGCTAACATCTTAACCTCAGGATCAGTGAATCCTGCCGTTTGGCATTTTTGAGGCTATATCAACCTCTGCTCCAATCTCAGCAGGGCTGAAGAGGGAACTTTACCTCTGAAGCATAACTCCTTATACTACAGTTTGTCATTATGATGAAAATATTAATAGACGTGAACGAGGGGGAAATGGATGGTTAGCAGTTGTCTCAGTGTAAAAATTGAATTTACTACTAGCAAGCCCTAATACAGAGAGAAAAAACATGTCCACCGACAACCCTGTCATAAAAGAATCCAAAGAGCACAGGGCTCAGAGCAGGACAGACCTGGCCTGAGACCCAGCTCTTTATCGACTATACAAAGCCAGAAAGGCATTCTGCCTCTAAAAGAGAAACAGTACCATACGTAGGTCCTGTCCTGACCAGTAACATATGCACGCTGCCTTCTGAATGATGTGTGGCACTCCTGTACTGGTTACACACACTGTTAACATCTTAATAGTGACCACTTACATAAGTCATATAACTATAAAATGGTTTCCTGCCTTTTATCAAATGATTTAGGGGAAACCATCACAGCCCATAAGAAAAATTCTAGTTTACCTTCAAAATTGCATTCAGTTGTAGCTTACTTTTTATTGTTGTTTTTTGTTTGTTTGTTTGGGTCCAGTCGTGGGCCTGAACTCTGGGGCTGGGCACTGTCCCTCAGCTCTTCAGCTCAAGGCTAGCGCTCTACCACTTAAGCCACAGCGCCACTTCCGGCTTTTTTTTTCCCCTGCTTATATGGTGCTGAGGAATCGAACCTAGGGCCTCATACATGCAAGGCAAGCACTCTACCACTGAGCCACCTTCCCAGCCCTGTAGCTTACTTTTTAAATTACGTGTTTCTCATTTGGTTCGTTCAAGCTTTTCTTATCCAAACTGCCATCAAAATTGGAAAAGAAATTTCACAAAGGCAGTCTCCCAACTATGGGGCCATAATCATTCATAGCCTTGGAGAGCAGGGAACAGGCCATGCCTGAGGGTACTCCGCACATTGTAAACATGTCAGACGTGGTCTGGAGTGCTGACTTAAATTCGGGTTACGCTTTACTTGCTATTAAAACCTACCTTATCAGATTTATGTGTACAAAGGTTAGGTGGGAGATTTTTCCATGTCACTGAGGAATCGAGTGCATGCTTTCTGTAAGTATATAGTGTACATGTACGGAGATATTATAAGTTTTAACATGTGAAGTTTTACCACTAACTGCTAATAGGAAAGATAAACTGGAATTACATGTGGCCTTTTTATTCTTCTAAAACAAATAGCTCCCAAAGCCAAAACCTTTCATTTGTTTGGAAAAATCATAAAAATCTAGTTTTGATAGTGCTCTTGAAAATAAGCCACAAGGTTAGCCTGTCCAACAATGTCTTCCTCTTCAGCAGCTTTTGCTACCCTGTTGTTGGGTTTGGGTTTTTTTGTTGTTGCTTTGTTTTCTGTTTTGTTTTCTTAGCAAAATTGGGGCTTGAACTTAAGGGCCTCCAGCTTTCTAGGCAAGCGCCCTGCCTTTTGAGCCAAGCCCCTGGCCCCTTGGTTAGCAGGCCAGAAACTTTTTCCTCAGTGTTGAAGAATAAAAATCTCTTCTCCGTGTTTTAGCTCTAGCTTAGTTCCTTTTTGACACCTAACAGAAATGATACTTTTGTCCAGCAGGTGGCAGAAAATAGCAGATGTAAAATCTTGGGACTTACTGTTTTGTTTTGAACTAGAAACCATTGTCTCCTCCATTTGACCATAGGTGTTGAAGTTATTAAGGTCAGGGTCGGAGGGCGAAGTGTCAGTCATGCAGCAAGCTGGACTAGATTGCCAAATGCAGCGGTTTGGTACTGGTCCTGCTTATAATAATTGAGTTTCAGTGGCAAATCGGCTTCCTTGGGAAAAAGCCAAAGGCTTTTCATAATTGTATTGACAACAAAATGAATATGATAAATGGTGTTCATTCAGTTGAGACAAGATTTATAGTTTTCCTTTGGGCAAGGGATGAAGAGCAAATATTTATAATAATACTAAAATTTGTTTAAAAGTTACATTATTTGATAATTCAAAAAGCTTTATTAAAATATTTCGAAATACTTTAAGCAGTTTCAGGTGATAAAGTATAGATTCTTCCCAAAGTATTCAAGTAATGCAAAAATGAATTTAAGTATATTATAAGAAAATAGCCATGGATATGAAAGTCATTTATTCTTCCTGAAAAATTGATATGTCAAACCGTCAGTGATGGTTCCCACATTACTGCTGGGAAAGTTTATTTGCCTTTTACCCACATAAATATGTGTTCTTTAATTTGTTATACAACCCTAGCGTGCAGAGGAGCCATTCTGATAAGCGCACATGTCATCTTAAAGTCAAAATGCATTTTATTTATGGTGATTATCTGATAAGCGGGTATTTAATTCATAAACATGTTTATAAACACTGACTGCATTAACAGCTACACTGCTTGTCATGTCCAAAACCAAATTGCCTGAAACTACCCAGCAACCCTCTTGACAAATTGTTTCTGTGACTAGCGAATTCAAGGAGAATCCTTGATAGACTTCTTTGCCCCTACCGGGGGAGCATAGTAATAAATCACCTTACCCTATGGTTCATTTAGTCACATTATTGTAAGTTTTCCAACATCATACTTAGACTAAAATATCAAAAAAAATCCAAGGGAGATGCAAAGATAAACAAATAAGGGATGCACGTGACGTCACTTCCCGTGCTGGGTGTTTCCCCAGTCATGGGTCTTTCAGTCACTGTTTCAGCCAGGCAGTCGATGCTGTCAGCGTACACAGAAGCTCCTACAAGGGAGATGTACAGAGCAGCGCAGACTCCGGGATAGTCTGAGAGTGTAGTCCTGGTTCTGCCACTTTACCGCCTGGGGGTCTTGGTTAGGTTACTTCATGTCTCCATGTCACAGAATCTGTCCTAAAACAGGACTAGTGACACCCATGACCTTTTGTAAAGGCCCTAGTACAGTGTCTGCACTGGTAAATACTCCACCACTGCTGTTTCTTTCCTTCCTAGCAGGGAGGGAAGCAAAGGGACCTACTTGCTCACCAGCTCAGCATGGTGGACAGCCAGGTTTCATGAGGGATTTAGGTAACTGAGACCCAGACCCCAGACCAAGAGGAGCTTCTAGTTGAGTAGAACCTTACCAACTAAATGCCTACGGGTAAGGGAGAGGTTACATCTGCCCAGAATCTTGCCAAATAAATACGCCTGGAGTACACAACTTTTCAACTGGTTACTCACTACTGCAAGAAGTTAATAGTAGAATGGATGGCTCATCCGAAATACCACTTACTTCATGGTTGGAGACCTCGGTTGCTCAGGACCCTGGAATATCAAGTTACAGGATCTAGCCAGGTACTCGATAGCCAGTAGAGAGCCTTTCTTTGGATTAGGTGTGGATTAGCTATCAAAATCCAACATACTTCAAGAAGCGTGTAATTGGCAGTATCACTATAAAGTGTTTTTTGAGTGTCTCTTGTTCAGGCATAAGGAATACAAGAGTAAAGGCCATCCCATTAATACTTTTGATTTTTCATTAATCTGGTATGGATCTTTAGAATTCATTGGGAAGAACTAAGTGAAAGCAATTATATCTATACCTCTCCTACCTGTGGACTCATTCTCTGCCTCCTGTCTGTATACATATAGACTCTAAGGCCCTGGAAAATGAAGCTCCTGGGTGGGTTTTGATTTCTCACCCTGTAATCTGAGTCTGGCGCTCCCACTCCAAGCCCTTTTAACCTCCTGCTTAGTAGACCTCTGCTCTGCTTTCCAATAATCGCTCATTTTCTCTGTGGCAGTCACCTCTGTCAGAAGCATATTAGAATTGTCACCACTCGCATTGCACAGGAAACCGGGAGCACCCCCTTGCGGCCCCTGGCCTTGTCCCGTCAGGAGTGCTGTGGGCTCTGAAAAAGATGACGGCCCTGGCGCCTGTGCAGTACTGTGCAGAGGTCCCTTACCTGTGTGGCCTCTGGTGGTCTTCGGAGCTTTCTGCTTCTTGATGAGCCTTCTCGGGCTTTCTTAATAATGACCCCAGGGTTTGTGTCCAGGAGAGTTTTTTAGAACTCAGTGTGTTTGATGTGACTGCCACCCTGAGAACGTATGCATTCCCCAAGAATAAGAGCTGTGTCTTCCTTAACTCGACCCCTGCTCCTCAGCTTCGTAAATCGTAAATCATGTCTTCCATCTGTCAAAAACAATAGCTTTTGTAGTGTGTCAGAAATGCAGAATAGTTGGAAGATGCCAGTGGTTCACACCTGTTATCCTAGCTACTTGGGAGGCTGAGATCTGAGGATTGTGGTTCAAAGCCTGCCTGCACAGGAAAGTCCATAGAGACTCTGATCTCCAATTAACCACCAAAAAGCCCGAAGTGGAGCTGTTGCTCAAGTGGTAAAGAAGTAGCCAGCCTTGAGCAAAAGAGTTCAAGGATAGCACCCAGGCCCTGAGTTCAAGCCCCAGGACTGGTGCACGCGAGCACACACGTGCACGCGCACACACGTACACAAACAAAAAGGAAAGTTACTTGGCAGTCGCTAATTAAGTTAATAACCAAGTCCTCTGATTTTATTTTTACCATTTTCATCCGGCTGCCTCTCACCGCATACACACTCCCTTCCCCCAGCCCCTGCTTTATTTTCCTTTACAGCGCTTTCTAACACACACACACACACACACACACACACACACACACACACACACGCATATATGTCTATTAGAATCCGGCTCCCATGAGGGCCAGAACTTTCCTCTTTTGTTCACTTAGTTTCTGCAAACTATAAAATAATGTTTGTTGCAGAGTAGGATTTAATAAATAAATTGTTAAGGAAATCATTTCAATGTAAGTAAGCACAGCTTTACCGTAGTTTGTCTCATGGAGGAAACTGTTACTGTGTGCACTTTTAGGTGACATGCTACTCATTTATAGATTGTCAAGTTTCGAACAACAAGTATTGATTGAAGTCTACTTTGAACCAAGCTTACATACACAAGAAATACCTGTCTGTGGCCTTATAAAGCTTGTCATGGAGCGAGAGAGAGTGGGGGAGGGGAGGCAGACAGTGGCAGCACAGGTTTGCACACCCACCTGCAGCCCTGCTTCTAGGTTGGGATGAGGCCAGTGCGGGGCAGAGAAGGGATTCCCATAATTGACAGCTACACCGAAATCTGGGGGGCAAATAGAAATTAGTAGAGGGATGGCTGTCTGCCTTTTAGAAACACGCAGTCCAGGGGGACAGGCTGACAATTCAACAACCAGTCCTGATTCACTTTGTCAAGAGTGCTCACTGAACACAGATGAGAAAGAGATTGATGCTTTTTGACAAAGAGAGAAAACATCCCAGAGGAGGTGAAACTTGCACTGGGTATTGAAAGACCAGAGCTATGCTGGGCAGAGAAGCACTCGAGACAAACGCTGGCATCAGATGATTTGCAGGGGTATGCAAGGCCAAAGGACAGGCAGAGTAGAAGTGCTAAATGATAAGACTGAGGTCAGCCAGGGTCGTGAAGGGTGGGGTACCAGGCTAAGGAACTCCAAGATCATTCCAAGAGGTGAAACGTCTCATCATGGAGTTCTCTATCCATCCCATAATGCCAGATTCAACATTCAGTGGTGTAGTTCAGCACTTCAATTTGCAGCAAAGAATACATTGGAAAACATCAGAAAGAGACACTTGGGAATTGGCAAAGAAAAATGAAAACACTAGCATAGTGGAGAGTTTTCCTCCTCAGTTTTAGATGTTGATCCTACGTTTATGCATCCTTTTGGTGAGGGGCCAGCCGGCTGTGGGCCAGTGGAGCCACGTGGAGGTGTCCATCACCTAGCCTGGCCAGAGGCCACCCTGCATGTTAATAGGGTGTTTGGAAATTCCTTCCTGCACTTACATGAGGCAGTCTTTTAGCAACAGTGATCTTGAGTAGATGCAGTTATCCGAAACACCACCCTGGATGTTTCTTAGAGCTATAGCAGAGACATCTACAACAAAGAGAGAGAGAAAGAAAGAGAAAGAAAGAAAGAAGGAAACTGAGAGATAGATACTCTCAGAAACTGTTACTATTTTTTCTGATATATATATATATATATATAAATTTAATAATAAAAACTATTTTCTCAGTATAGTGCCTAAGGATAACCTGATAATGACTCAAATTAATTTTGTTTTATTATTAACTGAATTATTTACCTCTCCTGTAACATTAAGTATAATTCTTTAAATGTGTTACTCACAGGGTGCTTTAAAAATGAACCTTTCATTTGTACATGCCAAGAAAACCATTACTTAGGAATATTTTACAGTTAGCAGCAAACTGTAATCTCCTCTCCCACCTACCCCCCAAAAAAGTGTATCCCCCAAAAAAGTCTGTGTAGGTTAGAAAGAAAGAATAATTTATAAAATTACCATTATGTACTAAACAGAACAAATGTGAATTTCCTTCTTTTCTTTTTAGGTAGTGTTAATTTCTTAGGAGCAGCATTCTCTTGACATTTAAATACTTATTTTGTTTTAAAGTACCCAGGATTGGCCCCAGGCCCTTGCACACACAAGGCAGGCACTCTGTCCCTCAGCTTTTCAGCTCAAGGTTAGCACTCTACCACTTGAGCCACAGCACCACTTCCAGCCTTTTCTGCTCATGTGGTACTGAGGAATGGAACCCAGGGCCTCATGCATGCGAGGCAAGCACTCTACCACTGAGCCACCTTCCCAGCCCAACTGTTAATTTCTTTAACAGGGTTTATTAAAGATACCCCACATACCTTCCAGTTCTCCAGAGGGCTGTTGAACAGTGGTATGGAGAACCAGCATGTACAACACCCATCTTGAAACTTATGGCAGAACTGATGCAGAACAGGTAAGCAGTATGGTTGCTGGGTGGAGGGGGTTGTCAGGAACAAATCTCCAGCAGTCATACTGCTGCCTGGTGGGGGTTTTATTGTTGTTATTTTTGCCAGTTCTGGGGCTTGAACTCTGCACCAGGGTGCTGTCCTTGAGCTTCTGTGTTCAAGGCTAGAGCTCTACCACTTGAGCCATAGCTCCACTTCCAGCTTTTTGTGTTTAATTGGTGATAAGAATCTCACAGACTTTCCTGTTCCAGCTGGCTTTGAACCACAATCTTCAGGTCTCAGGGTCCTGAGTAGTTAGGATTACTCTTCGTAAGACTCTTATCTCCAATTAACCACTCAAAAACCAGAAGTGACATTGTGGTTCAAGTGGTAGAGCGCTAGCCTTGAGCACAGAGGCTCAGGGACAGCTCCCAGGCCCTCAGTTCAAGCCCCACAACTGACAAAAATAAATAAATAAATAACCAAAGTATCAGGCAGAAGTGGCTCACACTTGTAACTGTAACTACTCAGGCAGCTGAGTTCTAAAGGATGGATGTTTGAAGCCAGCCCAGTGTAGTGCCTAAGGAAAAAAAAAAAAAGCGGCGTGATACTCATGTCCAATTAGCCAGCACAATGCTGAATTAGGCACTATTCTGGTGGTAGAAGGCATCCATGGCCAGAAAGCCAAGGAGGAGCACAGAGCAGAGTCTAAGCCCTGGCACCAGCACCAGAAATCAATCCGGCAAAAAAATAGGACTAGAGTCCTGATTTGTTGCGGTAGGCCTTCCTAGCGGTTATGAAGCTCGTCGGGTTAACTAGGTAACACCAAGAAGCAGAAACACTCAGCTACAGAACAGAAGGGCACATTTGCCTAGCCACATTGCTGTATAACTGAAAAGGACAAATGTTTAGTGATGTCCAAGTTTTACTGCTTGATCTTCTGAAAAGCAGATTGAGTTCCAGAGCAAACCAAGGACACATTTGTGTTCTCCGAGCTCTGGACATTGCCCTGGCTCTGACCCGGTGGTGTTCTTCCTCCATGCCAAGATGCATTCAGGGTTCATCGAAATAGCCATAAGACTTCTCAGAAATTGCCTACTTGGCCTTACCATTTGTATCAACCAGCAGAGACTCAAATACTCTGCATATTAATATTAACAAAGGTGCAGCTACAAGAGAGAAGCTGCATCACGCTAGTTGTGTTTACCTCTTTAAAATAGGTCTTTGCTGGTAGGACTCAGCACCAAATTGCCTGTCACGGAGCTATCTTATCCGTTAATGCCTCTGTAAACTGTGTGTTAGAAGGGAAAGACCAGCAGGTTGTAGGAGTTGCAGTTCTAACTTGCTAGTCACCTCCGTCATTTATATTTTTACTCTTAAACAAGAGGTGAGAAAAGACCTGACAGTGAAATGTCAGCTCTTGGTTTTGTTTTGTTTTGTTTTGTTTTGGGGGGGGGGGGGGTCCAGTCGTGGGGCCTGAACTCTGGGCCTGGGCGCTGTCCCTCAGCTCTTCAGCTCAAAGCTAGCGCTCTACCACTTGAGCCACAGCACCACTTCCGGCTTTTTTCTTTTTGCTTATGTGGTGTTGAGGAATT
The DNA here is from genome assembly GCF_019054845.1 of Dipodomys spectabilis. Classification (NCBI taxonomy): domain Eukaryota; kingdom Metazoa; phylum Chordata; class Mammalia; order Rodentia; family Heteromyidae; genus Dipodomys; species Dipodomys spectabilis. Next base: position 562,181 of record NW_024871376.1, read on the forward strand.
GAACCCAGGGCCTCAGGCATGCAAGGCAAGCGCTCTACCACTGAGCCAACTTCCCAGCCCCAAGCTCTTGGTTTTTTTAAAAAACTCTTGGAAGTGGTGCTGTGGCTCAAGTGGTAGAGCACTCGCCTTGAGCTGAAGAGCTGAGGGACAGCGCCCAGGCCCAGAGTTCAAGCCCCATGACCGACAAAAAAATAAAATAAAATAAACTCTTAAAGGTGGCTTAAATACTTGAGTAGGATTGACTTTGCACTTCATGTTAAAGATGTTAGTGTTTTCACTGAATGTCCATATTTAATTAGACAATTGAAACAACTTCTAAGTCTAAAGGGAAGAACTATTGTATACTGTGAAGCATTCTCTCTACTCTGTAGGCAGAAAATTCATATCTGGAACAAATGTCCCAGGAAACTGTTATCTTAAAAAACATCATTCCTCAAGTGTAATGTGACTTCTCCATCCATTTCCTCTCTTTAAACAGTTACATTCCTGTTGGCACAACTGTATAAACTATGTCATAGTTGTAATCAATACAGTTATCAAGTGTTCATAATAATACCTTTGAGATAGTGTCATTACTGTTAATACTAAAGTGTTTTGAAAAGAACAGTTCACGCTGTCCTGGCAAAGCAGCTTCAGCAATGTCTGCTTGTTGAAATATCTATACAGGGGCTGGGAAGGTGGCTCAGTGGTAGAGCGCTTGCCTTGCATGCATGAGGCCCTGGGTTCGATTCCTCAGCACCATATAAGCAGGAAAAGCCAGAAGTGGCACTGTGGCTCAAGTGGTAGAGCGCTAGCCTTGAACTGAAGAGCTGAGGGACAGCGCCCAGGCCCAGAGTTCAGGCCCCACGACTGGACCCAAAAAAAAAAAAAAAAGAAAAGAAATATCTATAGATACATAGATATATCTATATCTATATCTATAGAGAGAGAGAGAGAGATAGTTGATATGTTATTGTGGGTTTTTTGCTAATTTTTTTTCAAAGTGCCATTATATCTTGAAAGGACAGTACAGGGGCTGGCAGGGTAGGATGGCTTGTCAATCCTTTTTTTCTTTTTTCTTTTTTTTTTTTTCAGTCGTGGGGCTTGAACTCTGGGCCTGGGCGCTGTCCCTCAGCTCTTCAGCTCAAGGCTAGCGCTCCACCACTTGAGCCACAGCGCCACTTCCAGCTTTTTTTCTTTTTGCTTATGTGGTGCTGAGGAATTGAACCCAGGGCCTCATGCATGCAAGGCAAGTGCTCTACCACTGAGACCCCTTCCCAGCCCTGTCCTACTATCTTTATTAGAAAAGTAGTGTACCTATTTTACCAACAGTTGTTGACTGGAGGAGTGGTACTTCAAAGGCTAATTCAAGCTGGGTGCCAGTGGCTCATGCTTGTAATCCTAGTTACGCTGGAGGCTGAGATCTGGGGATCCCAGTTTAGCTCAAGTAGTAGAGTGCTAGCCTTGAGCAAAAGCAGCTCAGTGCCCAGGCCCAGAGTTCAAGCCCCAGACCAAAACCAGCAAATTAATTAATTAATTCTACTGATAAATGAAAGCACTAGACATTTTAAACCTACATTTAATTTCTTTGTGTGTATAGTCTAACTTTTTACTATATTTCTTAGATCCCAGCGTTTGAATTTTGATGTATCATCTCCTAATGGAATTCTTCTCTTTAGAGAAGCAAGTAAAATGATTTGCACTTATGGTGAGTGTCCTTTTCCATACTTGTATTTTCAATATAACTTTGAAGAAAGATGTTATTTTGTTCTTTTGGACCTTTTATCTGTTTGAATATGGGAGGTGTGTAATAGGATAGCCAGGTAGCTATCTTATTGACATCAGAAGTAAGCTTTTCATTTTAAACATATTTTATAGCTTCCATTTTTAATTAGCTATTATATCCCTCCTTTAATGTTAAATCATTTCTCATGCATTGCAAGGAGACCCCAGGTAGGTGTTAGTCCTGCTTCTACGCGGGTAGCTTGATAAGCATGGCAAATAATGCATGTCTCCGACCTGGTAGTAAGGATTCCACAGGGTGACGTGTAGAGAGCTCGTGGGGCTTCCCAAGCATCCCAGACGCTGCAGAGCTGGCAGTTCCTCCAACTGGAAGTTCATTCGGTGTCAGTCCGTCCATATTCCTTTCTGCCTCTCGGGAGTTGCCACTGGAAGATGTACCTTGGATGTTTAGGAAGAAGCGGTATTCTGTAAAGCTTGGTGACTTTTGTCCTGAAACTTAAGGGAAATCAGAAGTTCAACTGTGCCACTAGTGACTTTGACACATGCACTTTATGAGTAATAGAAAACTTTCTGTCTTTCCTCCACTGATGCCTATGCTGACTTCCATTAATCAGGCTAATTTGTCTACCTTTGCCTTCTATAATGTGCAGTCCCTATGTTTTACCTCTGAGGAGTCTTACAGACTCACTGGAGGGCAAGCAGACGCCGGAAGATGAGGGAAAGAACTGAGAAATACAGCAAAGCCAACATTATTTATTTCTTTGGTGAGCCAAGGTGAGGAAAGGGGAAACCTATGGGGGAAAGAAGCCAGAAATCTGTGATGCTTGTGTCCCGCGCCCACAGGGTTTCCTCTCGGCTCCCCCCCCCCCCCCGGAAGTGACTTGGTGATGCAGAGCAGGCAGAATCATTGTCTAATACTCCTATTTATTGTACGTTTTGTGGAATACCTCTACCTTGCTGCTCTATGAGACTGGCAGAAAAAATACTTTTGATATGCTGTTTTATTTATCTACATCTGTCATGATGTACTTTGATGTAAGTTTTTAATTTTGCTTCAGCTCTCAGCTGCTCTTGCCGTACAGCTCAGGGTCAGCAATGAGGTTAGCCACAGCAGCACAAAACAATTTCCTGTTTGTACAGCCCAGGTAACATTTGGATGAGGATTAAATTTTACCACATTTTCTACTAGCCCAAGCCTATTATTTCTAATGAGTTTTAAATTGCTTCAGGAACATGTATTTCAAAACTTAGTGCTATGATCCGTTCAGCCTGAGCAACTTAATAAAAGAAATTTCTTTCTTAAATTTTTGGTTAAAATGTTGCATGCGGTGTAATAAATGTTATTACTTTGGAAACCTACTTCTCAGTTTTAAGAACTGAATGTTTCTTAGGCTCACTTTCCATTTGTCTAATCTTTTCTTCCCTTTGCTTCTGGGTACTGGTGTCTTTAGTGACATCTGTTGGTTGAGGAGTACACAGAAGGGAAAATGGCGATCATTTTCCTAAGGCTGGTCAAAGTGGACCTAACTGCTTTTATTCCTCCCCCAGTTACCTGTTTTAAAGGGCTCAGTGTGTAAAAGTCTAAACTTTAAAGTGTGAATGTTTGCTGGACTTAAGAATGTATGTCCTCGCCAGGTGTAAAGACACTGGCACATCCACGTTCACAGTCGCCAAGCCATGGAAACCAGCCCGCGTGCCCCCATAGATGAGTGGATCCAAAAAACTATGGTACCTACACACAATGGAATTTTCCATAGCCGTTAGAAAGAATAATAGTATGCCACTTGCAGGGAAATGGATAGACCTAGAACAAATCATGTTAAGTGAGGTAAGCCAACCTTGGTGATAGAAGCAGCGCGTGTTTTCTCTCATATGTGAAAGCTAGATCTATAGTACCCCAGGACATGATAAATTATACAGGTCTCTAGGCATTCACACACAGTGAGACCAAAGGAGGATATTCTTAAGAGAGGAACACAACTCTGATCATATAAAATAATATTTGTCTAAATAAACTCCAGAAAATGGAAACAAGAGGGGTTTTTTTTCTTCTTTGTTGCTTTGGCTTTCTTTTTGTGCTGTTTGCACATTTATCTGTCCTTGGAAAGGTAAGGAGGGACAAAGGGTGAACAAACGGAGCACTGGTACTCACTAGACACTACATTGAAAATGAACTACACAACTTGTGGGTGGAGACGTGAGAGAAAAACTGAGCGTGAGTAACATTACCTGAAAAGAAATGTGCTCTTTACCTCATTTATGTAACTGTAACCCCTCTGTTCATCACCTTTACAATAACCATTTTAAACTTAAAGACAAAGAATGTACATCTTCTAAGCAGTGTGTGCTCCGTTGTGCATTTAAGGCCCAATGCAACGTGAGGAAATTGAGCTTGTAAAGTTCTGTACAAGCCATTGCTACTCTTGGTGAGTCAGATAACAGACAACAGATTTTGCAGAGATTTAGAGGTCTGTGAAAGAGCACAGAGGCTCTAAAGAAGAGAGAGAAGGAGGGGATCCTGCTGACACCATGACAGCTAGATACCTGGTGCACTAGATGTGTTTGTAAAAGTTATCAGTGGCTGAGAAGAAGTTTTCTTAAAGAGCATGAAAATTACTGGACAGGTTCCGTTAGAGGCACTGTGAAAGTGGGGTCTCCTGAACTTACATTTACAGTAAGATGATTAGAAAAAGGCAGAGTGGACAGCGCTGGGTTCGATTCCTCAGCACCACAGACACAGAAAAAGCCAGAAGTGGCACTGTGGCTCAAGTGGTAGAGCAAAAGGAGCTCAGGGACAGCCCCGGCCCTGAGCTCAAGCCCCAGGACCGGCAAAAAAAAAGACTTAAGCAAGTCTCTGCAAGAAGTGAGACTTTCTGAAAACAGACCACCTGAGAGCCAAGGATGTGTGTTCTTCAACCTTACCAGAAAAGTGGCTGGAGACCTAACAAAGTTGCAAAGAGGAAAACCAGGGAAGTCTTGTGGCAGCAGTAGCATGATCAGCACCCAACATCCCAGAACCAAGCGAGGTGACTTCCAAAGAGAATCATTCCAGCTGAGTCCAGCAGCATCCGGCCCAGAACTCCCTCTCACTACTGTTTGCACACAGGCCAGACGTGCCCATGGAGTCCAGCTTCCGCGAAGCTCACATTTATTGATCATTAAGAGTTACAAGAACTAGTAAGATAAAAAGACACAGCAAAAAAATACTGATTCTTCCCCAAGCATCTAAGGCCTGCAAACCAAGGTCTAAAATCCAGCACCACAAATGGAAGGGGGAGGGGACACACTGAACACAGAGAGTAGCCTTTACAAACACAAACGGTTAGAAATGGCATTTCCTTTGGGTATATACAGAACAAGTTTACTGGATCCTAGTAGAACTATTGTTAATTTTGTTTGAAACCTCCAGCTAGTTTTCACGATGGCTTTGCCACCGTCAGCAGTGTGTACAGGAGTTCCCTTTCCTGTCCACCCCTGCCAACATGTTTTATCTTGTTGGTGCTGTTGCTGCTGCTGTGGGTTCTAGGGCTGGAATTTCATTCTCCCTGCCCTCCTTTGGGTTACTTGCTCACAGCTGGCACTCTACCACTTGCGCCAGCTACACCTCCAGTCCAGCTCTTTGCTAGTTACATGGAGGTGCAGGCTCCCAGGTTTTTTTTATTTTTTCCCCAGGCAGGCTTCAGGCTGAGAGTCTCCAGGTCTCGGCCTCCTGAGTGACTGGAATGACCAGCCTGAGCCCGGGACCCGTTGCCTCAACTTTTTGGTAACAGCCATCCCAAAGGGTGTGGATAAACAATAATGAATTTGAATTGAATTTCTCTGATGAGTAATGATATTGAGCACTTTTCCTATCCCTGTTGGCTATTTGATATATTCTTTAAAGGAATGTAGTAACGGCTTTTGCTTACTTTTCTAATCAGGTTTTTTTTTTTTTCCCCACTATTGAGTTACGAGTTCTTTATAAGTTTTGGATATTAGCTCCTTATCAGATTTTTAGTTTGCAGATATTTTTCGAAGTCTATATGTTTGTATTTTTCTTTATTTCTCTTGCTGTGCAGAAGCTTTTTATTTTAATGTATTCCCATTTATTTCTGTGTTGGTAGCCTAAGCTCTTAGTGTAGACTCTAAGAAAACACTTCCAGAGTCAGTATTTCCTCTGGGGTAGTATTCTAGCAGTTAGAACTTCTTGTCTGGTATTCAGGGTTTTGTTTTTGCTTTTACATATCAATTACATATCAAATGGCATAAGAGTCCAGTTTACTTATTCACTATTTATTTCAAATGTGGAAAGCTAGCTTTCCCAGCACCATTTATTGAAGAGATTTCCTTTCCTCACTGTGTCTTAGTGGTGTCCTGGTCAGAAATTAACTGTGTTTTTATGCCACTGCCGTAGTACTTTAGTTTGGTAATGTGGTTTTTACTGGTTCATTAATTGTCATGATGAGCTTTGTTTTGCCATCTTCGTATATGATCATATTTGCCTCTTACCACTCTCTTTCCCCTCCCTGCAGGCACCTAAAATATACTTCAACGCTCATGTCTTTATTCCTAATCTGCATTCTGCATATGAGGGAAAACAGACAGTTTTTATCCTTGAAAAACTGGCTTGTTTTGCTTAAAATGATGGCTACTAATGCAATCGTTTTCCTGCAAATTACATAATTTCAGTTTTTTACGTCTGGATAATGTGTTTGTAAAAGTTATCACCTGTTGAGAAAATGTTTCTTACTTCAATACCAGTGTGGTCCCATCTGTCTTCTTACAGAAATTTTACCATAAAATGTATGATCACGAGACCCCACTCTCACAATGCCTCTTAGGGTACGCGTCAGTAATTTCTGTGCTCTTTAAGAAGGTTTCCCTTTTACTGGAATGACAGGTATGTGCCACCACGCCCAGCCATTATTATGATGAACTCTCCAAACTCTTAGACCTAGCTGGCCTCAAACTGCAACCTCTTAATCGCTGTCTCCCAAGTAGCTGTAAGACAAGAACATGGAAATTCTGCCACTTCTCTCCATATTAATATGAGTCTTAACTGCTAGATTTTTAGCAGTAGGAAGGCAAGGTCTCCAGTTTCAGAAAGTACTATTGAATAAGACATACTTAATAAAGATGAATTAGAATGAAAAGTGAGGCTTGGCCAAGCGTTTTGTTTTTGGTCCTTAAAAGCCTCCATGGAGACACCTAGAGTACAATATGGTAGAGTTTCCTATTTCAAACATATGAAGCATTCTATCATAAGGTCATAATAGTATACAACTTATTGTTTTCATTAATAGTTAATTGTTTGATTGTTTTAATTAATAATGTCTGGTACAGTCTGGGAAATAGAAAATATGTGCAGTATTTAACGTGGCGGTAAAAGTTGGGTTCTTAGCTGGGCACTAGTGGCTCACGCCTGTAACCCTAGCTACTCAGGAGGCTGAGGTCTGAGGGCAGGAAAGTCCTCGTGAAACTCTCATCTCCAGTGAACCACCCAAAGAAAAAAAGTTGTGATCGTAAATAGCCTTCTTGATGATAGATTATCCAGTCCATTATGGAAATATTTTCCCATCCCAGCTCTTGGTCCCCTCCCCAAAAAAGGACCTCTCCAAACTAAGGGCAAATGCGTCCCATCTCCCCCAGCTCTTCCTTAGCATGTATATAGTGCTTTTCTTTTGAGGAGAGGGAGGAGGGAAAAAAGCTACTTTGGTTTAAACTATTTGCAAGCAGATGCAGAATCGCAGTGCCTGGGAACTATCCTTTTCTGCAGTACCCTACTTCCTTAAACCTCTGTGCCATGTACTTTATTCACCAGAGTACACTTCACTCCTTTCTTCTACTCCTGTAACATCCTCATGCCTCCCTGATAACATTTGTCACATTGCATGGAGCTATTTATTCACAAATCTGTTTCTTCAACAAAAATGAGCTCTCTCAAAACAAATAACTCTCCTTCGTTTTCCCCTGCACCTCACGTAAAGTAAGTGTTAAATATGCTGTCATATTAGATGAATCTTTTTGGAACTACTGTATCTCTAAGGTAATTTAGGGTGAGATCATGAAAAGGGTACAGCCTTTGGTGCTGAGTAAATTCCAAGGCACACTTCACCCTTCCAAGAGAACACTTTTGTTCAAATGTAGAAATCATAAAGCACATGAACTTTCAGAGCTGTACAAAAGAAAGCATAGGCAGGGACAGGGAGAGGAGCCCGCCCTGCGCTGGCCAGCCCTGTTCTAACACGGGTCCTGTGACTGCTACGACACACTCCCAGACAGGACTTATACACGGCATTATGACATTTCTGTGATAGAAAGCTTCTTTCAGGAATTAGACCTTGTAAAGATGAGGATATAGATCTAGAAGGGAGAGGTAGACATGAGAGGGGGGGAAAAAATCTGTTCAGCCCTTCTGAATTAATGCTGTAGGTGCGTACTTTGGGGGACTGAAGGGAAATGTAGAATCTAGGTGAATGTGTCTGCAGGAGTGAGATCATCAACATAAGGGGACTGGGATCATAGCACAGAAATCAGTGGAAGATTGGGCCTCTGCCAGTCACTTGATGGCAGCCATGGGTTCTTGGTCACTGGCTGATAGACACCTCGCAGAGAAGAACAAGAATCGGCTTGAACCTAGCAGTATATCTGTGTCTTTCTCACCACCTCTCTTCACAGCTCTCAAGGAAGCCATGGTAGCTATTTTACTCCTGCCTTCCAAATCTCACAGATTTCCCCTTTGGCCAATTCTGCCCACAGTCATATAAGGAAATGAGTCTTAGCCAGTTGACACACATTTCACCTGTCGGTTTCACAAAATGAATTTAGATTCAATTCCAGAAGAGTGCTCACTTGCAGAGGAAAAGCAGAGCTGAGAAACAGGACGACTATTTGTAAGCATTCTCTGCCTAATAACATGCCTTCTAGCACCGTTTTTGTTTCTTGTAAATGCTGACTAATCCAGAAAGAGTTTAGGTGAATGTACAAACATTTGTCTTTTGATTATGAACATAGAATTTAGATACTGTTTTTAAACTAATCCTCTCGAGGTTTCCTGAAGAAAGATTAAGGGAGAAAAAGTAATACTTACTTTGCACTATGCCAAGAACTTCTCTGGGAGGCTTCTAAACGAGAAGTAATTCAGCTGGGTGCTGGTGGCTCATACCTGTCATCCTAGCTACTCAAGAGGCTGAGATCTGAGTACCAGACTGGTGTGAAGTTAGCCTGACCAGGAAAGTGCGTGAGACTCTTTATCTCTAGTTAAACCCAAAAAAAGCTGGAAGTGGAGCTGTAGCTCAAGTGGTAGAATGCTAACCTTGAGCCAAAGAAGCTCAGAGACCCTTCTGAGAGTAAGCCCCAGGACCAGCACAGAAAATGAGTAACTCAAGATCAAGATCATATATAAAGGTTGAAATTTTACCCAGAATTTATAATAATTTATGTCTTAATCAGGTAACCATTTTCTCTGGCTTAGTTGGTTATTTCACCCATCTCTGGAACTCTTTATTGAAGGGATAAAAATCTACATTAAAATTCATAAACCAATTTTAAATTATAACTTAATTTTTATGTCTGTTTATTAATATAATCATCCAGATTTTTTGTAGGTAGAAAGTTTTCCCAGTGCTCTGGACTAATTTTCCTTGGACCCTTTGTGTTTCCCAAGCAAACAGCCTTGTATATTTATGTTTCTCATTGCAATGGATTGGTTCAGTTTTTGGAACAATGTTGGAAAAGGCAACATTATCAGTAAAGTGAAAATATCAACTAATGTGCCTCATAACTGCTTTAAATTACATTGACTTCTGTCACTTTGTCTTTCTGCTTTTACCCTAAAACAGGTAATCGGATCCTGTCCCTGGGGAGCCTCTCAAAAGATCAGATTTATCCAATGAAACTCAAGGGCATCTCCATCTGCTATTCAGCTCTCAAATCTGCCTTGTGTGGAAATTATGTCAGCTTTGGCGTCTTCAAGCTGTATGGGGACAACCATTTTGACAACGTACTTCAGGCCTTTGTCAAGATGCTGCTGTCGGTGTCCCACAGTGACTTACTGGTGAGCAGTCACGTGCCACGGGAGTCTTTGTGTGAAACGTGAAGGAACACCACCACAGGCCTGGCGTCGCTATAATGAAGCCTGGGGAGTTCATGTAACTCCAGAACGTCTTATGCTTAAGACTGTGTTCTGCTCTGACTTAGTGAATTTGTACAACTCTAGTGGCCGTGTTTATATGTCAAGTGTGGAGATTAGGGGGAGCAGACACCACCCCTGGCAGGCTGGCCATCCAGAGTGCTCCAGGCTCTACGTACAGAGGAAATACAATCTGTAATTTCATCTAATCACTGACAGTTCTGTTCCTAATTCAGAAAAGGCCTGTGTTTCCTGGAGCCAGGGCATACAGGGTTGCTGCAGGATTTTCCCTTCCTGGCATGGTGGTCAGAGTGTCAACCAGACGCTGAGTGGCCTGGTGCGCAGACTGCCGTCATTCATCTGCCACAATCACCTTTTTCTCTAGCCTCACCTTTAAAATGACTGTGCTCTCTAGGCCCCTTTTCTTTTCTGCCGTCTAGATTCTATGATTTAAGTCAGTGGTCTTCAGGTTCTGTTGTCTATTCGAAAACTGAGTGCTTGTTGGAAATGAAAATGTCTAAGTTTGGGGCTAGAAAGTGGCTCAGTGGTAGAGCGCTTGCCTTGCATGCCTGAGGCCCTGGGTTCGATTCCTCAGCACCACATAAGCAAAAAGAAAAAAGCCGGAAGTGGTGCTGTGGCTCAAGTGGTAGAGCGCTAGCCTTGAGCTGAAGAGCTGAGGGACAGCGGCCAGGCCCAGAGTTCAGGCCCCACGACTGGACCCAAAAAAAAAAAAAATACTTCTACCAAATTGCACAGCAATCAGTGTGTTCTCAATATGCCCACATAACTGATTGAGATCACAGGCAAACTCAACCTCAGATTAGCTCACACGTTCTCACAAGCACAGTCTGCAGGGCTTTTGCTGGTGACCCTGTGAGAAGCACCCGTGCCCTTCTACTGGCCTAGTTCATCCTCTTCCCCAGAGCTACTCACAGTGAACCACATCTCCAGCCAGTCATTACGTCTCCTGAAAGTAGAAGGGAATGCTCTTCAAGAGCTATGGCTGCGTCACGCAAGTTACAAAGTCGAAACCTAAGTCAGATCAGAATGTGTCGTCTTCAACTTCATACATTTGAAGCTCACCAAGAAAACGTTATTACTCCAGGAGTTTTTCTCTTAATCTGTTTTTTTTTTTTTTTCAGTACAGGGGATTGAGCCTAGGGCCTGGTACATACCAGGAAAATGCTTTACCACTTGAGGTATGGCAGTGATCCTCTCCAATCTTTTTTTTCAATAGTCAAGCAAATCTCCAACTCAGTAATTCTCAAACTTGAAGGTACCAAAACTACCTACTTAACATCCATGTTAAGAATGCTCATTCTAAGAGCGTTTTATTTAGTATGTCAAGAGTAAAGATTTTTTCCAGTGACACTGAGCTTCTGAGCTCTGAGCTACATGCTTTCTAAGCTGTGCCCCCAGACGTTTTTGCTTTTTGGGGTTTTTTATTTCCAAGGAGGGTCTCACATTTTTGTCTGATGTTGCCCTCTGCCAGTGATCCTCCTGCTACACCCTCTCACATAGCTAGAGTGACAATTACATTGTCACCACTGTCAGTGGAAAGGGTATTTTTTTTGGAAAGTGTATTTTTTGACAGGCATTCCAGATGATTCTTATGGAAATAATATTAGCATCAGTTTAAGAATATTGTTTTGCCATATATATATATATATATATATATATATATATATATATATATGTAGGATTTTTTTTGTTTTTTGGGGTTTTTTGCCAGTCATGGACCTGAACTCTGGGCCTGGGCACTGTCCCTTAGCCCTTCAGCTCAAGGCGAGTGCTCTACCACTTGAGCCACAGCACCACTTCTGGCTTTTTCTGTTTATGTGGTGCTGAGGAATCGAACCCAGGGCCTCAGGCATGCAAGACAAGCACTCTACCACTGAGCCACCTTCCCAGCCCGCCTTATATATTTTATAATAAAGTGTCTTTTTATATGGGTTTGAGATGCATTTGAGATTTGCTTGGTGTCTTTCTCATCATCTTTTGCCTGTAGAATATGGCAAGTATTAAGCCATTTACAAGGTAATGATTTGGTTAGCTGGATTCGCATTGTATAATAATAATACTAAGCAGACCATTATGCCAAATCCTATTACAACAGCAAATTTCTTTGTTACCCAAAAAAGGAAGATTGCCTGCTTGCTATTTATTAAGCACTATTCGGTGTTACGATACTCCAGTTCAGAAAAATAATTTACAGTCTTCTAAATGTCATACCTTAAGGATTTTACTAGCATTTAAGTGTTAGCATATAGGGTAAGTTGGAATAACCTATCAAATGCAGGTTTCTAGAGATCAAGAGACTCCTATCAGGATCTCTTTAAACTCTGGATTGGAATTAGTCATTGTCTTATTGACTTGTTGACTTTGTGTGTAAGTATACAATTTCCAATCATACGTTGTAGCAATATCGGAAGCTGAGCCAGTCTTACTATCCGCTCCTGGAGTGTCTTACCCAAGACCACATGGGCTTCATCACCAACTTGGAGGCTCCCGTGCTCCTGTACGTCCTCACATCTATCTCCGAGGGACTCACGACTCTGGGTAAGGGTGATGGGGTATGCACATTGTCTCCACAGGAAAAACTTGGTTGTGGTCTCTTCCTGTGTATTTATTAAGAACTCAATCCAGCAAAGGAGAAAGAGATACTATGAAGTCAAACTGATTATTTTATTAATACTAATTTCAAGTAGCAAATGCATGTTTTCATACTCTGATATACAGTTTTTTGTTGTTGTTGTTCTTTTGGGTTTTTGTTGTTTTTTTTTTTTTTTGCCAATCCTGGGGCTTGAACTCAGGGCCTGGGCGCTGTCCCTGAGCCTCTTTGTGCTCAAGGCTAGCACTCTACCACTTGAGCCATAGCACCACTTCTGGCTTTTTCTGTTTATGTGGGACTGAGGACTCGAGCCCAGGACTTTATGCAAGGCAAGCACTCTACCACTGAGCCACCTTCCCAGCCCTACAGTTTGTTTGTAATAAGCTTTATTAAGAGGCATAACTTAAATATAATAAAATTCTCTAGTTTTGAGACACCATTTTCAAGGAGTCTTGACAAATGTGGACACACTCAAGAGCTACTACAACCAATGTACAGAATGCTCCTATCACCATGCTAAACGTCCAGATGTCCCTACAGAGCAGTCCTTATCCCTGCTTCCAGTGCCAAGAAACCAGTGTCTACTTTCTCGTCCAAGAATATCCTGTATGGAGACTCATACAGAGTCCAGGAAATTATTTGTGTCCGCTTCTTTCATTGATCATGATGTCCTTGAGATCTCTCCGTGCTGTTTTACCTGTCCACTTGTTCTTCCTGTTGCTGTGTATGACTCCATTGTGTGGATGTGCACATGCCAGCCACAGACAATAGGATTGTCTCTATTATTTGATACTTTGAATATAGCCATGATGAACAAGTCTTGGACATGTCTTTATATGACCACTTTTTCCTCTTGGGTAAATACATAAGAGTGAAATTCCTTGGCTCTGCTCACCTGGTGATGGTCAGGAATGGAGAGAAGAAGAGAACGGGGCTGGAGACAGAGATGCCTGCTTCCTCCAACCAAACCTCCCCCCCTCCCCTGACAGCCCCGCACGGTGGGAGATCCTTCACTGTACATGTGTTTGGCAGTCTTTCTTAACTTTTGGTTTTTATCTTCCGAAGAGATTTTCCTTTTCTCTTGAATGTATTAGTATTTTAACTGTAAAAAGAGGTTTTACTGTGATGTTTCTCTTCATGAATACACAATAATCAAATTCTTTTGAGAAGTATCTGTTCAATGTATTTGCTTATTTATTAATTGGATTATTGATTCATTGAGAGTTTAGTTTCTTGAGCTCTCTGTATATTCTGGTTATCAATCCCTTGTCAGTGTATAGCTGGCAAAGATACTTCTCCCATTCTGTAGGAATTGCTGAGCTACTGGAGTTCTAGTTAGAAAGTTACTGCCTGTGCCAGTAAGTTCCTACTATTTTCTTATCCTTTCCTATAATGGTTTAGAGTTTCTTGTCTGTGTTTCATTTTGAGTAGTTTTGATGGCTGTAACCCCAATTCAGTGATCTCTTTTCTAGATATTTTAATCTAACTTATTAATCCTAAATATTTTTTAAACTTCAGACATTGTGTTTTTGTTCTCTAAAAGTCCCTTTTGTGAGAAGGAATGGGTAGGCTGGCCGCAGACTCCGCAGCCTCTCGAGAGAGATGAGGCTCCGGGCGTGCACAGCGTAGTCTTTTTCATGCCTTTCTTTGTCTCTTGTCCCCTCATCAAGTTCATGGTCTCCCTTAACTTTAATCCTATTTACAAAACTTACAACTCTTAAAGGCATTTCAGAATTTGCTTCTGCTCACTTGTTTTTCTCTTATTGGTCATACTTTTTTCACATTTTATGCCCTTGTGATTTTTTTAATAAATGCCAGACATTAGCAATTCTATTTTGTCTCTTGTTAGATTTTGAATTTTGATAGCCAGGCACCAGTGGCTCACACCTGTAATCCCTAGCTACTCAAGATGCTGAGATCTGAGCATCGCAGTTCAAAACCAGCCTGGGCAGGAAAGTCCATGAGAATCTTATCTCCAGTAAAGTGCTCAGAAAGAGGCAAAAGTGGTGTTGTGGCTCAAGTGATAGAGCACTATCCTTGAGCAAAAGATGCTCAGGAGCAGTGCTGGAGCACTGGCAAAAAGGAAATAAATAACAATAAGATTTTGGATGTCCTTTCAGTTTTTGGGTCAGTTTGCCTTGCTTGGATCAAAGTATGGTCTTTCTTTTGGAGTCATTAAGCCCACTACAAAGGGGCCGGCCCCGTGAGGACGCACCAGTGAGCTGTGCTGGTTTTGAGCTTTCGGGAGCTTTTTTCTCACACTTGGACAAACACTAGAAAGGACTCCCGTGCAGCTATCCATGAGCGTCTCCCTCTGTACGTGTACATGCCAGGAGATGATACCGCTGCCTCACCCTCCCCACCCCAGGTCTCTGGCTTTGTTTCGGCTTCCCTCCCTGACCCACAGCCTGAAAACTGCTTGGCCAGCCAGCCTCACAGCGGTGGGGTTTGCTCGTTCCCTTCCCTCTTCCCTCATTTAAAGGCCTGTGCTACTTGTTGTGCAGTAATTGAGAACTGTTGTTTCATCTATTTTGTCCTGTTTGCTAGTTGTTTATGGCAGGAGGGCAACTTCTCATCGCAGCTAATCCTTCATGGACAGAAGCAGAAGCCTGGTCTTTTATTATTACAGCTTAGCTTGACATTGTTTTTTCTCAGATCAGGTAATACTGTGGATTTTGAATTTGTTGTAGATAGCTATGTTATTCTCAGACTATGATCGTGGTCAGGCTTGGAATCTGCATTATAACAAGACTCTCAAAGAATCTTGACAGAACAGCCACCCATTAGGTGTATTGACGGTGGACACACACTCAGAGCCTGAATTTTCCATGGGTGTTCATTTCCCTCTCATCCACGTTGTCACCAAATGTGAGTGCGTGAGGTACTTGGAAAATACTGCTTGTTCCCACTTCCCACCGGACTGCATGCTCCTAGAGGTCGGGGCAGAGTTCCTTGCTCCAGGGGTGAAGTCCGTGCTCACTGACGATTTAGAGAATGAATTAAGGGTAGCATTACTTGGATTACACAGATGAGTAGGCTGTGATCAGAAAGTAAAGTGGTTTACCTGACTCAGTAGTCTGTCCCTTCTTCATCCCACCACGCTGCTGATAAAGGCTGCAGCTTCCACAGCTAGATGCTTAGAAGAAACAGTCTTCTCTGCACTCAGGATTTTTATCTGCAGCCTGCAGCTTCCACAGCTAGATGCTTAGAAGAAACAGTCTTCTGTGCACTCAGGATTTTTATCTGCAGCCTCTTGCATTGCACATTGGCATCGCAAGCTGAAGATGAGGCTGACAGGTAAAGTATATCATTTGCATTCAGTAGCATTACACTGGTTTTGTTGGAGCTGCACGCAGGTTTTAGTTACACTGTCAAGGGCCTCAACAGAAGGAAATGGGAGTCAGTGGTAGATTGTGTGCCTCAAGTCTGAACATAGAACTGATGGCATTTTTAATTTTAGTCTATTTTTTTATCACCCATCCACTCACATCCTTTTTCGCTTAGAGACCAGATACAAGGCTTATGAGATGCTTCTCTTAGGACTCACAGCTCCTTTATTCAGTAATCACCAGTTGTGCACAAACTGTACGATGTACTGAAAAAGACAAGATAGAAAAGGCCTGGTCACAGGAAAGCTTGACTTGCAGGGGGAGAGAGAAACGGTCAGTGGAAGACGAGCACTATCAGAAGATAGCCTGTGGTAAGTGCTGAGCAAGTGATTGGAATGGGTGATGACCATTTCCAGGGACATGCTAGGAGGAGGGTTGGCAGCGCGGTGGAGAGCTTGGGCTGGAGCAGGCAGGGAGGCTCAGGGAGAGAGTGCTTCCTTGGTCAGGAATGGTAAGGGCAGGCAAAAAGTAGAACCAACTAGTAACTGCCCAGTCCTTCCCTGATGAAATTCATCATTAATATATGTAAACAGGATGTATTCTTATTCCTCTACTTTTTGACAGTACTGGAATTTGAACTTAGGGCTTCATGTTTTCTGAGCAGGCATTCTACCACTTGAGCCACTCTGCCAGCCCTCTTTGTTCTGGTTATTTTTGTTGTTGTTGTTGTTGTTGTTGTTGTTATTTTGTCGGTCATGGGGCCTGAACTCTGGGCCTAGGCACTGTCCCCTTGAGCTCTTCAGCTCAAGGCTAGCGCTCTACCACTTGACACAGCACCACTTCTGGCTTTTTTTCTGCTTATGTGGTGCTGAGGAATCGAACCCAGGGCCTCATGCATGAGAGGCAAGTACTCTACCACTGAGCCACCTTCCCAGCCTGTTCTGGTTATTTTTGAAATAGAGTCTTGCTTTATTCCTGGGTAGGATGACTGTGATTCCCCGATTTGCACCTTCTCCACATCAGACACCTGCCGTTCCATTGGTCAGGATGGAGTCTCAGGAACTGGTTGGTCCCAACCAAGGGTCTTCAACCTCCACCTTCCAAATAGCTAGGGTTACAGCCTTGAGCCCCCACACCTGGCTTTCTGTGGTTACTTCTTTTTTTTTTTTTTTTTTTGTCGGTCGTGAGACTTGAACTCTGGGCCTGGGCGCTGTCCTTCAGCTCTTCAGCTCAAGGCGAGCACTCTACCACTTGAGCTACAGTGCCACTTCAGTTTTCTGGTGGTTTATTGGAGATAGGAGTCTCACAGTCTTTCCTGCCCGGGCTGGCTTTGAACCGTGATCCTCAGATCTCAGCCTCCTGAGTAGCTAGGATGACAGGCGTGAGCCACCAGCGCCCGGCTTCTGTGGTTACTTCTATGATAGGATTTTGTCTTTGGCCTGGGCAAGCCTAGACTGCCATCCTCTTATTTATGCCTCTTGCTGTGGCTGTTGGAACAGGCCCATGCCCCTGTGCCAACCTTTTTCCACATTGAGGTGGGGTCTCATGAAGTCTTTTCCCATTGAGGTAGGTGTCTCACGAACCTTTTGCTCATCTGGCCTCAAGCCAGTTTTCCAAGCAGAACTTCTAGTGTGAGCAGCCACACTTGGTCTGAGCTCATTCCTGAGCATCATCATAGTGTGAAAGCAGGGCATTGAAGAGGTCGTACCAGTTAGCGCTTACAGACACTAAATAATGTGGGAGAGAAAAGAGATTTTTTAACTTTTTTGTTCTTGTAATTTTATACTTACTAAGGTGTTGTACAGAGGATTACCAGTTCATAAGTCAGGTAATGAGTAGGTTTCTTTTCTTGGACAGTATCACCTCTTCCTTTGCTTTCCTCCCACCCCTGCCTACAAGTGACACAGGTCATTTTCCACAGTGTCCCTGAACGGCGTGATTGCATCTGTTCAGAGCAAAGAGATCTTTGAATAGTCTGTCAAGCTTGGTATTTAAAGAGATTGAAATTGCCAGGAAAGAAGCAAAAAAAAGAAATCCTCCCTATGTGTCAGGCACTGCGTTTCAGTCTTTACATAGTGTATCTCATTAATGTTTCACGTCGTGTACAAAAAGTAGGACGTATGTAGTATATTTTACACAATGCCTTCAAACCTCAGTGGAGTCAAACATCTTAAGTAATATAGATTAAACCTGTGCCCCTCTGTTTCCAGCACTATGCCTCTCAAATGGCACTTTTGTCTCTGAAATTGCCTTTTAAACTATATTTTTCCAAAACCTTCATCCTTCTGCTGTGGCCAGGGGTTCTGAGCTGAAGCGCGTTTGGGCTCGGCTGGTTATCACTCTTCGTGACTCTCAGTTAAGCAACTCTTCCCCACACAGCTAACTTCTCAGCACAGCTTTCCATGATGCCTCTTCGTAAGCAGGGGGCTATTAATGATGCATGTGCTTCCTGTGGAGGCCAGTTGCCAGAGAGAACAGTACCTAATATACTTAAAATTATTTCCAGGACTGGAGGTGTAGCTTGGCGATAGAATGTGAACTTCACACGTACGAGGCCCAGAGTTCAAAACCACATATCAAAAAAAATCCAAATTTGTCTACATGATGGATGTTACCCTTTAAAAAAAAAAAAAAGATTTTAAGACATGTCATGGTTCACACCTGTAATCTTAGCTCTGACTAGGAGTCTGAGCTCCAAAGCAAGCCTAAGCAGAAAAGTCCACAAGATTCTTGTGTCTAAAATAACCAACAAAATGCTGAGATGGAGACATGGCTCAGGTGGTAGAACAGCAGCTGAATGAATGAGCCAAGCGAGTGTGAGGCCCTGAAATCTTATTCTGGAACCAGAGGAGAAACATTAAAAGCCACGACCTACTACTGAATCTAAAGCTCTGATGTCCACACACCCTTTTGTCAGAAGCATCCCCTGTCTGAGTCGCATGGGATAGCTTGACCTGCAGTGTAAGGAAAGCCAGTGACACCTAGTCTGTAGCACTTTTTTTAAGGTCAGAGATGGGACTTCCACTCAGTACCTGACACTCTTGCTCATTGGCTAGTGCTCTACCAGCAGCGCCATACCTCCAACCCCATCCTTAGCATTATTCATTGTTTTTGACCAAATGCCCTTGATCCTTATGATTGCACATGTTTAAATCTACCTAGAAGTAGTATGTATCTTTTTCAAAGCCCCTAACCGTCAATCAGCCATAATGGAGGCTCCTCTTGCTTTTATTGCAAGGCGTTGTGCCCCAGCCATTGTGTCTAAAGTGTTTGCCTGCTTTTCCACCGCCGAGTGAGCAGATTGAAACCTTTTAATGCAGCGCGTATGCCATGCACAGTCACCAAATCCATGTAAAGTCCATAAACTTTTGTATGATTGATAGCATAGTGCTCCTCACTTGTGAACATGACCACATCAATTTCTGCTTGCTGTTGTAGGTGTTAAGGTACTTAATCTGTTTGTTTTTATAACTGGGACTTCAAATGTAGAGATGTGAAAGAAAAAGAAAACAAACCACCTCAACAAATCTACATCTGACTCATAGCCCAAGCCTGTGCTACCTCCCAGATTCTGTAACCGATGCTCTCTTTCTACAGAGCAATCCCAGTTAGTGGGAAAGACAAAGAAGTCAACCAGTTGATTCGTCAAATTTCCATCACTTTATGAGGAAGAAAACAAAATCTTCTTTCCTAAAAATGTTATAGTCCTGTCCTTTTCCAAAACTGCTGTTTGTATCTTGTCTGTTACTCACTTAATCGTCTGCCCTGGCCCTCCTACTCCAGCTGCTGCTCCCTGCCTCTGTGTCAGGTCTCCCCACACCTCCTTCTCGTTTAACTTTCCCTGACACCTCACATTCAAATGACATGCGGCTTTAAGCTTTTAATATGATAGCGATGCCAAGTGTTATTATTTCTCAACAGAACTCATGACCCTCTCTAGAAAAATTTCTCAAGTGAGTTCAGCCACCCATTTTTATACTCGTACAGTATTTCACTTCTAGTGTATTTTAGACACATATGTGTCTGAGCATAAATAAAATGATAAGAAACTATTCTCTTACTGTTACTTCTCAACCCTACTGTCTCATCTCCTCTGTGGAAGAAAGTCCTGCTTGGGGAGATACGGCAGACTACCAAGAGCCAGGAGTGGTGAGGGAGTGAAGGCAGCGCGTTAGAAACATACCCACAAAATCCAAACTATGTGCTGAGGAAGCAACCACCAATCAGCATGGCCTAGGAAAAGGAAATAGCCAATCAGAATACTAGGAAACTCACTAAAAGCCTTTCCCCAACCACATACACTTGCACAATGGCAGCAGAGATATTCTTGTATTGCTTAGATGGCCTTTACTTCTCTGAGCAGCATGCTAATAAACCTTTGCTTCTCCACTCATTTTGGTAAATTCTTTTTACCAGTCTGAGACTATGAAATCTATAACACACTTCTCTTCTGGAGCTATTATATTTATCATTTTTAATCATTTTTCTTACCAATAAAAAAACTTGTGTTTGCATGCCATCATTAGCCAAAAATCATGGGCACCATCTATGCTATGAGTTGAAATTACGGAGTTTGAATAAACCATGTAATCAGGGAGTTTTCATTTTCTTCTCCCCTTTTCAGTGCTGTAGATCAGACCCAGGACTTGTGCATGCTAGACATAAGCTATATCCTAACCTTAGCTTTTACATATTAAAAAATGAAAATAATGCATGTCATACACAATAGTAGTTAGATGTGAATGAGACGTTAATCTGGGAGTACTATCACACCAATTACAAACTCAGAAAACCTTCAATAATACCAGCTAAACGTCCACATCAAGGAAGACCCCCATGTACTGGGTCAGCCTTCCCTTGTGACCCCTATACATTCTCCCCCTCCTCAAGCCAAGGGTTCTGCTGAGTCCGTCGGCTTCCCGGGGGCAGCCAGCTCTTGAGTGCCCATGGGGTTTGAAGGAGACACTTGATGTTTGCTTATACTTTTCGCTTAATACCTGGTTTTATTTTAGAGATTAAGGATACAGATCTACAGTCTTAACTCCTTTATTTTCATATGATGGCCACCACAGTATTCTAGTTATGTGTCACTGGACATTTCACTTAATCTGAGTCTTAGTGTTCCCATATGTAAAACTTTTAACACTGTAATAACACATAGTAAACTGTCAATAATACCAGCCACTTTTACTACTGATAACCTTATTTTCTTCTCATTGCCGTCTGCGAAGTATTTTACAAATAGTAAGAGAAGTGAAATGCCTTTTTCAGAGTAATAGCACAGCAAATAATTGAAAAGGATGCGTGGCTCTAAAATCTGTTTCCCATTTACAACTGTACTGCCTCCTGTTCATCTCTGCCTGAAAATGACCTTCCTCATATCTAACTGGAATATTCTTTCCAAGCCCAACTCCAGGGTTCCTTCACTATACTCTCCTTGAGTTCTCCAACATGAGTTCGCCCTCAAAGCCATACACGCCATGTGTTGCTCATTTTGACACAGTGACTTCTGCATTAAACTGAGTTCTTTGACATCAGGATGAAGATTACACCCAGGGCACCTGAGGTAGAGAACTTTACACTAAGTAGATAGTTCATAAACTTTGCTTGAACTGAGCAGACGTGTGCAAGACCCAAATGGAGACCTCCGTCCAGTGCAGACCAGGATGTCATTTTCTTATGTGTCTCCTCTGTGCTAGGGCCTAGGTGCACACCAGGTTTAGAAAAACAAGGCAAGAATTTATTTCCAAGGAACTTAGAGTTTGACGTTAATGACTGAAAACCAGGTTTTTTAAACAAACTTTATAATGGAATGCAGCAAACACTTCAACAATGCAAATGAACCCTTATTTACTATTCATACAGATACAGTTGTCTCCTCCAGCTGCTGTACCAGTTTAGACTACATCGTCACTTACCTCTTCAAGCACATTGCCAAAGAAGGCAAGAAGACCCTTCGATGCCGAGAGGCTGTTCAAGCTGGTCAGAGACTGTTACACTTTATGCAGCAAAACCCAGATGTCCTTCAGCAGGTAATCTAGCTTTCACATATTTCCCAGAAGCCAGCCTGCTCCCTACACGCCCTTCTATTTGCTGCCAAGGCTCTCTAGCAGTTGCTCTCTAGGAGTTCTTTCCCTGAAAGCTGATGTACACTGGTCCCAGGGCCCCAGCCTCAGTACCTGCGTGTCACCCAGCTCACCCTGGCGAACCCGAACCCACCGAGGCCCGAGAAAAGGTAGGCACACTGGAGCTAGAAATAGTCACCCTGACTTCTTACCTGGAGCCTCTGAAAAATCCATCTTCAGTCTGCTGTCTGCCTAGTGTTTGCTGCGGCCACTTGCTAGGAACCAGCACAGCATAGTTAGTGTTCTTCCCAAGTTCACATTAGGAATCACTCTTGAGGCAAGTTAGGTAATATTTCCCAAGAGCATGTAATTAACAACCCACATGCTTTTCTTTTCAACTGTACTGTCTAATTGGCTAACTTGAGTTCAGTCTAAGTTTTAAATTACAAACTTTAAATTGCAAATCACAGTTCACAATGTGCATTTTTAAAATGAATATACAGGATATAGTCTGTAATCCCAGCTACTCAAGAAGTAGATGTGAGGGGGAACCGAAGGTTGGAGCGGCTGGAAGCCAGCCGAGGGAGGGCGGGGGAGGGGGGGGGGAGAATGTGATAAGACCATATCCCCAAAGCACGCCCACACTTGTAAACCCAGCTACACAGGAGGTAGGCACCGTGAGGATTCCAGTCTGAGGCCAGATCCCAGGTAAAACACAAGACCCTACCTAGAAAATAAGCTAAAGCAAAAAGTGCTGGGGGGTGTGGCTCAAGTGGCAGAGAACCTACCTAGCAAGCATAAATAAGACCCTGTACACCAAAGCACAGAATGTACAAGCCCAGAATATACATGCCTTTTTAGTGGAGATACTACTGATAATTCTGTATCCACTAAATTGGAAAAATAATATCTTCCTATTTTTTTCTTTTTGTCTTTTTTTGTCAGTCGTGGGGTCTGGGTGCTATCCCTGACTCTTTTGCTCAAGGCTAGATCTCTGCCAGTTTGAGCCATACCTCCACTTCCAGTTTTCTGGCAGTTAATTGAAGATAAGTCTCATGGATTTTCCTGCCTGGCTGGCCTTTAACCACAATCCTCAGATCTCAGCCTCTTGAGTAGCTAGGATTACAGGTGTGAGCCACCAACACCCTGCTGAGTTGTTTTCTTTTGCCAAATTGTGTCCATACTAATCTATGATTTACAAATGTAAATACTTAGTTTCTTGCTACCTTGTCAGTAGTTAGCATTGAAGTCAGCTGTAATCATCAAAAAATATCGCTCAGATTAAAAACAATGATGAAAATAGAATGAGACAACCATGATAATTAAATCTAATTTAAATATTTAAACTTTAATGAAAATTAATACTTAAAAGAACTTATGTAAACTATTTGTGGTGAATGTTCAGCTTAGCAGTTATTTTCTGTGTATGGATTGGGTAGGGGTGTATTCATGTTTTGAGTAATGACCAGGAGCTATAGGTCTGCAACTGATTGGTCTGACCCTAAACGGTTACAACAGGTGGGTGGTGCAGCAAGGGGAGAGGATTTCCTGGGAATCTGGCAAATCCATGGTTATTTATTTCCTCTAGTAAATACATGCTCTACGTCAGCACCAAACACATGAGCACTGTGCCAGACGAAAGAAAATCAATATTCATGGATTTTCCAGATATCAGACCCAGCCCTCCCCGCCATAGCAAGAGACAAGTCTAAAGCCAAGTCACTCACCCAACATGGAGCGGTAATCACTGCACTGTCCCATAATCTGTAGCAGAAAGTTTTAGCCAAAATTGGTCATCTGTGAGCACAGAAAATGGTGGTGCACGAGAGCATCAAGTGTGTCTTTACTCAGGACCACCTTGCATTTGCTGGCTTAAATAATCTCTCTGTGTTAATAAGAGGTGGTAATCTTTCACTTTATTGTATATGACTGAGATGTGATAAATCTTTATTAACAACGGAATGCATTCTATTTATTTGGATTGTAGGCTTTCAGATACATTTTAAATATTGATGACTGGTCCCTGGTAGTCAGCATACATGGGATTTGCATCTGCCCGGGTTTCTATCATCTTGAGTGCCTCTGATGTCAACCATTGGGCATGGTAATGCCTGACATCATCTCCTCAGGTCACCGACCACGCTGACCTCTATTCTTACGCTCAGGGTCTGCCGTCTCAGAAGCTCTTTTGAATTGATTTGAAATTTTGACTCTTCCCTTTATGAGGCTCTAAAATTGATAATTATTCAGATGGGAACTGAGTGCTGAGTGAAAAATCAATTCCACCCGCTCTCTGCTGCGTATAAAATTACTTCTGAGTCGGCTGGGCTGAAGGGATGGTCAGGGTAAAAGCAGCCGGCAGGAGCAGTGGGAAGAATTAGCCGGACAGAACTAATAGCCTGAAGGGATAGACTTGGAAAAGAGGGAGTGGGCCTGTTGGGGGTTATTATGAGCGGGGATGGGTCCCCCTGATGGTCTGTGTACATCAGCTTTCTAAGACCTTATAAATCAGCCCTGAAGAGCAGCAGAACCTCAGGTCCCCCCTCACCAGAGGGGCCTTGTATTAGATTATTCTCATTTTCACACTCAGATGAAAAGTGACTCATTGGTTATTCATTGATTGCCCATTAAGCGCTGTTTTTTGTAGATGATTTGCCTATCACGGAAGGTAGTAAACAAGGTGACTGCTTCTAAACGTGCGGTTTTGGTTTTCAAGGCATCTGTGTCCATTGAGTAATGCCTAACCCTGTTAAAAGGAATGGGTTACAAATCGCTCAGCAGTGATGGAAAAGTAGACCCTAATGACTAATTGTGCTTGGAGTTTAGAGAGGGCCTGTCAGCTCTTTAAGCTAAACTGATGCAATGATACTGCAATTATTTACTAGTTTGAACTCTTTTCCTCCAGCCTGAGCCTATTTTGCTGAAAGCTTAATTGCATGAAGAGAGTCAGCTCTAAACTGCAAAAGTTACCTCCTCGCATTCCATAGTAGAGGATGCATGGATTTAAGTAGGCAGCCTCCTTTCAGGCTTTTCTGTTTGTATGCAGCAACCTGGGAATGAAATTTTGAGTGCCTGGAGTCAACTTGAAAGTATTTATTACTACCCACTATACAACTTGAAACATTGTCTTAAAAAATATACTCTCCAGGGCTGGGAAGGTGGCTCAGTGGTAGAGCTCTAGCCTTGAGTTGAAGAGCTGAGGGACAGCGCCCAGGCCCAGAGTTCAGGCCCCAGGACTGGACCCAAAAAAAAAAAAAAAAAAAAACCATATATATATATATATATATATATATATATTCTTCAAGTTGGCCATCTTCCATGCTTTACATACAAATGTAACTTTGTAAACATCCACCTTTAGTTCCTTTGAGTCTGGTTGAAGTGAAAGGTGTTGTCTAGCCTTTACTGCTTAAACTTAACAGTTGAGAAAAACTCAGTTTGCATAAATTGGAGGAAGGATTCCTAAAGTGTTTTAATGTCATTAAGAGAATAAACTAGGGGCTGGGAAGGTGGCTCAGTGGTAGAGCGCTTACCTTGCATGCATGAGGCCCTGGGTTCATTCCCCAGCACCACATAAGCAAAAAGAAAAAAGCCAGAAGTGGCGCTGTGGCTCAAGTGGTAAAGCGCTAGCCTTGAGCTGAAGAGCTGAGGGACAGCACCCAGGTCCAGAGTTCAGGCCCTACAACCGGACCCAAAAAAAAAGAATAAACTAAAAATGTTATAAACAAATCAATGATAACAGTGTTAGTATTACTAATTACTCCTGATTAATAGATTAGACACTGGTCTAATACAGTAATTGGGAAGTTACCATTTGTAAGTGAATGTCTTGGTTTCATCATTGATGGTGAGTATTTGCAACTATAGCCATAGAGAAGCATTCACTTGGTTATGTCACAGAGTGAAAGATGTGCTGGATTAGAAGGGGCACTTGACAGACGGATTCTTTTTGAAATGAGAAGGACAGGACACTGGATACTGAGTGCTTCTCCAGCTGAGAACATCAAAGGAAAGCAGTTGCCCTAGAAAGAATACCACCTTCCACAGAAGCATTAATTATTCTCTTAGGCAGTTAACTTATTAGCAAGTATTTCTAGCAGTTTTACTTTCTTATCTATGCATGTTGCATAGAAGGATCAGAGCGGCTAGGTTTGAATTTATCTTATCCTTGTCTATCTTTTTGCTCAAAAGGGCTAAAGTCCCAGAAAAGTTCTAATTGTGGTTTTATTTCTCTTTCCCTCTCTTCTTTTTTTATTTCATTGTTATTTCATCTTTGTTGTTGTTTGGTAACATGGAATTTAACTACAGGTTGTGACTAGCTGTCAGAAGCTGTAAGAATCCTGCTTCAGTGGGGATGTAAGCTAAAAAGAGCTTTTACCCTTTTTCCTCAATCAGTCAGTCAATCAATGAAAATTGCTTTTGTATAGTGCTCTTCATGACATGCCTCCCAGAGTGAATTGCAGCAAAAGGGAAGTCATCTGCACTTTTTTCATTTCTGTGTTGATCCTGAAATGATATCGCTCAACATTTTGACACACTATACATCTTTCATACTTACGATTTCATTCCATAACACTAAGTAGGAGAAAATGCAGTTGCATTTGTAACTGAGTTGAAAACTTCGGCCTATAGAACTTTTAGCAAGATTCTCACAGATGTGGCAAAATATCGTCACATCTCTCATCCTCCTAACAAGTAGTTTCCCAGACTTTGTAATGTTGATCAGATCATTTCTGGTGGCCCTTACACAAACACTCACCCTCCCTGTGATCAGCTCACTCAAATCTGGTTGATTTACAACTTTATTGCTAAACATAAGACAGTAGCTTTCTATCAAAACCAAGATGAAAAAATATTGGTGACTCGATAGAGAACTGACGGAAGCCAGCAACAAAAGTGACGCTCACACTTCTTGACGGAGGAGTGCCTCACACCTCGCGTTGACCGCGGCCTCCTTCCCAGCAGTCTGTGCCAGTACTTGTGTCGTATTTCTAGGAAAGAATGGGATTGGCAGGTTTAGGTACTTGTGTGCCTGCACAACCTTAAGCTTGTTGCTTTTGTATTACCAGATACACAATGGGTCTGTGAAGATATAATATAACCAGACATAGAAACTGAGGCAGAAAAAAATTAGGTAACTTTCCAACCAAAGTCTGTTTGATACGACAGTTCACTTGCTTAACCACAAAAAGTGATCTGCTTTTCTCATTGTGCTCAGTGGCTTTTAATCCAAGGACCTGTAAAGTAAGGCAAGTCAAGCATCCGTCAGCCCTCCCCGGCCACCTTAAGATGGAGTAAATTAGAACAATGTCCTCTATCCCTGGGAGGGAAGTTGCCTGACGCTGTGGCCAGGCACGGAGGTTGTAAAGCGTAGGTGGGTGTGCACCCTTGAGAAGATGAGAGCCAGTGGGACGAGGATCGCGATGCTCCTCAGTGCCTCTGAGGCAGCTGCTGAGGTCTCCTGTGACCTGATTTCTCTAGGCCGGCATCAGCATGGCAGCTGGACATGGTGGTAGAGAAGCCCAAGGTTGACCCCTGACCTCACACCCAGCACCGCTCTGTGCTTGGTCCTTCCAGCACTGACCAGTCAGTGTAGAATGCCAGTGTTCACCACGCCACCCTTCTAAAGGCAGCCCTTTCCTGGCCAGCACGATCCGGCCTATTAATAGCCATGCCAGAAGTCTAAGTCCGACCCACGATCACACCTTGTCTAGTCCCTGCCAGGTACCACAAGCTAAGATGGCCTCAGGCCGGACAGAATGAGGAACACTGGAAGGAAATCCTGACACAGCTCCAACTGAATGTGTCCTACAAGAATATCAGAAGTCCGCTTGCCAGAGGTATTGAAATGCCTACCCTAAAGAGAAGCCAAAAATCCAGATTTTTAAATGTTGTCCACCAGTTGAAAATTCAAGACAAAACAGAACACCATGGCAGTCCATCACATACTATGGCTGTCAACTTTCTGCTCTGTATCATGCAACTCTAAGGAAATTCAGAACGGAGACCTCTCTGTGCGTGGTCCTGGGGTGTCTGGCCCAGCCTCCAGGTAGCCTGCTGCGGCCCAGCCACCTCTGTCTGATCGTTCAGTGGCTTTGAAGCATACTTTTTTGTTATTTGAGAGGAATGCCATTATTTTATTTTTTAATGTTATTTTTCTTTTACTAAAGGCAGGGACGTGTTTGATTACATCTGTGTCTGCGCATACTGGAGGGTTACAGTGAAGCTCAAGTCTTCACCTTTCAACGTTTTGTTATTTTTAGATATTTTAGATAACTAGGTTTGAATAACTTCAGTTTGGGTTTATATGTGTGCATATGTATATGTATGACTATATGGTCGTGGGTACAAGCACATTTGTGCATGCACTGTTTGTGTGTGTGTGTGTGTGTGTGTGTGTGTGTGTGTGTGTGTGTGTGTGTGAAGATGGGCACAATCTAGTTACTAAGGATGAAATCAGAATATCCAGGAGGAGCAAGGCTGAAACAAAATACCTGGGTAACAACTAGGCATAAAATTCCTAAAGGGAAGGGCTGGGAAGGTGGCTCAGTGGTAGAGCGCTTGCCTTGCATGCCTGAGGCCCTGGGTTCCATTCCTCAGCACCACATAAGCAGAAAGAAAAAGTCTGGAAGTGGCGCTGTGGCTCAAGTGGTAGAGCGCTAGCTAGCCTTGAGCTGAAGAGCTGAGGGACAGCACCCAGGCCCAGAGTTCAGGCCCCACGACCGGACCCAGAAAAAAAAAAAATTCCTAACAGGAAATAAGCCTCTTAAGAATGAAAAACTTGTGATTGCTACCCTCAAGTACTAGTTTAGTTAGAAATTTAATGTTCTTAATTTTTAAAATAGGAAAACTCTTAATTTTATTAATATGGCATTCTGTGACATTATGAAATTACTTGTTCATTTTTAGAAAGATTTATATAAGTCTAAGCCATTTGTTATTAACCACATTTTTGCCACTTCGATTTAATTTTTGTTATAGGTATATTTTCTGGATGACTGGTTCAACTATAACAAAAGAAATTAAAACAGAATCATCTTCTTGACTTACAGTTGTCAAATTAGTGTTATGACGATCATAATTCACTGTTAGGGTGCCTGGTTTTTTTTTCCCAAGATCCCCTACATCTTGGTGTGTCCAAACCCCTGGCAGAGACTGACACCTTGCCATGGTCCGTGAGCAGCTGCATAGTAACCCACACAAAAATTTTTCATAAGTACAACCTGCAGGCAGTAACTGTAGCCATCAGACATATTTATCAACCAGATGGAATTGCTATAGTTAGATCATTATATACTGTAGAATAAAGAAGTGCTGTGAATACTGTTCCAAATGGTTAACAAAATGCAAGAGCCCTCCCTCCCATCCTACCAGGACGTGCGATTTTCTACCTCTAAGCACAGTTTAAGGATGTAATCCATTGATAGCATCACTTGCCTTCTTAATTGAAAGGGATGGGATCCACCAGATGTAGCCCAAACCAGCAGAGAGTTGGGTGACTAAGCAACAGCAGAGACACCATATTGAGTGAGCCAGAATCCAGTCTCCAAGTCATTTATTTCAGCCAGTGACAATACATTTAAACTCCTGTGCCTCAGCAGTGATTGATGGTTTAATATCATATATAATTTTTTTAATGAAGGAAAACCATTTAAATATGTTACCATTTGCACTGGTATTCTCCTATGTACATAACTGCATTTAATCATTATGGGGATTGTTTTTATACTTGTGTAATTTGTATCCTGGAAATAACTGTCAGAGCCATCTCCTGCTGTTGCTGGAAATGGTAGAGTGTGCTTTACCCTTGAGCAGGTTCTCCTGCACAGGATTTGGAGGGGCCAGCTCCGGCTGCCACCACGGAGGAATCCGTGTTTACATTTCTGAGGGTGAGAAATTAGCCACAGCCTGTCGTTAGTTCCCATTTTTGCCTTGGTTTTTGTACCAGTATATGATTTGAAGAGTTTGATTTTAAGACTTTTAATATTAAAATACATAATAAAATTTTATTATCTAATTACAAGAGGGTTTAGCCTCTTATTAAAGTTGCTAAATCAGGCCTAGATTAGCATCATAATGGCACAGTTTGACATAGAATACTCAAAAGTCAAGTTCCAGGGAAAGAGGAGGGGTTTTGTTGTTACGTGGGGCGGAAGGGCTCCTCTCCGACCCTCACGGAAAACAACAAGGATGAAATGCTTGTATGGAAACAAACAAGGAGCAATTTGGGATGCTAGAGAAGGAGTAGAGGTGTCAGCCTGGGATGGCCCCCTAGGCAAGGCAGCTGGTGTCTGCAGCCTTTGTTTATCTGCTCCTGGTTTGTGTAGCCTGTAGGCCGGCACCAGAAACAATCACTCCTACAGGGTCAGCTGCTGGTCAGAAGCAAAGTAAGAAAAGAGTCTGCGTCCAAATGCAGTAGCTATAATTTCTGTACAGCTGGCACCTGCTACTGGTGCACAGCATGAAGGTGAAAGGCCAAAGAGGCAGTTGTTCAAAACTCAAGAATGGCTTAAAGGGACTTGTAGATTAATCTGCTTTATTAACTTCTGTATATTAGATAACTATTGCTGTGAATGACAGTACATCTTTTTGAATAAGTCGAATCTCTTTCTCTTTTAAATTAGCTTTTGAGTAATGAATATTAAATAGAAAGCGTTTCAGAGGTAATTAAATGAAACAGAATGACGTCATTTCACAATTCTATTTGTGTGTTTAGAAAACAGGGAGACTGTAATGCTTTCCAAGGAACCAAGAAAACCTCTTCATAAGTAAGAGTTTGTAATAAGTCACATATTCATTAGCCTTTGTCATTAACTGAAAAATATTATGTAGTTTGTGTCTTAGCATGAAGTCACTGGGTGACAGTGGCTTGTTTTGGCATTCCCAGGAGCCCCAAATGTTTTCTTGATGAATTAAAGCGACTGCGATCTGTCATCATGCCTTTATCTGCAGTTTAGCGCAGTCAGTTTTGCTATTGGTCTACTACAAATGTTCTCCAGATAGCCCAGGAAAATGAACAATGCCATATCTTTTCTTTTACACTAGTGTAAGTAGATAAAGAATGCTTCATGGGGATTTAAAAAAAAAAAAAAACATGGTTCTCCACAAAGCCCAGTAGCAATCAGCAGGCTTTCTGGGAGCCTTTTACTCAGAATGGACAAATGACAAGCAATGTGCTTCTTAGCTTCTCCATTAATAGTTACTGGCATATTTGGCTATATTTGTAAATTAAGACTTGAAAAAGTCAGTAACATGTATTAACTTCTGCAAAAAAAAAAAAAAGAAAAGAAAAGGAAGGAGTGGGGGAGAGGGGTGGGGTACTACAGAAACTTTCATAGATAAAATGCCATCATCAGTTCTGGGAATGTTTTTAACCGTGTTCAAAAGAAATACTCTTTTGTTCTTTTGATTTTTGTTTTTTTTTTTCTGTTGGCGTGGGGGTTTTTAAGTTTTGGTGTTTTAAGAAGTCTGAAAAATGAAAACACTGCAAAAGACAGCTGTTTTTACACTGCTGTAGCACAGAGGGTAGAAGTTACTTGGAGCTTTATTTGACTCAAGTGCGGTCTTTACTCTGAGCAGTGTTTCTGTGACATCTGAAGGTCGCCTGCCTGCCTCAACCTGAGCCAGCCAGGACTCGCCAGATTGTCACAAAGGGGCTTGCGCTAGACCTAGAGAACATTAGAGACGCTTCCTCACCCTCCTACTCCACCCTCTTGAAGACCACCCTGCCTAACTATGTAAAAGTGTACTATCTCAAGAGCCTAAGTGCTGACTTTCTCAAGATGACTTGATATCGAATCTCATGACTTGCGCTGAACTGTGGAGGTCTGACGCAGCCCTGTGCGTGTGCTTTGCCTTCCTTGGTGCTCTTTCTATAAGCATTCTCAGAATCACACTCGGTAGTCGGGTTTGATTATTGCCCCAAACTGACTTTTACTCAGTTATTCCTTCTATATATCTCCGCTACCCCCTGGGCGTGGCGGGAGTGAAGGACACCGTCAGCCCTTCCCATGGGTTCATGCCTCAACTCATGTTGACTGGAGGTGTTGTCAACATGGACTTTTCCACTTGAATGTATAGGTGCGTCCACAGTAACCATATATACAAAGACTCGGAGGTGAGCAACTGCCCACTTGCACAGCCAGTAATAGTCATGCCTGGTGCTGTGGTTTGGCTGTGATTTTAATTGTGTCCCCACAAAGGTTTGTGGCATTGGAAGTGTTGTCCCAAGGTTGGCAATATTGGAAGATGCTTTGGAACCCTTCAGGAGATAGAGATTTGTGGGAGTTCCTCAGGTCTCTGGAGGAATGAGGCTGTTTTCCAAGGGGTGGTTATGAAAGGAGCTTTCTGGGTGTGAAGTGATGCCATATGCCATTAGCCAGTCTTTGTTTGTTTGTTTGTTTTTGTCAGTCATAGAGCATGAACTCTGGGCCTGGGCGCTGTCCCTCAGCTCTTCAGCTCAAGGCCAACACTCTACCACTTGAGCCACAGTGCCACTTCCTGTTTTCTGCTGGTCAAATTGGTGATCAGAGTCTCATAGACTTTCCTGCCCAGGCTGGCTTTGAACCATGATCCTCAGATCTCAGCCTCCTGAGTAGCTGGGATTACAGGCGTGAGCCACCAGCTCCCGGCTACCATCCAGTCTTGGACCCCAAAACATAACCTAAATGATCCTCCTTTCTTTCTCTGTAGCTTGCCTTAGGCATCTAACTTTGTGTAAGCAGACTAATAATACATCTGGACATGTATATACACATATATTTTTTTCTATCTATAGATGTCAATAGATCTAGATCTAGCAATCTACAGTAAGGCTCTTGTCTCTAGGTCTTACACCAAGACTTCCCTGCACCATCCCCTGCCATTTCTTCCCTAGCACTTCTCATCCCCGTAGTTTTGGCCAGGGAATACAGCAGGGTAGATGGCAAGCTGTCTCCTGCCTTCATTTCTCCGAGTGGGGCTTGAACTCAGGGCCTGGGCCCTGTCCCGGAGCTTCCTTTGCTCAAGGCTAACGCTCTACCACGTGAGCCACAGCGCCACTTCTGGCTTTTTCTGTGTAAGTGGTACTGAGGAATTGAACCCAGGGCTTCATGCATGCTGGGCAAGTACTCTACCACTGAGCCACCTTCCCAGCCCTTTACAATGCTTAGAAGAGTATGAACAGCGGAGGTTCTGCCTTTCCTTTGACTGAAAGTGCTGTCTTTGAAGTCTTGCATCTTGCCTTTGGTTGGAAATGTTCTTGCTCTTCTGAGGACTTAGCCACATGTCCTTGGAGCAGTTTTCTCACCTCTGCAATGCATGCCACCCAGCCACGGGGTTCCGGGCCTGCCTGAACTGAGCACGCTCTCCCGTGTTCTCATGCTCAGACTCCGGAGAGCTGCCATCGTAGACCTCCTCACCCCACGTGGACGCCCCCGCCTCTGTGCGCTGAAACACACTGCAGTACAAACCCACCCGTGAAGTAAACTGCCACAAGGGACAGTCGTGCAAAATAGGAGGCCAGAAGAGAAATCTCTGAGGCCACAGGCCAGCCCCAGCCACAGTGCTGCTGATGCGGTAACACGCATCTCATTCGAGATGGACACCCACCACCATGCAGAAAGCTAAGAGCATCAGTTAGGGATAAAGGCGTCAGGATGGTCTCTCCCACACAGTTAAGACTAGAAAGAAACAACTTGATGGGTGGGCACTAAGACATAGGACACAGGAGCTCAGGAGCTCCCAGAGCCGCCTTTTACTCAGCTCTGGGCCCTGGTCCTTGACACACAGGAGGAGGTCATTCTTGCCTTGAGCAGTGAACAAGCATAAACAAGATGGAAGGGAAGCCAGATGCCAAAACTCACACCTGCCATCCTAGCTGCTCAGGAGCCTGTGAGCTGAGGATCTTGGTTCAAAGGCAGCCCTGGCAGGAAAGTCCATGAAACTCATCTCCAATTAACCATCAAAAAGCATAAGTGGAGCCTGGTGCCGGTGGCTCACGCCTATAATCCTAGCTACTCGGGAGGCTGAGATCTGAGGATCACGGTTCAAAGCCAGCCCTCGCAGGAAAGTCCATGACACTCTTATCTCCAATAAACCACCAGAAAACTGGAAGTGGCTCTGTGGCTCAAGTGGTAGAACACTAGCCGTGAGCTGAAGAGCACAGGGACAGCGCCTAAGTCCAGAGTTCAAGCCCCACGACCCGGGAAAAAAAAAAAAAACATAAGTGAAATGGTGGCTCAAGTGGTCTAGCACTAGCCTTGTGCAAAAATTGCTAAGGGACAGCACCAGAACCTGAGTTCAAGTCCCAGTATTGGCACAAGGAAGGAAGGAGGAGGAAATTGTGGGCAGCAGGAGAAAAGGCCCCTGGCACAGTGCCAGGCGTGCAGAGGTGGAGTGCAGGCGTGCGCTGCCTGTGTATGTGTAGCGAGAACAAGAGCTGGTAACGGAAATGGTGCCCACAGAGCGAGCCCTGCTCCCCCGCCCACTCCGTTACTTCCCTCGGCCCCTGCATTAGAGAGACTGGAAACAAATTGACAGAAATCTGGAAGAAAGTAACTCAGGTGATTTAGGAGAATGGAAGGGCTGGCTTATGGAGCCAGATTAAAGAAGCTAAATATGTATAGCTTGCCTAAGTGACAACCAAATGGGCACTTGATAAGTCTATAAATACCGGGAGACGTAAATGCCAGGAGGGAGGGGACCACTTCGCATGGCACGATGGAGTATTGGCATAATGGGAGGATGTTAAGAAAGGGAAAGTGAAGGTTGAGCATCAATAACAGCTTCCTGACAAGGAGAACTGTTCCTGACAGGGGACACTATTAGGTTATGTGCTGTCGGCCAAGGGAAGAAATGTCAGTGCCATTTCTCAGAGTACTGCGGTGGGGCCAGCAAGGCATGGGGGCCAAACAGGGGCCCTTCTGTGCTGCTTCTCGGGGAAAATGACCCAGCGTGGACCTGCCAGAGGTGTGGGTACTGAAGAACCACATGCCACCAGCGAGCTCCCCTCAGCCCCCAGTGACCCCCATGTCCTCCAGGGCCTCTCCCCATTCCCCAGCACCAGCCCCTGCCTGACTAACCCCCCTCATCCACCACCAGTAACCCCTCACGGCCTCCCCTGGCCATAGGACTGCCCCTGACCCCCCGGGACCCCTCCCTCGCGTCCTCCCCTGGCCATAGGACTGCCCCTGACCCCCAGGGACCCCTCCCTCGCGTCCTCCCCTGGCCATAGGACTGCCCCTGACCCCCAGGGACCCCTCCCTCGCGTCCTCCCCTGACCCCCAGGGACCCCTCGCGTCCTCCCCTGGCTGGCTCAGCCCTCCCCTCACCTGGCCCCCTCTCAGCCTTGGGTTTAGTCTGGGGTCTTCATTTTGCAGCCAGACCTTGCGCTTGCTAGGCAGGTGCTCTGTCACTCAAGCCACGACTGTGATCCTTCTACTTCATGCTTTCCCTACGTGGCTGGGGATGCAGGTGCGTGCCACCACGGCTGACATTCTCCCTGGCTGGCCTTGAACTGCATGCAGCCCCTTAATCTCTGCTTCCTGAGTATCTGAAGTATAGGCTTGAGCCACAGACCTGGCAGCCTCGGCTTACTAGCATGTCACCTTTTCTCCGAAGTCTAGCCTGTCTCCCTCTCACCCAGAAGTTAGCCTCCTGTGGCTGCCCAGAGCCCTCTTTGGGTGTGGCTGTGTTTCTGACACACACACCACACTACTGTCTACTGGGGTTCTTGCGCCCCTCCACTGTGAGCTCTGAGGGTGAGCGCTGTGGCCTGGTAGCCTGCACGTCCCCCGGGTCTGCCTCCGAGCCTGGCCAGAGCGTGGGGTCCAGGAGAAGGGTGTGCTCGGACTCGTGGTCCATGGGGGAGAGCTGGCAGAGGGCACTGCCTTGAGCTTCCTTTGCAGCCTCCTGGTGGCACCGTCTGTGCCATTCAGACAGCCGCAGTAAGAGCCCTGCAGTCCACTGTGTGTGCAAACACGAGGCTTCAGCCAATAAATCTGCATCCACCGTGTGTGCATGCAAGCAGACTTCAACAAAAAATGCTTTAAAAAAACAGGGTCACATTTTAGTCCCCGAATCTTATGGTTCAGCATTAATAACACCTCATGTATACACACGGTATAAAACAACATGTACAGTGGTATTCTTAATACAGAATAAGCATCTGTTTTATGGGGAGGCTCTGTGTACAGACAGCCCATCTTTTCCAAACAATAGCCAAAATTAAAGTCAACTATAAAATTTCCAAACAGGGGAAACTGCTTCAGTTTTAGCTAGTCTGGAAAAACAGACCCATCGCACTTATAAAGATGATCTAAAGACGGTAGCTGGAGTTACGATTCTTTTAATTTTACAAAAAAAAATGTTTTTGAGGGGCCTGTCAACTATCCACAGAAGCAGTTCACTTATTAAGATCTTTCTAGACCTGTGGGAGGTGGGGAAGAGTGCAGTGGTCTAGTGAGGCTTCAAACCTTCTGCTGTAGGGATAATGTGTTTGTTATGAAATACAGTATTCACTGTGCTTGCTTTGAGAAATACAGTCATTAAGAAATGTAGTGAGTGCTGACTGTTCCTTGGTTTTGAATGACCTGAGTTAAAGCTGACTTTGTCACTGAACATTGAATGTACACGTGTGTATGTGCATGCATGTGCATGGGCTCAAGTTCACATCGCTGCTGCTGCTTCTCCAAGTGCACTGTAGCAGCAACAGCACCTCTTACAACCTGTGGCGTTGCTTCGATCACCCGGAACCCAGCCTCTTACCTCCACTGATGATCTTGAGCCTGACAGTGTGCTTGAAGTGCTGAATGCTCCCCAAGTCTCGGTGACTGATGGTCTGGGAGGACATGGGGTATGTGGTCCAGAATTCTGGCCAGGTTGACGGTTCTCGCAGCTTGCAAGGCCATCCTGGTTCTCCGGCTAGCCTCTGCAGCAGTGGCCCTGTAATTGCCCATCTCCAGAACCTCATCAGCTACTGTTCTAAATAGCAGCTCTTAGCCTCCCCCTTCCTCTTTGAAATCCTTCGAAAGCTACTCAGTGGCTTGGACCAAATTCATCTCTGTGTTTATGCTTCCTGTCAAAGACCTAAGAGGCCTGATGGACTCAGCCCAGTCCTCCCCCACCCGCAGCTCTCCGGAGTCCCCGGGCAGAAGCCATGTTCTTTAAACATTCGGTGCGTATCTTTTAAGATTCAGCTGTCAGCTGTTCTGTGCAGATCGCCTGGTCTTCTTAGGCAGAGTTACAGCCTCTGTGACGTTGCTGGCCTCTCTCAAACAGCGTGTGCACTAGCGTGGGGCGCCCAGAGGCTGCTGTAGGCCATGAGAGGGTTCTGCATGTGCGTGTTCAGGCAGTACCGGAAACTAGAAATGAGTGTCGCTTGAGTGGCAGTGTAGGACAGTGGCTCTGGAGCAAAAGCTATCCCGTGGCAGCGGATTGCTCCATCCCCACCCACAGGGAATTTCCAGGGTGTGTTTGGCAGTGCTTAATTTTGACATCTAGTTGAAAAACGTTCTATTTGATCTCGCAAGGTTAAACCGAAGGAGCTTCCCAAAGAGTGCTCAGTGGCAGCCGGTGCCACTGTCCCGCCCCCCACCCACCCACCCCACCCACCCACACCCCCCCCCACACACACCCCCGCCTCCTGATGTCACCTGATCGCAGAAAACTGCTTTATGAGAGCTGCGGCCACTTGAAATACGATTTACTACGCGTACAAAGTTCCAAATGGATAATGCAGATGCAGGAATGAGACTCCCAGAGTCACTGCGTTCTCCAGTATATCGCTGCCGCTGAGATATTCCAACCCTGGAAAATAAAACTGTTTTCATTGTGACGTGAAATGTAGCATCCCAGAGCACACACGTTCCATGCAGTACTCTCAATTAATTAATTCTGAAGCTCCGTGCTGACTTTATCTTCTCATAATCTGGGAGAGTGGCAGGTAATTCTTTCCCCAATAAACTACTATTAAAATAAATGTTTTGAGAGCTGAGGATAAAAGTTAGTAATGGGGAAAATTGAAAGAACAGCAAAATTGGATTGTGTTTTTCCTTAGATCTTCCACTGGGTCGAAGAGTTTTTAGATGTTCCAGGCAATTCATCACTTAGAGCAAAACCCCTCCCCTCCCTTCTCATAGAGGACGGGGCTGGAGAAGCACTATTTTGGCTTCTGGGCAGTACTAGTGGCTAGCACTGGTGGTCAGCCAAGTACAGGCGGCCTCTGATGCTTTAGAGTAGGAAGCTGATTTTCTTTCCTTTTACTATTAGAGCAAGCCTAAGTTGTGTACGGTAGGCAGAGCTCGTAAATGATTCCAGGGAGAACAGGTCACCCATGAATGATTGTGGTTTTGTTTCTTTAAAAAAAAAAAAAGGATCACCTCATCTTGAATGTCATTTAATTTTTTTTAATTTAAAATGCTAACTACTCCTATTAGGAGGCTGCAGAAACATTGTAAGCATGCAGGAATAATAATAATAAATATGTGCAGCCGTTTTCAGTTGTGATGTAACTGCAATGGCAGGAATATAAGACTAAGTATGTGCTGATTTGTCATTCTGTTCATCTCTCATGACCTTACCCTGTGTTACACAGGTAGATGGCAAATGAAGAGAAAATTGATTCCTTTTCCCCAAAGATGACGAGTATCTAATTTGCAAAGGATCACATTTCAATATCTGCTCCGCAGGAGGCCTAGGGACAGCGCTGGGTAAAGCTCGCTTCTCCCCTCCCCCATGGCAGCGCTCAGCGGCTCCCTGGGCCGGGCGGCAAAGGGAGCCGGGCGGCGGCGGCGAAGGGGTCTGGAGAGTGCTGTGGAGAGTGAGGAGAGCGGAGAGCACCGCGGCCCTGGTCCTGCGGTACTGGCAGGCAGCGCCGCTCTTGTGTTTGGGTTTTGTTCATGTTTATCGTTAGAGCCAGCCTTCCCTCTGTTCCTGGCCTTTGGAAAGACCTGTTACCTGAGTCCCGGAGAGCAGCCCTGCAAGTGTGCTGTGTTGATTAATGTTGCAAGTCATTGCTTCCCGGTCACGGGCGGTCCAGCCTGGACAGGCCCACGGGTGAAGGCCCCAGTCCCACAAGGCAGCCCAGACCCCCTTGGCTATGACCCTGCCCGGCCTGTCTGTCCTCCCCCAGCCACATTGCTCCAGACACAGCTGCTTTGCCCTTAGTCTTCTTTGGCCTTTCAGTCTCTCCTTCCTTTGTGCAAACCATCCTCCCTACCATCTTTTAGACAAGGTGGTTTTCTCCAACCCCAGCCCCTTTTGTCTATTTCTCTGATGACCAGGGAGCAAAACTGGAGTCCAACCAAATGCCGTGCAACCCTGAGCAAAGAGGCTGGCGTAGCAGCGAAGAGCAGGGTTCTCTAAATGCACTGAGAAGCTGAGTCCTGCAGGGCTTGCCTGTGGCCGGGCTTCCTCTCTGAGGCAGAAAGAGGAGCAGGAGGAAAGAGTTTAAACATTGCACTTATTTCTCACAACTTCGTGCGATAGCTTTGCTACATCGTCCAGTACGCTTAACCGTTAACAATGGGAAGCCTTTTGCTTTATTTGGAATAGTATAACTCGGAGGAAATTAGTTTGATTTACTGAAGTCTGTGCTGCTGACTTAAATTACTGTGTACGTGGTGCACTCTTGGTGGGAGGAAAATCATTATTTTTTTATAAAAATGTTCAATGGGCCATTTTCCAGAGACAAACTATTAATTAAGTCTCCTGTTGTTCTCAGCCTTGAGAGTCTGAAACTATGTTAATGAAATCTATAAACAGTTTGGATGGTTGACAGGAAGGTGGGTCTGCTAAGAACTCTTGAGGACCCGCTGCCGCCCGGGGTTCTAATTGCAGATCTGGCTTCTGCGAGTGAGGAGGTCAGCTGGGCCACGGTGAACAGGGTGAGGAGCCTTGTCAGATGCCTTTGTCCCCTGCAGCCCGGTGGACCAGCCCCCACGCCCCCAGCCATCACCGCACCGCCTGTGGAAATAGGAGGTGCTGTCTGCATGCCAGGGTTGGCTGAGGAGCAGGCACTGTCTGCCAGGGCCCAGGGAGGGCCGCACACACGCACTCACGGGAAGGCTGCTGTGGTTAGAAGGTGAGGACACCCAGGCAAGCCACTGCCTGCTGTTAGCAGAAGCTCCTCACACCAGCCAGGGGGGTACCGCAGACAGTCGCAGCTTCTCAGAGCTGCTGGCTGTAGGATAGCAGTGACTTAAGAAAAGTAATCAGGCTGCGCACACAAAAGTACGACTTTGGAAATGAAAAGCGGATAGGTAGGTGTCTAATCATAGGAGCCAGAGATGGGGGCCAGGACTTGTGTTTTCTGTTCAACGCCCTTTTAGCTCTACAGCTCTTGACACGCTCAGAACCCACACCGACTCCCACAGTACAGCATCAACACAAACCCGTCTTGTCATTCCACGTCAGCAAGAGCTAGAGCAGGAAACAGCTGCGCTGTGGCTGTGGACTGCTGCAGACACTGAAAGGGTAGAATGCTTGGCTCTGCGCTTGATCCCCCGGCCTCACGGGAGGGCTGGAGAACCGGCAGCGGTACCCACCACACACTGTTGCTCTGCTTGGTTCTCCTGGTCACGTGTACAATGATTTTGTGTTTCCTGTACAAGATTACAACTTTTTTAAACAACAGAATCGCTGTGTGCCAAACAGAGACGTGTTCTGGACTAGTTCCTTCTTTAGGTTATTTTTGAGGCTTCAAATCTCAGAGAAAGCTTAGGCAGCTGTAGAGAGACCGTAACTGTGTTCATCACGGCGCCTGTGGGGCCAGGGCTCCTGTGTGGGAAGCAAGCACAGAGTATTTGGTGTGTCGAGGGAAGCCATGCTGCCAGACACACCTCCACACCTGGTTGTCATAGGCCCACGCTTCATAGGTGAGAAAGGCCCAGAGGTTTGCCCAGTGCCACAGTGAGGTGGCAGGACCAGATTTGGATCACTGACAAGTCCAGAGTGTGTGCCTGCCGTGCATGTTGGTTTCTCTTCACTTAAAGAAACTGCCTGCAAGCTCGCGCCAGCATCTGTAAGAAGGAAAGCAGAGTCGGGAATCACCGGAAGTAGTGTGGCTGAGGTGGGTGATGGCGCTGGGTGGCCAGTGTTGAACACTGGCCAGGACTAGGCAGATTTGAAGCCACCTTCCGGCAAGTCCTCTAGCAGTGCTGCGTGCTCCAGCTCACACCGCCGTCCTGCATGGAATACGGACAGGGTCAGGTGACCGTGAAGGCTAGGTGTGGCAAATTTGCCAAGAGCACTCTCCTTACGCTTGACTTGCTGTGTCCTTAACCACAGAGAGGCCCCCATAGACACCTGGTCTACCTGCCAGGGCCCCTGCACCCAAGCGCTGTAGCCCGCTGGGTAGAGATGACGAATCTGCCCGTTGGATGGGCTGCCCCCTGGTGCGTCCCACTCCAGGCCGTTGGGGAAAAGTGATTCTGCAAAGGTCGGCTACCGCGTTAGCAGACCTCCCTATTTTCCATATTTTCAGAAAAGTAAAAAAGAAGAAAAAACGTCCATTTTAGCCAACTTTATTTTTAGAAACACATTTTATTCAAACATCCCCTTACTTATTACAGACATAAATACATGCGTTCAGACAAATGAATACACGAGAGAACCATAGAAAGTAATTGGCACATCACTTCAGGGTGCTTTGTCAGTTACTGGAGGAATTTGTGCCTCTAACTTTAATCTTCTCCATTAAAATATCCATTCTGCCTTCAGATTGTGAAGCCTGTAATATTTTAGGCTGTCTCCCTGGATCTGTTAGTTTTGCTTGTCAATTTAATTTGTGGCTCTCTGACTTTGGGTGTCTTGTTAGATTGTATGTGGAAACGTATGTACAGATGCTGTTCTGCATCCAGGTTACCACCTGGTCTCTGCAGACAGGCGTGGCGTGGGAAGGCCTGCCGGCCAGTGGGGGTGTGTCCACCTCGTGTGTAGACGTGCTCTTGGCGCTGGCCAGTGGATCTTCAGAGCCTCCTTGTGTTGGCTCTGTGTTCCTCTAGAGTATGGGGAAAGTGAGACACAGAGATCTCAAGGCAAACCGGATTACCAGACACCAGAGCACATGGCAAGGTGCGCTCAAAGCAGACCAGCTGAGAGTGTCTGTGGTGGTCTCTCTCTGCGCCCTTTGGGGAAAAGGCTTTGGCAGTGGTAGGAAGCGAAGCGGGAGGAGCGGGAGCAGAAGCTCTGCCATTGGCTACACGTGACCCCTTATGCCGCCACCCAGAAGCAGCCTTGCCTCTCGGCCGCCTCTGCGACCACCTGCACCGGGCAGTGGCTGCAGCCCGTCCCTGGGTTCACATCCCCAGCCCGGCCTCCCAGCCTGGCCTGCAACCACTGCTGGCCCCACTGGCTCCTTTCCCGGCCATCCTCCTTGTCTGCTTCTTCCTCGGCTTAGAGCACAGACATGCTCAGTTCCGTCGGCATTCCCTGCGCCGCCGTGCAGTCCTACCACCACCCACACCCAATAGGAAGAAGTGGGCAAGGATCAGTGGAGGAGTGGCTTCACAAACACGCCTCTCCAATTGCATGGACTCTGTCTCTGAGAAGGGCTGTGGAAAAGGTTGCCTGAGTCAGCCCCGCATAGAGGAAGGCAGGTGGCTCTGTGTCCCGGGACTCCTCCCCAGCCACTTCTCACCCGGGAGCACTGTCTCAGGGAGCTCGCTCAGGCAGCTCTCGGCCGGGTCCAGCGTCAAAGATGCACGAGGGAAGGGTAGGGTCTGAGCCCAGGTGCCGGTCTTCACCGTGGCTCTCTGTCTTCCAGATGATGTCGGTCCTCATGAACACCATTGTCTTTGAAGACTGTCGGAACCAATGGTCAGTGTCCCGGCCCCTCCTGGGGCTGGTCCTGCTCAACGAGAAGGTGAGTGTGGCCTTCCTGCGGGACGCCACCCGGGCTGTGGCCCCGGCTGGGCAGTGGCGTGGGCACAGGAGTGGAGCAGCTGAGTTTGAATGGGACCTGATGATGACCCCACAGAAGCCATCTTCCCCAGAAGGCCTCAGCTCTTCATGGCCGAGGCCTGAGGACCACAGCTCGGGTCCTGGTTAGCTCCCCAGAGTCTCCAGTGCCCCCCTCGGCCCCTCCCTCGTTCAGGAACCTCACGTGGTATCTGCGCCGGCCATGGTGGTGGTAGCCCTTGGCTGGCTGGGCGCTCACGTCTAGCCTCTGCGGGGCCTGGACGGCCTGGGCCGTCTCCCTGCTTCCGCCGAAGCCCACCAGGGCTCACCAGCAGTCGGCAGGAACGGTGCATCACGGCTTGGGAGAATGAATTGTCTATACAATAAGATCGCACTAGGGGGAAGACGGTGAGATTAGAGGCAGCGCATACATTAAAATTCAAACTAAAACCCCAGCCTTGGAAGGAAACTAATAGAAGAAGAGAATATATCAAAAAGAGAAGAGCTGTCTCATCGCTCACCTGCGCTGAAGGATCCAATTTTAGCCACATTCAATAGCACTGTCATCCATCTTCCCTCGGTGTTATTGTGATTTAAATCCAAGCTCTATAAAAGAGAGCAGTTCTTTTAAAATGATTGAGAGGGAATAAGGGCAAATTCGGTGTTTAGAAAAAGCTTATGACATCACAATATTATTCTTTACTGATGGAGGCAATATTTCATGGTTTGGGATGAAAAACTAATAATTTTCTATTTGGTGTGAGTCACTGCATCATTATAAAAGGGAAAAATAAGTAGTTTTGTACATTCCCAATCTTGTTTGGGAAGGCATTGCGGTTTAAGTGTAATGACTCTGATATATGGTGTTTAAGTATTAGTCTGACTACATATTAATTACGTGTGTTTTTTGATGCAAGCTGTTTTAATGTATGATGGAAATTAAATACCATGCTGCTTGGGCCTGGTAGAGTAAGCACATGACTGTCAAAAGATGCCTTCGTGCTGGAATTAGGCCCTTTCTGATGACTGGGAAGTCTGCTGTGCACCACGGTTTGTGTTTCTGTCAGAGCACACAGACACCAGCAGAGAAGGGGTGTGTGGTCCTGTAGGACAGACAGCTTCCTCCGGACCAGCCAGCTCTCCCGGAGCTGAGGAGAGATTCTCTGAAGCCAGTCACCCAAAGTGCTCCCTGGGCATTCTTCTCCTCTGCCTTTCTGTGCCAGTGGAGGGGAGACTGAGGAAGACCGGGGCCCAGCTCCCCACCGGGGGCGCCCCACCCCCGCCCCAGGGACCAGTCAGCCTCAGCAGCAACACTAGAACCACGGCTGCAAGAGAGCATCACCAGGGGTGTCTCTAAGAGCTAACGGGCAGCCCTGGACAAACCCCTCTGCGAGCCAGCCAGGCTAGTCCAGTCCACGCTGGCCCCCCTCAGCTTCCTTCAGCCTGACTCTGCTGTCTCCCAACAGTACTTCGGAGAACTCAGAGCAAGTCTGATAAGCAGCCAGCCTCTCCCCA
This sequence comes from Dipodomys spectabilis, assembly GCF_019054845.1. NCBI lineage: Eukaryota > Metazoa > Chordata > Mammalia > Rodentia > Heteromyidae > Dipodomys > Dipodomys spectabilis. The sequence continues at coordinate 606,410 of NW_024871376.1, forward strand.
AGCAGGGGGTGCTTGCCCAGTGCTTCAGGAACTTGATGGATGGCGTGGAGCAGAACCTGTCTGTCAAGAATAGAGACCGGTGAGCGCGGCCCCGGAGACTGGGGGGGTGGGCGGGGGCATTCCTGGCACGTTGGACTTCACACGGTTGTGCTCACACACTGTGGTGGCTTCTCTGTTGTGCCCTGCTGAACTTGCGTTCAGTACGTGCTACTGCACATTTACTCTCTTCCGACCCGAACGCTTGGCACCAGACGGGTGCAGAGATGGATCCATGCAGCCTCCACCCAGAGGCAGCTCATAATCTAGGAGAGAAGAGAAAAATAACTGTAACTGGACAGGTCAGAGGAGAGAAGCCCAGACAGATGTGCTGTGGGAAATGAGGAAAGCCAGGCCTCCGGGCAGGCTCGGTTCACCCCTGCCTGCTGCAGGCACTGGCAGAAGGGCGGTTAGCTTCTGGCTCAGTTTCCCCAGCAGCAAGATGGAGATGAGTGGTGGCCATGGTGTTTGAGCAGCGGAATGTGGTGAAGCACAGTAAGGAACGAATCCATAACACAGGGATGGAGTGGACAGGCAGTAGTAGGCAGCGGGAAGCGGTTTGTCCAGGGTTCTGGACAGATCCTGCCCACATCGCCTGCCCTTGGTGTGTAGGGCTCAGACCCTGCTCCGTGCGGAGCACCCCGCGTCAGTCAGACCTGCGTCACCCGCCAAGTCAGCAGAGACTCTAAGAGCCTCTGTCGGGCAGAAAGGGCACCCTCTGGGGCCTGAGAGGAGACTGGTGAGGAACGCCCCGGAGCAGCCCTGGGGCCAGACGCTGCAGCGACGCGTGGGAGCGTGGCCGCACTCTTCCTTGTTCCTGGGCCTGACGCCTGCACTGCCGACTGCTCCCCGTCAGGGCGCCCCAGCCCCCGCCCAGCAGGTCCTGTGGTAGCTCATGGTAACTGTGTGTAATTAGAAGAATGAAGATAATAAAGCCCCACTCCTGTAGTGCCTAAGGTAGCTAATGACAATGCTCCATAAACAGTAACAAGGACAGATGCCACTCCTGCAGGTAGTTCCTCACACCAGGCACCGCGGGTGAGTGGCAGGGCCCAGGCCCCCTCTGCCCTTAAAGACAAGGTCTCACTGCATAGCTCGGGCCAGCCTCAGCTCATCATCTCCCCGCTCGACCTCGTGAGCCAGCTGCCCCCCTTTCCACCCTTAAATTCAGATCTGCAGGTACTGATGCCTACATCCAGGAAGACGTGGGGGTTAAATTGGTTACATGCAGACCAGGGCTCAGAGCAGGCCTTGCTGCTTTTCATCCTTCACCATCTGTGTGCAGTAGGACCTTTCAAAAGACGTGTTAGTGGTGGAACATGAGACGCACCCGTCTCCAACGGCAGCAAGAACTGGGTGTGCAGGGGAGAGGGAGGGCGTGCTGGAGCGAGGAACGAGCTTCCCGGGGCTTCCCCGGGTCCTGAGCTCCAGCGTGGCCCCGTCTGCCCAGGCCCCGCCGGGCTCCATTTCCTGCTTTCTCTTTCCACAGGTTCACTCAGAACCTGTCTGTCTTCAGAAGAGACATGGCGGAGGCCCTGCGCAGCGATGGACACACAGAGCCGTGCAGCCTGGACATGATGAGCTGACCGGCGCCGGGCCGGGCCCCACGCAGACACTCGGAAGTGTGGGTCCCAGGACCTGGGTGCTGGCTAACAGGGGAATCTATTTTTCAAGACAGACAAAAGCCCTACCTTTTTTATAAGTCCGGCCTAATTATAAGAATTTATAATAGTGCACAAGCAATGTCAGTTCCGTCTTTGTCTGGAAGATGAAAACGTGTTTTCAGTCCTCCCATCAAGATCGTGGTCTTGGTTCTCATAAAAGGCGTGGAAGTGTATTTAACCAAAGAGCGGCAGAGCCAGGCTTGCGCCTGGCGCGCACTGGTCTGAGGGTCCTCGTCAGCCCTGGGGACCTGCTGGGTCCTGATGGCCACGGACGCACTGGGGCCTGGGAGGCTGGCGGATGCCTGTCTGGAAGAAGCCATGTATGGAGGGCTCTGGGGTGGGTGTCGAGGGCCACATGTGGGCCCCTGCGCCTCAACAGCGTCTGGTCAGTGGAGCGAGGTGACCTGCGGGGCCTGCTTTGACCCACATCGGAGCCGGCTTCCGTCTAGAGGAGCAGGGCTGGGCAGGGGCTGTGAGCCCTGGGGCACCCCCTACTCCTCCTGGGAACTGAAGCGAGTCTGCCTTCTTAACCAGCTGGGGTTCCCCAGAGGCCGTGGACCAAGAGAACTCCTGCTGCGCCGGGCTGCGCTTCGCCTGGGCCGCGCCGTCAGGAGGCACCGCGCTGCTGCTGAGGTGAGCTTGCCACCACCACGTGGTTCTGGGTCTCCCTGCTCTGTCTTCGAGGCCCAGGCTTCTAATAGATACTGTGCCCTTTGTCTCTGCTAAGACGTGAGTGAGAAAGAAGTCCACAAGCTCCTGCTGTGAGCTCCTTCCTTGACTAGCGTGTCTCCACGCCTTCCTGTGCGAAGGGAGCGTGGAGGCTGTGCCCACGCCGGGCCTTGCTCGACATTCTGTTGGAGAAGTTGGACGCTCGTCCCCAAACCTGTCAGAGGAGGCGACCCCTCCGCGCACCGTCCTCTGTACACATGTCTAGTATCTGGGAGCCTGCGCTGTTTGCATTAAAATGTGTTCACAAGAACGTGAGTGTCCTCGCTTTTCTCGGCCTCCCCACCAGAGATCCCAGTTGGGCGGGAGGCCAGGAGACTTGCCCTGGCGCCTGCTCAGAGAGTGCCGGCCATGCCCCAGCCCCCAGCAGGCCCCTCCCCACAGCCCCCCCTCCCCACAGCCCCCCCCCAGCAGGCCCCTCCGCACAGCCCCCCCCCAGCAGGCCCCTCTCCACAGCCCCCCCTCCCCAGCAGGCCCCTCCCCACAGCCCCCCCTCCCCACAGCCCCCCCTCCCCAGCAGGCCCCTCCCCACAGCCCCCCCCCCCCAGCAGGCCCCTCCGCACAGCCCCCCCCCAGCAGGCCCCTCTCCACAGCCCCCCCTCCCCAGCAGGCCCCTCCCTACAGCCCCCCCTCCCCAGCAGGCCCCTCCCTACAGCCCCCCCTCCCCAGCAGGCCCCTCCCTACAGCCCCCCCTCCCCAGCAGGCCCCTCCGCACAGCCCTCCCCTCCCCAGCAGGCCCCTCCCCACAGCCCCCCCTCCCCAGCAGGCCCCTCCGCACAGCCCCCCCTCCCCAGCAGGCCCCTCCCTACAGCCCCCCCTCCCCAGCAGGCCCCTCCGCACAGCCCTCCCCTCCCCAGCAGGCCCCTCCGCACAGCCCCCCCTCCCCAGCAGGCCCCTCCCCACAGCCCCCCCTCCCCAGCAGGCCCCTCCCCACAGCCCCCCCCCCCCAGCACCGTGTCTCCTGCAGGTGGTGAAGGAAGATCCACCAGCGTTTAGTGTTGAACCGGAGGCCGCGTGCGCCCCCCCTGAAGGAACCCTGGCCTCTCCTCTCCAGTGGGAGCCAGAAACATGGCTCGGGACCTTGGTGCGGCGTTGGCTCCAGCACTGGCCCCTCCTCCTCCTGAACTTTATAAGATCATTCCTGAGACTTTTTAATGTTTTATTGAGGTGCAAGTTTACGATGACAGCAAACCTTTCCAACTACAGCAAGAGTAACCTGCCTCCGTGGCTTATTAAAAAATAATGTTGGTGTCGGTTTTTACGTCCCGTAGTTCGGACTGCTGATAAGAGCGCTTCCTTGACAAGATTCTTTTTGAGGTTTACAGAAAGCGTAATAAAATATGTAAGTTACATTTCCACAAACAAAAGCTATAACATAAGTTATTTATAAGCGTGAGATACAAACAGTATCACAATAAATAAACCATAAAGGTACCTGCAGCATCCATCTTAATGTAATTTGCCCAACAAAACTGTTGAAACGAAGTCAAATTCGGTAGAGAAATCTGTCAGGGAGGAAAGTCTTAGAGCACAAAGTGGGGGGCGGCCGTGCTGGGGGAGGTGGGACGGGGTGGGAGCCCCCCACAAGGCCACCCTGCCATCTGTGTGCACCCCAGTACCCTGGCCACAGCCCCCCCACGCCCCTGCCCCGCAGTCCCGCAGGACCTGGGGCCGGGTCTGACCCAGGCTGAGGACGGGGCCATCGCTCAGGCTCCCATGGGCTCCCAACCAGAGGGCATAGTCAGCCTCTGCCCACAGGCCAGCGAGCAGAGCCGACCAAGGGCCCCCGGCCTGGAAGTGGATACAGGATGTGGATACCCGCTAACCGGACGGGCCTGGCCGAGCCACCCTTCCCCGTGAGGGACGGGGCAGGAAGAGAAAGGTCAAAGCATCCACCTGAGTTCCTAGGCCGCCCTCTCGTTCCTTTTTCCTTGTCCTTGCTTTCCTGTGCTGCAAACTCTTGATGACCCTCCGTGGACCGGACTGGCTCCTAGCCCAGAACAAGGAATCAAGGGCCGGCCACACCCTTCTGCCTGCAAACAACTCCCACAGCAGCCTCTCCCCTGCTGTGGGGGTTCCTGACACGCCCATCCCCGCTCAGTGTCCCAGCAGTGGAATCTGCGCTGCCCACTCCCAGGGTAGGAGGAGGTGCTAGCATGGTAGTCCAGACAGGCTCCTGCCTGCATGATGTTGGGCAGGTGACTTGGCGTTCCTGTCCCAGCCGGCTTGGAGCCCCGAGGCCTGGGCTGGGTCTGACCCGAGCAGCACCAGGGACCTTCATCCTCCCTCGGATCTCGGGGGAGGGGGACCCCTCGGGCTGCCCTGTGGGGGGCGTGATGGAGGGCTGACCCACACTGTCCTGTCAGATGAGGGAACCGCCTCAAAGCTGTGGCATGGTCTGGGAAATGGGAGTAGGTTCTCATTATATAAAAATGTTCCAGCTGGAGGAGATGCAGAGAAAGAGGAACCCTATTACACTGCTGGTGGGAATGTACACTTATGCCACCACTTTGTAAGCAGTCTGAAGGGTCCTCAGAAAGCTAAATATCAACCTCCCTTACGACCCAGTCATACCACTTCTAGGCATCCATCCTGAACAACAGGAACCAGTATACAAGGACACATGCACCTCCATGTTTATTGCAGCACTGTTCACAATAGCTAGGATATGGAAACAACCCAGATGCCCCACCACAGATGAATGGATCCAAAAATTGTGGTATCTAAACACAATAGAATATTATGCAGCCATTAGAAATGACAAAATAATGGCATTTGCAGGGAAATGGATGGAGCTAGAAGAAATCATGTTGAGCGAGGTAAGCCAAGAGCCAAGAGACAAACGGTACATGGTCTCCCTGATAAGTGGATGTTTAATCCAAAATGTAAGGTGATACAACAAAATCAACTGGACTTAAGAAACAAAGGACTTCCACTCATCTGGTCAAATCACTACTAAATATCCCCATGCTGCTGATCACATGTATGGTATATATGTGCACACCGGAGGGAAACCAGGAGAATGACACAGAACTAGAGGGAATCAGGGAAAAACAAATAGCAGCGGGACCCATCCGCTGCACTGGACATTGACCAAAATGAACTAAGTAACTCGATGGCAGCGATGGGAGGGAGGGAACGAGTGGGAAAGAGGGAACAGCTGATGCTATGCAAAACAAAAGAAATGTACACATCACCCGATGTGGAAGAAATAACTACTGCAAAGCTCATAGAACTCATAAATCCTATAGACCACGATAGACAATCTGCCCCATGAAAGTTAGAATGTGTTGTGACTTTAACTAAGCATCACTATCCCACAATACTGTGAAATTTGGGGAATTATGTAACCACTTAATCACAACAAAGAATTTGAAAAAAAAAAAAATGTTCCAGCCGGGCGCCAGTGGCTCATGTCTGTAATCCCGGCTACTCAGGAGGCTGAGATCTGAGGATCACGGTTCAAAGCCAGGGAAGGTCCATGAGACTCTTACTTCCAATAAACCACTAGAAAAACTAGATGTGGTGCTGTGGCTCAAGTGGTAGAGCACTTGCCTTGAGCTGAAGAGCTGAGGGACAGCGCCCAGATCCGAGTTCAAGACCCATGACTGACAAAAAAAAAGTTCCAATGAATAGATGAATGGACAAATAAAGCTGGAGATTCAGAAGGTCCCACTGAAGCCGGGCGCTGGTGGCTCACACCTGTAATCCTAGCTACTCAGGAGGCTGAGATCTGAGGATCGCAGTTCAAAGCCAGCCCGCGCAGAAGAGACCGTGAGACTCCTATCTCCAATAAACCACCAGAAAACCGGAAGTGGCGCTGTAGCTCAAGTGGTAGAGCGCTCGCCTTGAGCTGAAGAGCTGAGGGACAGCGCCCAGGCCCAGAGTTCAAACCCCACGACCGACAAAAAAAAAAAAAAAAGAATAGCTGGCTGACCCGAATACACTTCAGAGCCCTGATTCAATCTCTACCCCCCGTTTTACAGACCAGGAGATTGAATCCTAAGTCGCACAGGAGGTCAATGACAGGAGACCCGAAGGACATGGGCTCTAGCATCTGGGTTCATGGGCCAATTAGAAGTTCAGCCCCGCCTCTCCCCCCCCTCCCCCGCCCAGCCTCTCTGCCTCAAGAGAGGAAGCCCCCACAGTTCTTGGAACGTGCGTCTCCGAGCCTTGCTCAGGTTCAGTTTAAAGGAGATACAAAGGGGCAGCAAATGTTTACCATCTCAGAAGCCCCAAGCCCACCTTGGGACGTCTGTAACCCACCAGCGCTGGCCTTAAATGCAGTTATTTAAAAAGAGGAAAAGAAAAAGAAAAATGGACCAAATGAATTAAATTTTCACCCTAAGAGAGAAGGAATTAATTCGTCAAAACAAAGCATTCATGGAAGAGATGACACAAAGCAGAAGATAATGAAATCAAGGACATTTGAAGACCAATAAAATAGACAAACCTTTGGCAAGCGTGATGCAGAGCCTCGGGCACAAAGGGGCAATGGGGCCGAAGCAGGGGGTCAGCACCAGGGCTTCAGAGTGTTTCAGGTTCCGCGTGCTTCCCAGGGGGCTTCCCGGGGTTCCAACGCACACATGAACACGGTGCGGCAGGCAAATTTGAGCAGGTCACAGAGCCCGAGTGGCCCTGCCTCGGTTTCCCCTTCCAGGCTCAGGCTAGCATTCGGGGTTGTGCATTTCTAGGAGACCCTGGCGCTTCGCGGGGTGCTGTGGGCCTGGAACCAGCGGCTCAGAGCACGGCCGCCCTCTTCTGTTTAGAGGGAGAGAAAAGGGAGTTGTGGCACCTTGGGGCAGAGCAGGGCACCCCTGGGTGGCGCACCCCCAGGGCTGGACGCCACGGGGCGGGACACCAACCCTGATGAACTCAAGCTGGTGAGTTTGGTCCAGTGTCTCAACCAGACCAAGAAACTGAGGCACAAAGAGGGGGAAGGGGGAGAGACCTGCGTCTACAGAGGGCAACAGGAGTGCCGGGGTGAGAAAGTGCTTAGAGTCTGCCTGCTCACTCCACAGGGCTCTCCACACCCTGCCCTGCCCTCCACACCCACCCCTGCCCTCCACACCCCAGCCCTGCCCTCCACACCCCTGCCCTCCACATCCCACCTGCCCTCTACACCCTGCCCTGCCCTCCACACCCACCCCTGCCCTCCACACCCCACCTGCCCTCCACACCCCAGCCCTGCCCTCCACATCCCACCTGCCCTCCACACCCCAGCCCTGCCCTCCACACCCCACCCCTGCCCTCCACACCCCACCTGCCCTCCACACCCCAGCCCTGCCCTCCACATCCCACCTGCCCTCTACACCCCACCTGCCCTCCACACCCCACCCCTACCCTCCACATCCCACCCCTACCCTCCACACCCACCCCTGCCCTCCACACCCCACCTGCCCTCCACACCCCAGCCCTGCCCTCCACACCCCTGCCCTCCACACCCCTGCCCTCTACACCCCAGCCTTGCCCTCCACACCCCACCCGCCCTCCACATCCCACCCCTACCCTCCACACCCACCCCTGCCCTCCACACCCTACCTGCCCTCCACACCCCACCTGCCCTCCACACCCCAGCCCTGCCCTCCACACCCCTGCCCTCCACACCCCTGCCCTCTACACCCCAGCCCTGCCCTCCACACCCCACCTGCCCTCCACACCCCTGCCCTCCACATCCCTGCCCTCTACACCCCAGCCCTGCCCTCCACACCCCACCTGCCCTCCACACCCCAGCCCTGCCCTCCACACCCCACCTGCCCTCCACACCCCAGCCCTGCCCTCCACACCCCAGCCCTGCCCTCCACACCCCAGCCCTCCACACCCCTGCCCTGCCCTCCACACCCCAGCCCTACCCTCCACATCCCTGCCCTCCACACCCCACCCCTGCCCTCCACACCCCTGCCCTCCACATCCCTGCCCTGCCCTCCACACCCCAGCCCTGCCCTCCACACCCCTGCCCTCCACACCCCTGCCCTCCACACCCCTGCCCTCCACACCCCTGCCCTCCACATCCCTGCCCTGCCCTCCACACCCCAGCCCTGCCCTCCACACCCCAGCCCTACCCTCCACACCCCTGCCCTCCACACCCCACCCCTGCCCTCCACACCCCACCCCTGCCCTCCACACCCCAGCCCTGCCCTCCACACCCCACCTGCCCTCCACACCCCACCCCTGCCCTCCACACCCCACCTGCCCTCCACACCCCAGCCCTGCCCTCCACACCCCAGCCCTGCCCTCCACACCCCACCCCTACCCTCCACACCCCTGCCCTCCACACCCCACCCCTGCCCTCCACACCCCACCCCTGCCCTCCACACCCCAGCCCTGCCCTCCACACCCCACCTGCCCTCCACACCCCACCTGCCCTCCACACCCCTGCCCTCCACACCCTGCCCTGCTTCAGCCCCTTTTTCCGCTCGGGGAGTGGTCCGGCAATGAGGAGCCCAGAGCGCGAAGGCCGCGGGCGGGGAGCTGGGCCCTTGGACCGAGCTGGGGTCGGGAGGCGCCTGGGCCGCGGGGCGGGCGGGCGTCTCCCGGCCGGCTCCTCCTCGGCTTCTCCACCGCGTCCTGCCGCCCTGGGGCCGCTGCGCCGAACTCGAGGAAACGGAGGCCCGAGCGGGGGCCCTTGGCGCCCGCGCCCGAGCTCCGGCCGGGAGGAGGGAGGCGGCCCGGCCGGCCCCGCCGCGCGCAGCTCCCACAGCCAGGCGCACGGCCGCGGGGCCCCGGCCCGGCCCAGGCTCTGCGGGACGCGGGGACCGCAGACAAAGAGCCGCGCACGGCGCGCCCCGCGCGGCCTTCGTGTTCAACCCACCGCCTCTGCGGACAGACCGACAGACAGACCGACAGACAGACAGACCGACAGACAGACCGACAGACCGACAGACAGACAGACCGACAGACCGACAGACAGACCGACCGACAGAGACCGACCGACAGACAGACCGACAGACCGATCGACAGACCAACAGACAGACCGACATACCGACCAACCAGACAGACCGACAGACAGACCGACCGACCGACAGACTGACCGACAGACCGACCAACAGACCGACCGACATACCCACCGACAGACAGACCGACAGATAGACTGACAGACCGACAGACAGCGACAGACAGACAGACCGACATACCGACCGACAGACAGACCGACCGAAAGACCCGACAGACCGACAGACAGAACGGCAGACCGACAGACAGACCGACCGAAAGACCCGACAGACCGACAGACAGAACGACAGACAACGACACAGACAGACCGACAGACAGACCAACCTACAGAACGACAGACAGAACGAACGACAGGCCAACCGACACAGAATGACCCACAGAACCACAGGCCAAAAGACAGAACGACAGGCAGAACGAACGACGGAGGACCGTGAGGCGGGAACCACGCGCCGCCCAGGCCCAGCCCGGCCCTGCCGCCCCGGGGCGCACGGGAAGCCCGGGGCGCACGGGAAGCCCGGGCCGGGGCGCACGGGAAGCCCGGGCCGGGGCGCACGGGAAGCCCGGGCCGGGGCGCACGGGAAGCCCGGGGCGCACGGGAAGCCCGGGCCGGGGCGCACAGGAAGCCCGGGCTGGGGCGCACGGGAAGCCCGGGGCGCACGGGAAGCCCGGGCCGGGGCGCACGGGAAGCCCGGGGCGCACGGGAAGCCCGGGCCGGGGCGCACGGGAAGCCCGGGCCGGGGCGCACGGGAAGCCCGGGGCGCACGGGAAGCCCGGGCCGGGGCGCACAGGAAGCCCGGGCTGGGGCGCACGGGAAGCCCGGGGCGCACGGGAAGCCCGGGCCGGGGCGCACGGGAAGCCCGGGGCGCACGGGAAGCCCGGGGCGCACGGGAAGCCGGGCACGGCCCCTCCGCGGGGAAGCCCGGGATCCGAACCCGCTCTGCGCACCCGCACGTCGGGGCTCGGCAGTGCCCGGGGCGGGGGACAGCGGCCCTCGGACCGCGTGGACGGCGCCGGCCCCGCAGGCCCCGCAGGCCCCGCAGGCCCCGCAGGCCCCGCAGGCCGGCCGCTCGCCTCTGCGAACGAAACCGGCTTTGGCTCTAGGCGAACGAATAAAACGAACGGGGGCCGCCGCGGACGCGCGCGACCCCACCGGGCGCCGGGCCCCGCGAGCGGCTTCTCCCCAGGCGGGTCGGCGCCCCGGCCCCGCGCCCCAGCCCCGCGCCCCGCATCCCGGTCCCGCACCCTGGCCCCGCGCCCCTCCGCACCTCTCCCGACGCGCCTGCGGGTCCGGACGCACGGGGGCCCCGGGGCCGCGCTCCGCGCTCGCGGCGAGGCTCCCCTTCGTTTGGTTTGGTTTTTACGTGTCTGCGCTGGAGAGAAACGTTGGGAGACGACGCGCGGCCCCGCGAGCGGCGCCCGGGCCCCGGGCCCCCGGGCCGGCGGGGAGGCGAGAGGCGGGGAGGCGCCCGCCCGGGGCCGCGCGCGGGGGGCGTCGGCTCACGCGGCCCGTTGGGCTCGGGGCGCCGCCGACCTCGGCCGCCCGCGCCCCCGGCCGATCCATTTGACCTATTGTTCGCGAGCGAAAGTGATGTCACCTTGGAACAGTCCCTGGGCTCCCGTCCGCGTGAGTCAGGCCGCGGCCGCGAGCCGCGAGCCAATGGGAGGCGAGAGGCTGGGCGGGCGCAGCCAATGGCAGCGGCGCGGGCGCGGGCGCGGCGGAGACTCGGGGCCCGGCTCGAGAAGATGACACAGAGCCCGCCGGGCCCGCGCACTCTTGGCAAAGTTTCAGTGCGACCGGAGGCGCGGGGCGCTGCGCGGCCGCGCCGAGACGGGGCCCCAGCCGCCTGCGCGCCCGGCCCGGCCCGGCCCTGCCGCCCGCCCAGCATGGAGGCGCCCGCCGGCGCGCGGACCCCGCACCCGCACGAGCCCATCCGCTTCGGCATCGACCAGATCCTCAACGGCCCGGACCAGGACGGCGCGCCCGCCCCGCGGGGCCCCGACGGCGCCGGCTACCTGGGGCCGCCCCCCGGGGGCCGCGCGGGCGCCGCGTACCCGGCCCTGCCCGCCTCCTTCGCCGGCCTCGCCGCGCCCTTCGAGGACGCGGGCTCCTACGGCGTCAACCTGAGCCTGGCGCCCGCCGGGGTCATCCGGGTGCCGGCGCACAGGCCGCTGCCGGGGGCCGTGCCGCCGCCGCTGCCCAGCGCGCTGCCCGCCCTGCCCGCCGTGCCCGCCGTCTCCAGCCTGGGCGGCCTCAACTTCCCCTGGATGGAGAGCAGCCGCCGCTTCGTCAAGGACCGCTTCACAGGTGAGCCGCGCGCCCCGCGCGCGCCCCGCGTGCGCCCCGCTCCGGGACCCCCGCTTCCCGGGCCCGGGCGCGGCCCAGGCCTCGGCGCCGCGCGGGGGGGGGGGGGTGGCGCGGGCGGCGGGCGCGGGGGAGGGCGGGAGGGAGGCCGCCCCGCCCGGCTCCCGCGCGCGCTCCGCGGGGCCCCGCGCGGCGCCCGGCCGGGCCGCGCACCCAGGGGCCTCGCGTGTCCCCGCAGCGGCCGCCGCGCTCACGCCCTTCACGGTGACCCGGCGCATCGGCCACCCCTACCAGAACCGGACGCCGCCCAAGCGCAAGAAGCCGCGCACGTCCTTCTCCCGCGTGCAGATCTGCGAGCTGGAGAAGCGCTTCCACCGCCAGAAGTACCTGGCCTCGGCCGAGAGGGCGGCGCTCGCCAAGTCGCTCAAGATGACGGACGCGCAGGTCAAGACCTGGTTCCAAAACCGGAGGACCAAGTGGCGGTGAGCGAGGCCGGCCCCGCCGGCTCTGCCCCGCGCCCGCGCCTCGGCCCCCGCCCCGGCCCCGCCGCGGCTCCCACCCCGCTGGCATCGATCCCCGACTCCTTCCAACCCGGGACGGGCGAAGCGACCGCGGCCTGGACGGGGCGGGGAGGGGCGCGCTCGCGGGGCCCCGGAGGTCCGGCGGCGGCGGGGCGGGGGCCGCGGAGGCCGGGCGCGGCCGTGACCGGGGTCCCCCCCCCCCCCCGCAGGCGGCAGACGGCGGAGGAGCGCGAGGCCGAGCGGCAGCAGGCCAGCCGGCTCATGCTGCAGCTGCAGCACGACGCCTTCCAGAAGAGCCTGGGCGACGCCATGCAGCCCGACCCGCTCTGCCTGCACAACTCCTCGCTCTTCGCGCTGCAGAACCTGCAGCCGTGGGAGGAGGACGGCGCCAAGGTCCCCGCGGTGCCCTCGCTGGTGTGAGCCGCGCCGCGCGGCCCGGCCCGGCCGCCCAGAAAGCGCCTTAGGTCCCCGCGCCCGGCCCCGGCCCCGGCCCCGCGCGTCCCGGCCCCGGCCCCGCGCGTCCCGGCCCCGGCCCCGCGCGCCCCGGCCCCGGCCCCGCGCGCCCCGGCCCCGGCCCCGCGCGCCCCGGCCCCGCGCCGCCGCGGGCGCCTGTATCATACTTTGTACTTTTGCCCGAACCTGTAAATAATCAAAGTTTTGCCCTTTTCTCCTCGGTTGGCGGCGGCCGCCGGCCTCCCGCGGGGCCGGGCGCGGGGCCGGGCGCGGGGCCGGGCGGGGTTCGCCCCCCCCCCCCCGCTCCTTTTATTTAAGTCGTTTTATTTAATAAAAAAGAGACGCGAGCTATTTCACCTAACGCTGCTTTTATTTCGTTTCCTCCACGCGCGCCCTCCGCGGGCGGCGGCACCTCCGTCCGTCCGTCCGTCCGTCCGTCCGCGCGGCGCGCGGTGCAGGTCAGTCAGCCCGCGCCGGGGGTGCGGGGCCCGCGCGGGGCGTGACGTCACGGGACGTCACCGCCGGTCGGGGGCGGCCGGGTCCGGAAGGAGCGGGGGTCGCCGCCCCCGCCGGGCCCCGATGGCGCCGGCGCCCGCGCCCCGCACCGCCCGCGGGCCTCGGGGAGGTGCGGGCGTCCCGGCCTCCGGCCCGCGCGCCGCTCGGCCCCGCGCGGCTGCTGCCTCGTTCTCGGGGCTCTGCCCGGCCCCGCGCCCGGCCCCGGCCCCGCTCCGCCCGCCTCGTCTCCGCGCAGGATCCCCGCCCGGCCCGGCCCGGCCGCCTTCGCTGCACGCGGGGCTGGAGGCCGCGAGGCCGCCGGGAACCGCGCCGAGCTCCCGCGCGGCGCGGCCGAGGCCCGGCGTGCTTCTGCCGGCGCGGCCCCGGTTCCCGTCCTCCCCGCGCAGCCGGGCTCCGGGGCACGCGGCCCGGGGACGGGGACGGGGCCCGGAGAGCCGAGGAGGGCGAGGGGTGCGCCGGGCCGGGCGCTGCGCGCACCGTGAGTTGGAGCCGGGCGCCGCGCGCACGGTGGATTGGAGCCGGGCGCCGCGCGCACCGTGACTTGGACGCGGTGACCTGGAGCGGGTGCTGCGCGCACCGTGACTTGGACGCGGTGACCTGGAGCCCGGTACTGCGTTCACCCGCCGGCGCCCAGGCCTGCGGGGCGCGGGGACCCGGGCCCGGCCCTCGGGAGGGAGCGGGGCGGCCGCGCGCTCCGGGCCGGGGCCCGGGGTCTCCGCCTCGGCCTCCTGACGCGGGAGCCGCGGAGCTGCGGGCTCCGAGCCGCGCCTGGCCTGCGGGCGCCCGACGCCCGCAAACGTCCGGGGGTCAGACTAGACCTCGCAGGTGCGCTGCCCCGTCGTCCCTGTGTCTGTCTGTCTCCCTCCGTCTCTCTGTTTCCCTCCCTCTCTCCTTTCTCTTTCGCTTTCTCCCTCCCCCTCTCTCTTCCTTTCTTTCCTTTTCTTTTTTCTTTTTTCTTTTTTTGCCAGTCCTGGGCCTTGAATTCAGGGCCTGGGCGCTGTCCCTGAGCCGGCACCACTTCCAGCTTTTTCTGTGTCTGTGGTGCTGAGGAATCGAACCCAGGGCTTCATGCATGCTAGACAAGCGCTCTACCACCGAGCCACCTTCCCAGCACCCTCTCTCCCTCCTGCCCTCTCTTCCTCTGTCTCCCTCTTTCCCTCTGTCTCTCTCTCCCCTCCCTCCCCCTCTCCTTCCCTCCCAGGGCTGGACCAGGGAGGGCAGATGGAGCTGGCCTGGCGGGGGAAGGGCCGGCAGCCTCCGGGCCCTGGCGCATTCCAAGGGCATCCAGTGCCTCGCCACCCTGGGAGGAGGGTAGCTGCCACCTGACCTCTGCCCCCGAGGCCCAGCAGCATCCCCCTGCACCGGGGCCGGCAGCCTCCTCCGCCCCGTGTTTCTCAGAGATGCCCCGGAGGATGGCGGTGGAGGCCAGCAAGGCCAGGCAGGTGCACCCTGCTCCCAGGGGCCGGGCCTGGCGTTCATAGTCGGTCTGCAGCCGGGGTGACCCGCAGACCACCCCGCGGGGCAGGTGCAAACGGCTGAATCGGTACCTCGGCCTGGGAGCGTCTGGCAGCCCAGTGCACCCCGCAGCCAGGGCAGGGTGGGCATCTGCTTCTGGACAGAGGGTACCCGAGAGAAATGTGCGCCCACGTCTTCAGGCCCAGACCACCGTCCCCCATCTCCGCCCACCCTGGGCACACTCACAACTCGGCCCTGGCCTGGCAGGGTGGCCGCGGTGCCCTTGCTCCTGGGCCGGCGGGGTGGCCGAGTCCCTCAGGCTCCAGCCTCTCCAGGGGCCCCAGGGGCTGCTCCTCTGCGCCCTGCTTTCCCACATTAAATATAGTCGTTGATTCTTCCAGAGAAAGTTGGGTTTTTAAACTACAGGTCAGGGTATAACTGATTTCTCTTAAAATAAACGCATTTTAAAGTAATTTCAGAGAAGAATTGAATGGAAAGCCTCGGAGGGGCCAGGCGTAATCAGAAGGACAGGCCGTGTCCACCAGGCCTGGCACCGTCCACCGAGGGACCGGCCTGGCGCCGGCCGGTGGAGGGACCCTGGGCTCCCGTCGGCTCTGCCGTCGTCCCTTCCTGAGGTGGAAACAAATGTTCTGCCCTACCAGCCCCAGCCTCCCGGGCCTCACCAGAGCCTTAGCTGTGCTCCGGAGCCCAGCATGAGGAACAACACGACGCAGCTCGGCTCTTTCCTCTCCTTTCGTTCTCTCTTTCCACCACTGCGCAGCCTCAGGTTCCGAGCTTACAAGCAGAGGTTGAGCCGGCGGCCGAGGGGTCGCACCCGGCGTCCTCAGCCCACGCCCACCGCCCCGTGGCCAGGCCCCACCCGGACTGCAGCAGCTTGCCCGCTAGAAACGTGAGGCGGGTTCCGTGGGGATTCATGCTGACCCGGCTCCCTGAGTGGAAGAAGCCGACACCTCCGGCGCCCGGCGGGTGAGCTCTGAAAGCCCAGGTCTGGCCGGGCGTTGGCCGCCACCTGCAGAGCGCTGTTTGCGCTGGGGCTCCGTGGACCAGCAGGTGCTTTGGAACTTGGTGACCCCCTGAGGTCGGGGCCCTGGGGGCAGTGTGCCTCTTGCCCTCTTCACTCCCCAGGCCCCAGAAAGACACTCCTTTCCCCTCCCCACCCCCACCCGGCCAGCAGGAAGCCGGAGGGACTCCAGCCCAGACTGAGCCCGCACAGGGCTTCCTGTGGCCAGAGAAGCTGGTTCTGAGCCCCCAGCATGCTGAGCAGCTCTCTCTCTCTCTCTCTCTCTCTCTCTCTCTCTCTCTCTCTCTCTCTCTCTCACACACACACACACACACACTCACACACACACACACACACGCAACGCAGAGGCTGGGCTCCGCTGGGGCACTTTTGTTAGTGGCACGCAGGGAGGCACGGCAGGCTGACAGGATGGAGGGGCAGACAGGGACCCTGGAGCGCCGGGGCAGAGCACAAAGGCCCGAGTTTCCAGTTCCTTTGTGGGGGCGGCCGGCCTGCTGAGCCCGCAGGCTGGCTGCAGCTCCTCTATCCATCCCGAGGCCCCCCTCAGAGCGGCCACCTGTACCCCGAGTGTGTGACGGAGGGATGCCCCCACCTCCTGGGGGGGTCCCGGGGGGACAGAGGCTGTGGGAGGAGGCGTCTGGGGCCCGACTGGGAGGGAGCTGAACGACTCTTCAGACCTCCTGCTACCCAGGCCCCAGCCTCTCTCTGACCCCCAGTGGGGCATCCTAAGCGTGAGCGTGGGCCAGTTTTAAACTTGTGATGGTCGGGAGTAACCACGTCTGGCACTCGGGTGGAGCCAGCCGGGAAGGAGCAGCGGAAGCCAGGTTATTCTAAGCGTTATGAGGTAGCCGGGAGGTGTCTCGTCTCTAACCCCTAGGCTGAGATCTGAGGATCATAGTTGGAATGCAGCCCAGCCAGGAAAGTCCATAAGACTCTTACCCCCAATTAGTCACCAAAAAGCCAGAAGTGGAGCTGTGGCTCAATTGGTCCAACGCCAGCCTTGAGCACAGAAGCCAAGGGACAGCGTCCAGGCCTCAAGACTGGTGTACACGCATGTGTGCGCGCGCACACACATGCACACACAGCCCCCGCCCCCTCACGATTCTCTCATGAAACAGCTTTGGAGCCCCCGCTTCTCAGACGTGAACACCAAGCCCGAGCGACACACAGCGTCTCTGCCCAAGTGAGCCCCGGGTCAGAGTCCAGGGCCCTCCGCCCAGCCAGCCCTCACACAAAACCCCGTGTTTCCCAGGCCGCCTCCACCCTTTGGGCTCTGAGGGAGGGGTGCCTCTGGAGTTCGGGGAGAAGACTGTGCGGAGACCGGGCAGGAGACCCGCAGGCTGCCTCCTGGCTGCAGCCTCCCGGCCTGGTCCCTTCCCCGCCCCCACCCTGCACACCCACCCCGTCCCTTCCTGCCTTTGCTCTCTGCTCGCCTCTAGCAGGCGCTGCCTCCGCTGATGTCCCCGGCTTTCTGCACAAACAGGCTGTGTGCAAAAGCAGAGAGGCTCGCGGAGAGACTCAGCGGCACCCAAGACTTGGAGAGGAATTGGAATCGATGTGTTCTGCGAGTGTCTCCAGTGCCAGGGCAGCTGAAGACCTTGAACCTGGAGCCATTGAGTCCCCGAGGGCGGGGGGGGGGGGGGGGGGAGCCGGCCACCTGGCCAGGTCCAGTTGCAGACAAGCCGCTCCCCAGGCCCGGCAGCGTGCCGCGGCCATGGTGCTCCTGCAGGCCAGGACTGGAGGGCAGGGCAGAGGGCGCCCGGTCCGAGGCTTTCCTGCGAACGCTGCTCTCCTCCCCCGAAGAGGAAGTTGAACCTGCACTGTAATCGTTTAAAAGCGATTTGTCACTGGCAACAATTTACAGAAATATATTTCTGTTGCAGCCTCTCCCAACCGCCGGGATTTATGGCTTCGTCTCCGGGCTTTGAAAGCGTGCCGCGCAGGCGGCGCACGGCGAAATGTATGAGCGGTTGCGGGATTTTTTTTTTTCATCAAGTTTCTCCAAATATGTAAACTCTGAAAGCACCTTATTCTTTTTAAACGATCATTCATTTGTCTCCAGACTCTGTCTTTTGGCACAATTTATTATTCTCTATTTCAAAAATCTTAAATGCATTTTGCATATTAGCGCGTAACTCTTGTTCCTGTCTCCTCAGTGGTGGAACTGCGGGATTGCTTTTATAAAGAAAAAAATGGCTAATAAAATTGGCCTCAGCACCAGTGCTCTGCAATTCTTATGAACAGTAAAGTGGTACTTACCGTCATTGATGTTAAAAGCTATTTCTAAATTATGGTGCCATTTATTATCTCTTGTGTCCAAAGTAAGTTTAAATGATGCTTATAATTCATGTTTTACCAAATTTCCTTCCCCCCCGAGGATACCTCTGATTAACTTATGCACATTAAAGCGCTTTTTAAATTCTTCTTTTATTGCCATTATGCTCTGAAAATCTCAGCGATTCTCAAAAATGGGTAATAAACTTGAGATAAAATGCTGCAGTTTTAGATCAATGCTGACATATCACTGTGGTGATTTCTACAGAGCAAAAGTGATAATGCTTCATATTTACGGAATATATACTAGGTTATTACTACAGTATTACCATTCTGTTCTAAGATGAAATGAGTAATTCACCAATTTATTAAACAGTTACATTTAAGTATTGCTTAGGACATTACCACTCCAATCTGTTTACTTAGCTTGAAGAGTTACCATTAAGATACCCTGTTTATTTAGGTAAAATTTGTAATCATCATGCCTTCCATTAACCAACTTATTTTTCTGCAAGGCTAATTGTCTGGAAATGAGTTTCTTCTTATTTACTGTGCTACTTTCTGCTTAGCTGGCTAAAAACGTCACCCCAGCAAGAAGTGCTAGGGAAATTAATAATACATACAGAGAACAGTTTTAATTAGTATAATACCAAATGTTAATAAAAGATTTATGACACTGTTAGAAAGTTCTAACAGAAGAGATCTTAGCAGCTCGGGGCTCAATTTGTCAAGAGCCTGGTAGTGGCTTCACCCTTTGTGGCTGGCGGGGCTGGGGTGACCGGCAGGATTTGGGTGGCCAGCAGGCCTGCAGGGGCCCCTGGACACAGACCGGAAGTAAATAGCCCGAGGTGGGGGGGCAGGAGGTTTGGGGCGCGGGAGTCCAGTGCCAGCATTACTGAGTTTGCTGCCAGGGCAGAGGGGCCGGGGCTGGTGGGTCCTGGGAGTACGGCCATCTCTGCACACAGTTGGATCAGGGCTTGGAGGAAGGAAGCCGAGCCCCCAGGAGATGCTAGGCCCACCCGGGAGGAGCAGAGGGCAAAGCCTCTGGGCCCTGTGGCTGGCTGCGCCCCGAGAGCGGAGCCCGGAGTGTGGAGCCCAGTACTCGCTGCCCCTCCCTGCCCTGGAGGCAGAGATCATGGCTTCACCCACCCAGACAAGACCGGCAGGGGAGTGATCCACTCTCTCCCACGACTCCTTCCCACCTCCAAAACCCAAAGCCCATCACGCGCCCCTCCGCCTCCTCTGCCATCTATCTCTCTGTCTGTCTGACGGGCTGTGTCTGTGCAAGGGCCAGGCCTCACCTTCTTACCAGCGTCCGCACACAGTCGGTGGTTTTACAAGATCTAAGGATAGAAGAAAAAAAGGGGAAAAGCAGGAATGGACGTGGCTTTAGCTGGCAATCTTAACAGGAAGAATACTGACACTGGACAAATACATTGTGTTGTGCTGCAGGAAGTCACCACGTCCCCACGCGGGCCGCACCGCACTGCCGGAGGTCTGCGGGTGATTATTGTTGCCATTTTCCGGCCCCCCGAGGGCCAGGTCTTAGGAGCAGTGGGAGCCCTCTCTCCTTTCTTAGCACATGTAATAAAAACTGACCAAGCCAGTTACTTCTCCACCATTCTCTCCAATTCAAGAAACTCCACATCATCAGGCACTTGAGGGCTGATGGCTCTTTCATTCTACCTGTGATTAAAGAGAAAAAAACCAAAACCAGCACAAGTTCTTGGGCGGAAGTGTGTCAGGATATGTGCAAAGCAGTCCAGGCCATGTCTGGAAGGGAAACGCAACGTCTGGAAACAGCCATCGGGAGCAGGGTCCAGAGGCTCCGTGGGGCCACCCTGGGCGCCAGGACTCGGTCCCCCAGGAGGAAGGCTGGTCCCTCAACAAACGCATCAACAGACGGTGGTATGTGTGTGCAAGGGAGTGTCACACCGGGATTCAGTATGGACAGGAGATGCTACCGCACAGGTGGACCTTGAAACCAGGACCTCATGGAGACCATCACACACAAGACCGCGCTCGGACTCCACTGACAAGAAATGTCTGAGACAGGTAGAAGTAGCGGCCGCACGGAGGGGGCGTTCTCTGGGAGACAGGGGAAGCGGGTACCTAGGAGAAGCTACTGATGGGCAAGGCAGGATTTGGAGGTGATATCATGTGGAGGAGTCTCACCCAGCGCTGAACTGATGCGAAACGCCTCGTTCTGAACGCTTTGAACGACCTCATTGTAGGAAGTATGAATTTCATCCCATTAAAAGAAAGAACTGTTCCTAGAAGGAAGCAGCTTTGCTCATCTTAACAGTGGCAGAAAGAGCCCCAAATAGCAAGCGGCCCCATGTCCACCGTCCCCCGAGAGTTGTCACTGAGTAGCTGTCAAAACAACACTTACAGATACTGACAAGTGCATGCAAAGGGAAACAATGTTGTTACAAAGTAATTTGTAGCTGATCTCCCCTGAGATCAGGTACACATGCACCCATGCAGGCCTGGCCCATGAGTCCTGTGCACCCATGCACACTGACAAAAGCCTGCAAAACCCCACCAAGCTAATGACCTCCCCAAGGTCAGGACTGTTGCTGTGGGAAGAGACCGTTGCCGCTCACTGTGGACCTTTTGTCTCCCTAGGTGAATGTGTTACCTAGGTTATCATCAAAGGCGTGGTGGAGACAGGACGGGAGGAGCTACTTCCTGCCACCGAAGCCCTTCCCCCCCGCCCCCCGCCCCCCAGCCGCTCTGGGGTTCATCCACTCATCCCTGCAGGCTTCTGTGCTGTGACGGAACCCAGGGCCAGGCCAGGCCCCGGCTAAACCCTGGCCCCTGTCCATTGCTTCTGCCTGCCTGCTTCTCTTGGGTTGTTAAATGACAGACGTTGTGTTTTGCTTTGCGGCACTAGGATTGTCCAGCCACTCACGGGCTGGGCAAGGGGCTTCCAGCTGAGCCTGGCCTCCAGCGCTTGCTTTGTTACACATAGGACATTGAGATCTCTTAAAATCCTGCAACACCCTGACACACAGAGTACAGTATCTACACACAGCGCACAGTGTCTATCCACATCGGGAGGCCTGTCCTCGTCCGGGCCGGCGCAGGGCTTCCACAGAACTGGGCTGCGGGAGGGCCCAGCCCCTGAACTTTTGAAAGCTTCTTACAGGGACAGTTGTCAGAATCTGAAATGTTTGAGATGAGACGAGATGGCTGTGCTGTGTGGTGCCAAGAGCGCCGGGCGGAGCTGGGCAGCCGAGGCCGTGGACGCCGGGCCGGCTTGTCCCAGTGCAGCCGCTTCAATCGCGTGGGGGGGGGGGAGTCGTCTCAATCGCCCACCTTGAGCTCTGCAGACTAGAGCTCATGAAGGGCTCCTTCACACCACTACCTAGCTGGATTTGATTTCAAATTCGCGGTGCCAAGTCCTAAGACTTCCGTTTGCTTTTCCCCAAACACAGTCCACATTTTTCCTTTGGCCATTCCACACGGTCCTATTTTTTTTTCTTTCTTTTTTTTTGGTCCGGTCGTGGGCCTGAACTCTGGGCCTGGGCGCTGTCCCTCAGCTCTTCAGCTCAAGGCTAGCGCTCTACCACTTGAGCCACAGCGCCACTTCTGGCTTTTTGCTTATGGGGTGCTGAGGAATCGAACCCAGGGCCTCAGGCATGCAAGACAAGCACTCTACCACTGAGCCACCTTCCCAGCCCCACACAGTCCTATTCTTAAGCCTGAAAGAACAGACCCAAGGCGAGGAGAGGCTCTGAGTGGCTGTGGGCCCTGGCATGTGTGTGCGCATGCACACGTGTCCTGACGTGTGTGTGCACTCGTGTGTGCCCTGTGTCTGAGTGGCTGTGTGTCCTGGTGTGTGTGCGCATGCACACGTGTCCTGACGTGTGTGTGCACTCGTGTGTGCCCTGTGTCTGAGTGGCTGTGTGTCCTGGTGTGTGTGTGTACTCATGTGTGTCCTGTGTGTGAGTGGCTGTGGGTCCTGGCGTGTGTGTGCGCATGCACACGTGTCCTGGTGTGTGTGTGCACTCATGTGTGTCCTGTGTCTGAGTGGCTGTGGGTCCTGGCGTGTGTGTGCGCATGCACACGTGTCCTGGTGTGTGTGTGCACTCGTGTGTGCCCTGTGTCTGAGTGGCTGTGGGTCCTGGCGTGTGTGTGCGCATGCACACGTGTCCTGGTGTGTGTGTGCACTCGTGTGTGTCCTGTGTCTGAGTGGCTGTGGGTCCTGGCGTGTGTGCGTGTGCACATGTGTCCTGACGTGTGTGTGCACTCGTGTGTGTCCTGTGTGTGAGTGGCTGTGGGTCCTGGCGTGTGTGTGCACTCGTGTGTGCCCTGTGTCTGAGTGGCTGTGGGTCCTGGCGTGTGTGTGCACTCGTGTGTGTCCTGTGTCTGAGTGGCTGTGGGTCCTGGCGTGTGTGTGCGCATGCACACATGTCCTGACGTGTGTGTGCACTCGTGTGTGTCCTGTGTGTGAGTGGCTGTGGGTCCTGGCGTGTGTGTGCACTCGTGTGTGCCCTGTGTCTGAGTGGCTGTGGGTCCTGGCGTGTGTGTGCACTCGTGTGTGCCCTGTGTCTGAGTGGCTGTGGGTCCTGGCGTGTGTGTGCGTGTGCACACGTGTCCTGGCGTGTGTGTGCACTCGTGTGTGTCCTGTGTCTGAGTGGCTGTGGGTCCTGGCGTGTGTGTGCGCATGCACACATGTCCTGACGTGTGTGTGCACTCGTGTGTGTCCTGTGTGTGAGTGGCTGTGGGTCCTGGCGTGTGTGTGCACTCGTGTGTGCCCTGTGTCTGAGTGGCTGTGGGTCCTGGCGTGTGTGTGCACATGCACACGTGTCCTGGTGTGTGTGTGCACTCGTGTGTGCCCTGTGTCTGAGTGGCTGTGGGTCCTGGCGTGTGTGTGCGCATGCACACATGTCCTGACGTGTGTGTGCACTCGTGTGTGTCCTGTGTGTGAGTGGCTGTGGGTCCTGGCGTGTGTGTGCACTCGTGTGTGCCCTGTGTCTGAGTGGCTGTGGGTCCTGGCGTGTGTGTGCACTCGTGTGTGCCCTGTGTCTGAGTGGCTGTGGGTCCTGGCGTGTGTGTGCGTGTGCACACGTGTCCTGGCGTGTGTGTGCACTCGTGTGTGTCCTGTGTCTGAGTGGCTGTGGGTCCTGGCGTGTGTGTGCGCATGCACACATGTCCTGACGTGTGTGTGCACTCGTGTGTGTCCTGTGTGTGAGTGGCTGTGGGTCCTGGCGTGTGTGTGCGCATGCACACGTGTCCTGACGTGTGTGTGCACTCGTGTGTGTCCTGTGTCTGAGTGGCTGTGGGTCCTGGCATGTGTGTGCACATGCACACGTGTCCTGGTGTGTGTGTGCACTCATGTGTGTCCTGTGTGTGAGTGGCTGTGGGTCCTGGCATGTGTGCGCATGCACACGTGTCCTGGTGTGTGTGTGCACTCATGTGTGTCCTGTGTGTGAGTGGCTGTGGGTCCTGGCGTGTGTGTGCACATGCACACGTGTCCTGACGTGTGTGTGCACTCATGTGTGTCCTGTGTGTGAGTGGCTGTGGGTCCTGGCGTGTGTGTGCGCGTGCACACGTGTCCTGACGTGTGTGTGCACTCGTGTGTGTCCTGTGTGTGAGTGGCTGTGGGTCCTGGCGTGTGTGTGCGCGTGCACACGTGTCCTGACGTGTGTGTGCACTCGTGTGTGTCCTGTGTCTGAGTGGCTGTGGGTCCTGGCATGTGTGTGCACATGCACACGTGTCCTGGTGTGTGTGTGCACTCATGTGTGTCCTGTGTGTGAGTGACTGTGTGTCCTGGTGTGTGTGTGCACTCATGTGTGTCCTGTGTCTGAGTGGCTGTGGGTCCTGGCGTGTGTGTGCACTCATGTGTGTCCTGTGTGTGAGGGCTGTGGGTCCTGGCGTGTGTGTGTGCGCGCGCATGAGGGTCTGCATCAGATGCTCAAGGCAGAAGAGCGCCAATGTTTCTCTCTTATTTTCACGGTGTTATTTTCTATGAGATCTGAATAATTAATAAGGAGGCCCTTTGCCATAATTAAGATGGATGTTCCTACACGTCAACACTGATGGCTTTCCGGTAATGAGTGAATTCAGATCCTCGTTAGGCCCATCCACACTCACTCAGCGGAGAAGGCACACTGCAGGGTTTGGGGGTGGGGCCTGCGTAAGAGGAGGTACAGGAGCCGGGCGCTGGTGGCTCACGCCTGTCATCCTAGCTACTCGAGAGGCTGAGATCTGAGGATCGCGGTTCAAAGCCAGCCCGGGCAGGAGAGACTGTGAGACTCTTATCTCCAATAAACCACCAGAGAACCGGAAGTGGCACTGTAGCTCAAGTGGTAGAGCGCTCGCCTTGAGCTGAAGAGCTGAGGGACAGCGCCCAGGCCCAGAGTTCAAGCCCCACGACCGACAAAAAAAAAAAAAAAGAGGTACAGGGTGACCCCAGGAATAAAAGGGGGCCTGGGAACTGACTCAAAGAAAAAACCCTGTTCAGAGCACCACCATCTCAGGACAATGGGCAAGCGAGGGCTAACAGAGTCGTTAACAGAGGGCTAGCAGAGTCGTGTGCCCATCTAAACAGGAAGTACTATATCTACACGTGGACTATACTGTCAACACACAGAGTACAGTCTATAACCGGAGCACAATATCTGCACACAGAGTATAGTATTTATACACAGAATATAGTATCTAAACACAGAGCACAGTATCTACATACAGAGTACAGTATCTACACACGGAGTACAGTATCTACACACGGAGTACAGTATCTACACATAGAAGTGCACTATCCAGTAAGCCTGTGGGTCCACCTTCCCAGCTACACGCGGAGCACAATACCCAGGTTGGCCTGGGTATAAAGCAAGCCCTGACCTTAAAAGCAACCAATGCAGGGATTAGGGGGGAGGGGGGAGGCTGGGAAGGGATGTGAAGGGTAAACAAAGGAGGAGGCTGCAATGCTTGGTAAGAAATGTATGCATTATCCTGCCCATGTAACTGTAACTCCTCTGTACAGTATGTTCACAAATAAAATTAAATTAAATTAAAAAAAAAAAAGCAACCAATGCAAAAAGAGGGCTGGGGGTATGGCTTGAGTAAGCTAGCAAGCACAAGGCCCCAAGTTCAAATCCCTGTGCTGTCCAGAAAAAAAGGCCATGAAGAGGCAGGAGGTTTCGTGTTAGTGAGCAGAAGTGCTGGAGAGCCCTGGCTCTACCTGCGGAGGTGCCATCTCTGGCTGCCCAGGGAACATGGGGTGCCCAGAGACCCTCGTGGGGTGGCTGGCAGTGTGCGGAGCGGGTCTTGTGCCATCGGCTGCCCTGTGAGGTCAGCCACAAGGCCCAAACCAGCCTGGCGCCCAGCCCTGGGCTGAACCTTAAGCCAAAATGAGCAACGACTTCTTGACAACTTGCCAGCCCGTGGTCTGTCTGTTCTCAACAGAAAACTGCCCAGGATGCTTCTAGAATGGGCAGCAGGGGCACAGCCAGCGAGTCCCACTCTCCTGCACAGTGCCGGGTCCCCTCTCAGCCGGTGGCACGGTGTGTAGATTCAGGACACTGTGGGCCTGGCCTGCGCAGGTCCCTGCCTGGGGTGAGGGCAGCAAGAGGCAGCAGCCGGCCCCTCCGGAGCCGGAGCCATGCCTCTCAGCTCCTCCTGAGCAGGGACTGGGGGTGATCGCCCTCCACCAGCCACAGGTGGCTCCGCAGAGAAGAGGCCATTCTGCCACCTCCCAGTCCCATCTCCCATGAAGGACTGGAGAGGACCCTGGCGTCCACCATCTCCGCTTCTCCGGCAGGCTGGTGCGCGGGCCAGGCCTCACCGGCTTGGAAATGCGTGCACTCAGGCTCTGGCTGGAGTTCACTAGGGGTGGGGTCACAGAGAACGTAAGGAATGCCACCCACAGCCGCAGCCCACACAGACGCACCGGGATGCATCCGGCCGGCGACCGAGCCGCCTGTGCTGCTGTCAGGAAGCCACAGGCTGCGGCCGGAGCGGCCTGCATGCTCTCTGTCCCAGGGTGTCCATCTTCTGGTGCTGCCCAATGGAAAAATCCAAACATAAAATCTGACGAACTTTACACAGTGCCACCTCGTCCTGCATCCAGGGGACGGGGCCGTCTAGGCCACCTGCTTGCTCCCTGGCTGTCCGGATTCTTCCAGGCGCCTTTCATTTGGTGGACAATGGCCCCAACTTGTGGAAGCAGAGGCAGAGACAGGGCGGGTGGGCTCTGGTGCGTGGGAAACACCTCAGGGAAGAGGGGTTTGGTGCTGTTTGCAGTGGCCGCGTGGACGGGGGTTTGGAGCGTGCGTCCCCACAGATGACCGGCACTAGTTCACCGGGCGCCACCCTGGGACACTCTTCATTTTTTTGCTCCCTTGTGTGTGCATTTCCCATCAATTCCTAGCGATCCATCCTTAAACACGCTAAGCAGCAAACTAAGCAACGCCAGCCAAACAGCCCTGCTGCGAGTTCAAGCTTCTCCTTTGCCCGCCGGAGCCCTTTTCTGGATGAGCCGCAGAGTTAAATTGACCAGCACAGGGTCCCAAGTGACGGCTCTTTTCAATTCAAAGCAAAAGAAAGCCTCTTTGCTTCCCTGACGCGGCTGCACGTCTCCCGAACGTGGGCAGTGGCGTCTCCCCTCCTCAGCTGCCGGAGGCCGGGAGGAGAAGCCGGAGCGTGGCTGTCTGTACTGCTTTTCTGTCCTGTGGACTGGACTCTCCGTGCTCTTTGTTCTGGCTTTTCCATTTATATTTGAAGTTGGACTGATTTGATGGCACATGAGCTAAAGACGACTTAGGGTTTCCAAGCCGCCGCGGCTGTTCTGCTGTTGCTCCTTGTGCTCTCTGGCCCCTCTCTCCTCCATCAGCCGACCAGGTGGCACCCTGCCCTGGGGGAGGGATGTCACAGTAGAAAGATGAGAAGCATCTTTTGTGTTTCAGGGCCTGAGCCCCAGGGCTGGACGCAGGGGAGAGGCACGCGGAGCCAGTGCGGGGGGGAAAGCAGGTGGAACTTTCCAGCTGGGGGAGCAGGGAGGGAAAGGGAGCCAGCCCTCCCCGCCCGCCCCTTCCCTGGGTGGGCGTTGGTGCCTGCCTTCCAGCTGGATCAGGGAGGGGACGTCTGTACCAAAGGAGCCAGAGCTCTGCCTCCTACGGGAAGCCCAGGGGACACACGGAAACGACGCCTGTCCTCAGTGGGGCAGAGTGGAGAGGCAGGCAGAGCAGCCGTCCGGAGCCCGGGGACGGGCGAAGTTGGCATCCCACGCCTGGTTCCAGGGCAACCTGGGCTCTCCAGGGCTCACGGGACACCTGGCTAAGCTCGGGGCCCAGGGAGCAATGGCGCTGCCACAATCTGGGGTCCTGTTGGTGTTTGTAGCTGGTGCCACTTGAAAGTGGCAGCTTCCACCCAGCTGTGTGGATGATGGAGAGGGGCTGTTGCTGTGTGGATGATGGAGGCAGGGCTGTCACTGTCACTGTGTGGATGATGGAGGGGGCTGTCACTGTGCTGTGTGGATGATGGAGGCGGGGCTGTCACTGTCACTGTGTGGATGATGGAGGTGGGGCTGTCACTGTCGCTGTGTGGATGATGGAAGGGGGGCTGTCATTGTGCTGTGTGGATGATGGAGGGGGGCTGTCACTGTCACTGTGTGGATGATGGAGGCGGGGCTGTCACTGTGCTGTGTGGATGATGGAGGCGGGGCTGTCACTGTGCTGTGTGGATGATGGAGGGGGGCTGTCACTGTGTGGATGATGGAGGCAGGGCTGTCACTGTTGCTGTGTGGATGATGGAGGGGGGCTGTCACTGTTGCTGTGTGGATGATGGAGGCGGGGCTGTCACTGTCGCTGTGTGGATGATGGAGGGGGGCTGTCACTGTGCTGTGTGGATGATGGAGGCGGGGCTGTCACTGTCACTGTGTGGATGATGGAGGTGGGGCTGTCACTGTCGCTGTGTGGATGATGGAAGGGGGGCTGTCACTGTGCTGTGTGGATGATGGAGGGGGGCTGTCACTGTCACTGTGTGGATGATGGAGGCGGGGCTGTCACTGTGCTGTGTGGATGATGGAGGCGGGGCTGTCACTGTGCTGTGTGGATGATGGAGGCGGGGCTGTCACTGTGCTGTGTGGATGATGGAGGCGGGGCTGTCACTGTGCTGTGTGGATGATGGAGGGGGGCTGTCACTGTGCTGTGTGGATGATGGAGGGGGGCTGTCACTGTCACTGTGTGGATGATGGAGGCGGGGCTGTCACTGTTGCTGTGTGGATGATGGAGGGGAGCTGTCACTGTCGCTGTGTGGATGATGGAGGGGGGCTGTCACTGTGTGGATGATGGAGGGGGCTGTCACTGTCACTGTGTGGATGATGGAGGGGAGCTGTCACTGTCGCTGTGTGGATGATGGAGGGGGCTGTCACTGTCACTGTGTGGATGATGGAGGGGAGCTGTCACTGTTGCTGTGTGGATGATGGAGGGGGGCTGTCACTGTCACTGTGTGGATGATGGAGGGGGGCTGTCACTGTGTGGATGATGGAGGCAGGGCTGTCACTGTTGCTGTGTGGATGATGGAGGGGAGCTGTCACTGTGTGGATGATGGAGGGGGGGCTGTCACTGTCACTGTGTGGATGATGGAGGGGGGCTGTCGCTGTGTGGATGATGGAGGGGGGCTGTCACTATGCTGTGTGGATGATGGAGGGGGGCTGTCACTGTCACTGTGTGGATGATGGAGGGGGGCTGTCACTATGCTGTGTGGATGATGGAGGCGGGGCTGTCGCTGTGCTGTGTGGATGATGGAGGCGGGGCTGTCACTGTGTGGATGATGGAGGGGGCTGTCACTCTCACTGTGTGGATGATGGAGGGGGGCTGTCACTGTCACTGTGTGGATGATGGAGGGGGGCTGTCACTGTCACTGTGTGGATGATGGAGGGGGCTGTCACTCTCACTGTGTGGATGATGGAGGGGGGCTGTCACTGTCACTGTGTGGATGATGGAGGCGGGACTGTCACTGTGCTGTGTGGATGATGGAGGGGAGCTGTCACTGTGCTGTGTGGATGATGGAGGGAGGCTGTCATCTCTGGTCCTCTCTGGCCTGACCCTGCCTTCGCCTGTCTCTCGGGTGACCCTGGACGGTGCCGGGTCAGTGGGGCCCTGGCTGTCCTGTGATAACTTCCCTTCCGGCTCTGATTAATGCAGCCTCTGCCCGTGCTGAGTCGGGGCCCGGCCACTCGCCAGGCCGAGCGGGGGACAGGAGGCCGGGACGCTGGACGCCGACCATCCCCACCCCGTCCTCCCATGCCGTGGGGGGGGGTCCAGTGCTGTCGGGGTGGGGTCCCGTGCCATCGGAGGGGGTTCCGTGCCATGGGGGGGGGGTCCCGTGCCGTCGGGGTGGGGTGGGGGGGGTCCCGTGCCGTCGGGGTGGGGGGGTCCCGTGCCGTCGGGGTGGGGGGGGTCCCGTGCCGTCGGGGTGGGGTGGGGGGGGTCCCGTGCCGTCGGGGTGGGGTGGGGTGGGGTCTCGTGCTGTCGGGGTGGGGGGGGGGTCCCGAGCCGTCGGGGGTCCCCTGGCGGCCGCGTCTCGGGCCGCACCTGCCCGCCCGGACTCGTCCCCGCCCGGGGCTGCGGGACACCGCACCGAGGACACGGACCGGCCCACGTCGGAAGCCGGGCTCCGGGGCGCCCGGGCGGAGCCGCACAGCGGGCGGACGCGGGGGACCCCGAGCCTGGCCGGGCGCCCGTCATCCGCCCCGGTGCGGGAGGCGCCGCCCCGCCATCTCCAGGCCCGCGGGGCGCGGGCGGGCGGGGCGCACCGCGGGGCGCGGGCGCGGGCGGGCGGGGCGCGGGCGGGCGGGGCTCGGGCGGGCGGGGGGCACCGGGGGGCGCGGGGCTCGGGCGGGCGGGGGGCACCGCGGGGCGCGGGGCGCGGGCGGGCGGGGGGCACCGCGGGGCGCGGGGCGCGGGCGGGCGGGGGGCACCGGGGAGCGCGGGGGCGCCGTCCGGGGGGCGCGGGGACGCCATCGGGGGGCGCGGGGGCGCCGTCCGGGGGGCGCGGGGACGCCATCGGGGGGCGCGGGGGCGCCGTCCGGGGGGCGCGGGGACGCCATGGGGGGGCGCGGGGACGCCATCGGGGGGCTCGGGAGCGCCCTCGGGGGGCGCGGGGACGCCATGGGGGGGCGCGGGGACGCCCTCGGGGGGCTCGGGGGCGCCCTCGGGGGGCTCGGGGACGCCATCAGGGGGCGCGGGGACGCCATCGGGGGGCGCGGGGGCGCCCTCGGGGGGCTCGGGGACGCCCTCGGGGGGCGCGGGGACGCCATCGGGGGGCGCGGGGACGCCATGGGGGGGCGCGGGGACGCCATCGGGGGGCGCGGGGACGCCATCGGGGGGCGCGGGGACGCCATCGGGGGTCGCCGCCCGCCTCCCGCCCCGCGCCGCCTGCAGCCCACCGAAGTCGGCCGGGTTTGCCTCCCACGGACGCCGGCCTGGCTCTAGGACCCTGTGCTCGTGACTCCCACGGAGGCCGGGAGAGGGGCGAGCCGGGCGCGAGCTGGGGCGGGGAGGACCCCCCATGAGGGGTTCAGGCCCGCGGAGGCGCCCAAACCAGAGCCTCGAGGTAGGCGTCAGAAGAACATCCGTTGAAAGATCATCACAGAGCTTGAATTGACTTCGTACGGCAGTCGGTGTGTGCCTGGAGCCCCGGCTCCCCGGCGGGACTGCACCAGAGCCCACCAGGGCAAGGTCAGCCTGGGCAGCATCACAAGACTCCATCTCAAAGAGAAGAGAGAAAGAAGACGGGAAGGAAGGAAAGAGGAAAAAAAGAAAAAGAAAGGCTGTCAGTGGGCAGCATTTATTTGGTGGTGGTGGTGTTTTTGCCAGTCCTGGGGCTTGAACTCAGGGCCGGGGCCCTGTCCCTGGGCCTCCCCGTGCTCAGGGCCAGCGCTCTACCACTGGAGCTGCAGCACCACGTCCAGCTTTTTCTGAGTGGTTTATTGGAGATAAGAGTCTCCCACACTTTCCTGCCTGTGCTGGCTTTGAACCATGACCCTCAGTTCTCAGTCTCCTGAGCAGGATCACAGGCGTGAGCCACCAGCGCGACATTAGTGAACAGTTTTTAAAAACCTACAGCTTTCTCAGTGAGTAAAACTAAAATACCCACGAACGGCAACAGCACCACAAAGGAAGGTGAAGACCAAAGATCTCCGTCCGGTCTCCTGGGCTCTTCTGTATGGAGCTGTGCAGTAGACAGCTGCCTTCCCGCCGAAGACACTTTAAACGTCCACGAGATCCATTCTGTCCACAGCTTTTGACATTAAATAAAAGAACTCTCAGGACATCTTCATACAGAGTGGAAAGAAATTTGGTCTAAAGGTTACTTAAGATGAGAAAATTCAAATTATAATTTGGCAATAAGGAAGTGGTTTAAATAATTTAAAATGAAGGATGAGCTACAGGAAGTTGTTCTTTGGTGGTCGTTTTTGTTTCAATTGCCACAAGCAAGACGTAGATTTAAAAAATAGACCACAGGGCACAGCTAGCGTTTCTGACAGGCATGTGCAGGCAGGATTCTAGAAACAGCAATCATTTAACAAATTGTGCCATTAAAAGTCATAATAGGTCTAAGAGCTGTTCTTGAAAGAACTTACTAAGTAATTTGACCTACATAATCATCTTGTTAAATTCATTTGATATCATGAGACAGTTTGTGGAATATGCATAGTACATTATATTAAAGAGAAAAGTACCCTTCAATTGGTATCTGATGTGCACTTTGCAATCACAGCTATTAGTTGTCTATAAAACTCCTAGACATGATTTGATTTGATTACTATTATATCATTTTACTTTGTAATGTATAGGGGGGTGGAGATCGCTGGTTTGCTTTTGCTTACTAGGAAATTCTTAATGAAGGATGTTTTATTTATGAACTTAAAGAGACACATGGATTGCTGGTGGCTAAACTGATGATTCTGCTGCCGTACTTGTCAAAATGATGGCTCTAATTCAATCGTGGGGCGACAGTGGGTCTCTGAGTTGATCTCTGCCTCAGCAAGCTGGCACGGACCTGGGATAGCTCCTCCTGAGAGGAGCTCCACCAGCGGCTCACAGGAGGCCATCAAAACCAAACGCCAGCAGAGAGAAGACCTCAGAGCCCTTGCTCAACGGTACACTGGCTGCGTTTTACCTCTGGTGTTCCTAACACCCGAAGTCAGTGACCGAGGATAGCGCATAATGTGACCAGTCTGCGTGGAAGCCGAGTGTTTCCACAAGAAGTGCATACAGAACACTCAGGGAAGAGCAAAGGAAGAGAGATACGAGGACTCAGCGTCTTCTAGGCACCAGGCCCTGGGCTCACGTATAGCAAGCTTCAGAAATTAGTACCAGTCCCTCTCACACAATCCTACACAAAGCTGGAAGTGACAAGGAAACTGGCCTTCTCTGCTGGGCTGAACACACGTTTTCTGCCCAGCACCTTACTCCCTCTGGGCCAAACCACTGAAGTCCTGTGAGCCACGGGCAATCTCTGCTGTTAACCCTTCAAGGAGAACACGCAATCAGAATTTTATTACACGTACCCTCAGGCACAAGAACACTGGCACGAAGCCAGTGCTGGTGGCCCAGAGTTCAAGCCCCATGACCAATAACAACAACGAAAAAAGGAAGAATGAAAGAAAAAAGAAGAAAGAGCAAACACTGGCCCTTGTAAATTTACAGAACTCTTATGAAATCATCAGCTGTGGAATGATTTTATTTGTATGATTTGCCTTTCAGGTCAAATTAGTGATATTTCAAGGCAAAACATCGAAGGGTTCTAATTTAAGTTGCGAACTGAGATATGGTTCAGATGCTTTCTCTATTATTATTTCTGCTGATCCTGGGGCTTGAACTCAGGGCCTGGGCGCTGTCCCTGAGCTCCTTTTTGCTCAAGGCTAGTGTACCACCACTTGAGCCACAGCTCCACTTCTGGCTTTTTGGTGGTTCATTGGAGATAAGAGTCTCACAGACTTTCCTGCCTGGGTTGGTTTCAAATCGCAATCCTCAATCTCAGCCTCCTGGGTAGCTAGGATGACAGGCGTGAGCCACCCACACCTGACTTCCATGATTTTATTTATTTTTGCCAGTCCTGCAGCTTGAACTCAGGGCCTGGGCACTTCCTCAAAGCTAGCACTCTAGAGCCACAGCACAACTTCTGGCCTTTTCTGTGTATGTGGTACTGAGGAATCGAACCCCGGGCGTCAGGGGTGCTAGGTGAGTGCTCTACCGGGAGCCACCCTCCCAGCCCATCCCAGGATGTTAGTACTTGGAGAGCTTAAACCTGGCAGAACAGCTCGGTTTCACAGCGCCCCCTGCTGTTGTCTGGTGAGTTTTACCGCTCCACTCCAACCAGAGAGTGCAGACCCGGAAAGAAGCCAACACTGGCCCAGGTCTGGCGGTCAGCTTTTAGGGCCCAGAAATGAACCCGAATATGAGCAGGCTCAGGTGCACCGAACAGAACCCTGGGACTTCTTCCACCGCAACTTCTCCCAAGTTCCTAGGCCTCTTGGTTGGGCCTTTAGACAGCTAACCAACACTTCCGAGTCCCACTGCTGATGCCACCATCCCGGCCTGGCCCTGTGGGGGGCATCCTGGCACCCGGAGTGGCCAGCCTCTCAGCCTCAGATTGGAGGCGCAGCCTGGTCACACCCAGAAGACCTTCACAAACGTCTCCAGAAGCAAACCAGGATGTGGACCTCGGTGCAGGGCGTGGACCTCGGTGTAGGACGTGGACCTCGGAAGGACTTCCTTCCCCAAAGGGTAACTCTTCATTGATTACCCACACGCATGCCTTCCGTATCACATCTCGTTTATCCGCTCCTCTGCCACAGACACAGTTGTCCCACACCGTGCCACTGTGAATGGCACCATGGGGACAACATGCTCCTTCATGACAAAAACTTCTAAATAGTTTTAGTTTTCGAGACACTTCCATGCTATTATCTATGCCCACCACCCGCCCGTGTGCATGGCTTGCTTCCTGTCCACGTCCTCAATGCTGGCTGTCTTTCGATGTAGGTGATAGCTCGCTGTGATTCTGTTTCTCTAATTATTGATGCTGACACCTTTACATATACTTCTTAGTTTTTGACTGAGAAATACACAGTAGATCCTTTGACCATTTTTAAAATCAGGTTTCCTGTTTTATTTTTGCTATTGTATATATATGTGTGTGTGTATATGAATATATATATATATATATATATATATATTTGGTTGGTCGTGGGACTTGAACTCTGGGCCTGGGCGCTGTACCTCAGCTCTTCAGCTCAAGGTTAGCACTCTACTACTTGAGCCACAGCACCACTTCCATCCAGCCTTTTCTGTGTATGTGGTGCTGAGGAATTGAATCCAGGGCCTCATGCACGTGAGGCCAGCACTCTACCATGGAGCCACCTTCCCAGTCCTGCTACTGTGTATTTTTAATGTATTTTTAATATAAACTTTTCCTTATTTGTAAATATTTCATTCCTCTCTGTTTCTCTTTCTGGTGGTACTAGAGTTTGAATCCAAGGCTCTGTGCTTACTTAGAGATATGATGTTAGGTTTTTCACCTGGGGATCTTTTCTAATATGGACATCTGTCATGGTAAATTTCCCTCTAGGTATTTTTTGGCATATAAACAGATGATTACAAATTTTTTTTTAAGAACATCTTTAGGTTCATAGCAAAATGAAGCAGAAACTCCAGGGAATACTCTTCCTCCTGCGCTGGACTTCCTCTGCATTAGACTCCTTCGTTCCTGCAACTGAGGGATCCGCCAGGCGCCCCAAGTTGACAGGTTACGTTATGGTTCCTTCTTGTCTTGGTGTCGTGCAGGCTGACCTGGAACTTGCTATGCAGAAAGTAGAAAAGCCTTGTTATGAATTTGCAGTCCTCTGGCTTCAGCCTCCTGTGTACTGAGATGACAGGCGTGTGTTACCACACCCGGCCCAAGCCATCGGTTCTGATGAATGCATGGTATATACCCCACTCCAGCAGTCTACCGGATAGTTCGGGGGCTCTAAACAGCCTCCTCACTCCCTGGAACCGCGCCTTTCTCATCTTAAGTCCTCTTGCTGTGTGTGCACGCTGTGCATGTGTGTGCACGCAGTCCTTTGCATGTGTGTGCACGCAGTCCTTTGCATGTGTGTGCACGCAGTCCTTTGCATGTGTGTGCACGCAGTCCTTTGCATGTGTGTGCACGCAGTCCTTTGCATGTGTGTGCACGCAGTCCTTTGCATGTGTGTGCACGCAGTCCTTTGCATGTGTGTGCACGCAGTCCTTTGCATGTGTGTGCACGCAGTCCTTTGCATGTGTGTGCACGCAGTCCTTTGCATGTGTGTGCACGCAGTCCTTTGCATGTGTGTGCACGCAGTCCTTTGCATGTGTGTGCACGCAGTCCTTTGCATGTGTGTGCACGCTGTGCATGCGGTCACTTCCTGTGGGTCGTGGGGCTTGAGCTCTGGGCCTGGGCGCTGTTCTCAGGGAGCGCTAGCTCCCTACCCCCGAGCCGCTTCCGGTCTCGCGGCTGGCTTTGAACCGCGTCCTCGGGTCTCAGGCTCCGGACGGCTGGGAGGACAGGCGGGGCCCGCGTGTGCGTCTGCCCTCGCGCCGTGGCCGGCGTCACTTTGCCGGCCGGCCGGGGCTGGGCCTGCCGGTGCCCCCACTGCGCACGCGCACGCGCCCCGCACCGGCCCGGCCGCGGCGGCCCACTCCGGAGGCCAGGCCGGGGATCTCCGCGTCAGGCCCCGCGGGCCCCGCCCGAGCTCGCCGCGCCGCCTGCGGGGCGGGAGGCCGGGAGCCGCGCGGCCGCTCCCGCAGCCTGGGCTCGGCGCCCGGCGGGGACGCGCGCGGGGCGGGGCGGGCCCCGGGTTCGGGTCCCCGGCACCACACACGCAGAAAAGGCCGGCAGTGGGGCTGAGGCTCGGGCAGAGCCCGGGCCCGAGCTCAAGCGCCAGGACCAGCCAGACACAAAAGCCACGACAAGGCCGGGGGACAGCCCAGCCTAACCGGAACGCCGGCGCGGAGGAGCGCGCACGCGCGCGGCGCCGGGTGCGCGCGGCGCCGGAGGGGGTGTGGCCCGGCGCCGCGCGCGTGCGCAGTGCGAGCCCGCCAGGCACCTGGCGGTGGTGGGTGGAAGACGGCAAGGCGGGATTGGGCGGTGGGGTGGAAGTGCGCCTGCGCGGGAGTGCGGCCCGGCCGGAGAGAAGGATCTTCTCGAGCACGCGCGCGGGGGGCGGGGCTTGGCGAGCTCTCGCGAGATGTGCGCAGGCCTTATAAACGCGCAGGCGGCCCGCGTCCTTTCCTTGGCGTGATTCCGTCCTGCGTCTGCCCTCGGCCGCGGAGCCGCCCTCCTCCGTCCGCCCTCGCCGCGCGCCGCCCATGGAGGACTCGATGGACATGGACATGAGCCCGCTGCGGCCCCAGAACTACCTGTTCGGTACGCGGCCGGTGGCGGGCGGCCGCCGCGGGCCTGGGCTCGGGGTGGGGCTGGTGGCGGGGGGCCTGCGGGCGCCGGGGCCGGGGGAGCCGGGGGGCCGGGGCCGCCGGGGGGCCTGCGGGCGCCGGGGCCGGGGCCGGGGCCTGCGGGAGCCGGGGGGCCTGCGGGCGCCGGGGCCGGGGCCGGGGGAGCCGGGGGGCCTGCGGGAGCCGGGGGGCCTGCGGGAGCCGGGGGGCCTGCGGGAGCCGGGGGGCCTGCGGGAGCCGGGGGGCCTGCGGGAGCCGGGGGGCCGGGGCCGGGGCCTGCGGGAGCCGGGGGGCCGGGGCCGGGGGGCGGGCCGGGGCCTGCGGAAGCCGGGGCCGGGCCTAAAAGGCGCCGCGGGAACGGGGAGCCGGGGCCGGGCCTAAAAGGCGCCTGGGGGCCGGGGCCGGACCTGCAGGTACTGGAGGACCGAGGGTGGGGCTGAGAGGCCCGGGGGCCGGGGCCGGGGGGAGCCGCGGTGTTGGGGCCGGGCCTGCGGGCGCCGGGGCCTGCGGGAGATGGGAGCCGGGGCGGGGGGGAGCCGCGGTGTTGGGGCCGGGCCTGCGGGCGCCGGGGCCTGCGGGAGATGGGAGTCGGGGCCGGGGGGAGCCGCGGTGTTGGGGCCGGGCCTGCGGGCGCTGGAGGACCGAGGACGGGGCCGGGGCTGGGGACTCGAGGAGCCGGGGACTCGAGGCCGGGGCCTGCGGCGGGCCAGGCTGGGCTCGGGGGCCGGCCTGCCGGCTGCGCAGGGCCGAGGCCGGGGGAGGCCGCCGGGGAGGGGGCGGCGAGGGGCCCGCCGCGCCGACCACGTGGCCGCCACGTGGCCCGGTGGGGAAGGGGTGCGGGCCGCACATCCGGGGCTCGCGCCCGGCGCCTCGGCCGGGGCTGCGCCGCCCGCCCCGCCGAGCGGGGCCCCGGCACCGGGCCGCCCAGGGCCTTTGTCCCGGCGAGGCCCGCGCCAGCCCGCCTGGCGTCCGCGGGGCCGCTCGGCCTTGGAAGACTAGCCCGGCCCGCCGAGCACAGGCCCGGCTCCCGAGGACGACGGGAGAACGACCCGGGAGCGGTTCTGGAGGAACTTCCCCTCTTCACAGGTTGTGAGCTGAAGGCTGACAAAGATTACCACTTCAAGGTGGATAATGACGAAAACGAGCACCAGTTATCCCTGAGAACGGTGAGTTCGAAGGGAAACAGCGCGGGTAGTGCTCGCCTATGCGTACACTCCCGCCGCAGTTTGACTCGAGAGTAACTGGAACCCAGTCCGATTTTGTCAGTTGAAGCTGTTGGTTGGGTCTTTATGATGCATTTCTTTACATTTGATTTCCACCAGTGATAACAACCAAGTTCATACTTAGCACAAACTAGAATTTGGAGGGATTACAAGGCAGCTGGCATTGAACTAACCCTATTTTTTTGTTGTTGTTGTTCAGGTTAGTTTAGGGGCTGGTGCAAAAGATGAATTGCACATCGTTGAAGCAGAGGCAATGAATTATGAGGGAAGTCCAATTAAGGTTACACTGGCAACTTTGAAAATGTCTGTACAGCCAACGGTAAGACTGCTTAAACTTTGGGGTTTATGTTACTTTCATCCTCCTAAGATTGGTACTGTTGAGGTTACACAAAGATGAGAAAGGGGCTCTCTTGGTCTTTGTTCCTGTGTTCCGACTTGCATTTCAGAACTTGGGGAACAGTCACATGGTTTCTGGTGTCTGTTAGAGGTAGTAAATTGGTTCATGGGTTTGTTGAAGGTTTGCTGAGAAGTGTTCATTTACAGCATTTTCACAACATTTAAGATTTTTCTCCTCTTCAGGTGTCCCTTGGGGGCTTTGAAATCACACCACCTGTGGTCCTGAGGCTGAAGTGTGGGTCAGGGCCTGTGCACATCAGCGGGCAGCACTTAGTTGCTGTGGAGGAGGATGCAGAGTCAGAAGATGAAGAAGAGGAGGATGTAAAGCTGTTGAGCGTGTCTGGAAAGCGATCTGCCCCTGGAGGTGGTAGCAAGGTTCCACAGGTAGATGTGATTTTTACTGCTGTGGATTGTGTTTCTAGCTAGCCTTTTTTTGCTTTGGTGACAAAGAGCAGCGCTCGCTCACAACAAGTATATACTTGCTTTTATCAGAAAAAAGTAAAGCTTGCTGAGGAAGATGAGGAAGAAGAGGATGAAGATGATGAGGAGGAGGAGGAGTAAGTACAACAATCTTCTTTCTTAGCATGCATTAAGTTGGAACTAATAGCCCCATCTTCTGGGCCTTAGGAGGTTTTTTTCTCAAGTAACTGTCAGTTTTTATATTTGTGTTCTTCAGGGTATAAGCTTTTAGAAATGAAGGTCCAAATCTGGGAAGGTAGTGCAGCCATCAATCAGTCTGGGGCTTTCCAGTTCCTCCCAGCCACCACTCTTCCACTTGAGCATGCCTCCAGTGAACCCTCTCTAACTTGAGAATTTTCAAAATTGTCCCCATGGAATGGCTTGACCTCACAGATTAGTCTCCAGAGTAGCTGGGATGACAGGACAATGAATGGATGCCGGTGGAGGAACAGGTGTTCTGGGCTCACTGGTGAGGTGGCTGCTGCCCACCAAAGCTGGCAGGCAAATGAGACAGTGCCTCATCTCTCATTCTTACACGGTATACGTGGAAGACAATTAAGCCAAAATCTTACAACTTAGACTAGAAAATTGAAGCTTTTTTTTTTTTTTTGGTCTGGTCGTGGGGCCTGAACTCTGGGCCTGGGCGCTGTCCCTCAGCTCTTCAGCTCAAGGCTAGCGCTCTACCACGTGAGCCACAGCGCCACTTCTGGCTTTTTCTGTTTATGTGGTGCTGAGGAATCGAACCCAGGGCCTCATGCATGCAAGGCAAAGGGAAATTTTTTATTTATGTACTTATTTTTTGGGTTCGATCGTGGACCTGAACTCTAGGCCTGGATGCTGTACCTCAGCTTTTCAGCTCAAGGCTCGCGCTCTACCACTTGAGCCACAGCGCCACTTCTGGCTGTTTTTTTTTTTTTCTGCTTATGTGGTGCTGAGGAATCAAACCCAGAGCCTCATGCATGCAAGGCAAGCGCTCTGCCACGACCCATCTTCCCAGCCCCAAGCTTTTCTTTTTTAATGCTTAGAAGTCTGCCATGGTCCTCTAAGTCTTGGGATAAAAATTTCCATTTGTACTAGGCAAATCAGCTACCAGCTTAGTGGCTCTGCTATTAAGGGAAATGGTGTGGTGTGCCAGTATGTTGTCCTCCTTGATTCTACGTGAATTTGCATGTGTATTTAGCGCTGTGTCTGGTAGGCTGCACATCTGGCGTCAGCCACACAGTTGCTGCTTGTGCTGAGCATATGCAGACATACCATCACTTATGCACTGCCAATATGATGTTTTATTTCATTTGTAGTGATGATGATGATTTTGATGACGAGGAAGCAGAAGAAAAAGTTCCAGTGAAGAAAGTGAGTAGATGTTGCACAAAAGTGGCAGAAACGAGTGTTACTCTGTATGTACCTGGTGAAAACTGGCTCAGGAAATGTCACATCAGATACAAATTTCCTGAGAGCTTGAGACTGCTACAGTTGGCAAGTCCTTTCTTTACCCAGCATTTTGCCAGACGAATGCTTTGTTTTAGGTGTGACACAGGGTTAACCTTTAGGAATTCAGATGACTAATCTCTTTAATTTCAGTCTATACGAGATACTCCAGCCAAAAATGCACAAAAATCAAACCAGAACGGAAAAGACTCAAAACCAGCGACACCAAGATCAAAAGTAAGTAGTAGCACATAGGTTATGGATACACCTGGCCTGTCTGAAATTTGGACAT
Source organism: Dipodomys spectabilis (assembly GCF_019054845.1). NCBI lineage: Eukaryota > Metazoa > Chordata > Mammalia > Rodentia > Heteromyidae > Dipodomys > Dipodomys spectabilis. The sequence goes on from NW_024871376.1 coordinate 646,582, forward strand.
TTGGAGATCCTAGTAAATGACAGGGGAGGGGCTTGGTAGTGTACATAGCTGTAGTTCTACCTACTGTGGAGACCGCCAAAAAACAACATAGACAAAAATAAAGCTATAGACTGGTATGGTTCAAGAGCCTGATTTAAGTCTCCAATGCCACAAAAAAGGTAAACTGACTAAGCATTGGGGTTCACCACACACTTTGGCCAAGAGCCTGCTGGGAACCAAGCCCATAGAAGAGTTCCATGCACAGGTTTGCTGTAAGGAATTACTTACCTGACAGAGGATAATGGCTTTGTTTGGTGTTAGATTTATGAGCTGAAATTGACATTTAAAAATTAAACTACAAAAGAGGAATCTGTTAATTCTCCTAAGTGATTTTGTGTTGTGTTTAGCTAGTTTGAATTCCCTCTGGTCACTGTACTGAGGTTTTTTGCTAAAGCTTAACCCTCTGTCAAGGAAGCATAGCTCTACTGTTCAGTGGTTAATGAGAGAAGTCTCACCGACTTTTCTGGCCCAGACCACTTACTATATCCTCAGGCAGCCTCTGAGCAACTAGGATTATAGATGTGAGCCATAGGTGGCCTGCTAAGAAATGATTTTTAGAAACATGTACAGCATAATTTGCATATGGCTATAGTAGTTTAAGAATTCCAGTTGAAGAGCTATATGTTATATTAATACACTCATAGCAATCTTTTTAATTTTTTTCCAGGGTCAAGAATCCTTCAAAAAACAGGAAAAAACTCCTAAAACACCAAAAGGACCTAGTTCAGTAGAAGACATTAAAGCAAAAATGCAAGCAAGTATAGAAAAAGTGAGTAAAATATTTAGATAGGTCTTTTTCCATTTCAAATTGAGGCTCTGGCAACTTGGATGAATTGTTGTCATTGCCCTTTTGGTGGTATGTGGCTGTTTTCCAAGTGGATTGCAAAAATTAACTAGTTAATTTGCAATCTTGTGTGATACCTTTCCATTAGAAAGTTACCAGCACATCACAAGTTAGAGATAAAATGGAGCTCTACCTGTTCTGATGCCCAGCAGCACCAGCAGGGGGCGCATGAGTCTTCAGTAGCTGAGCCCTGAGTGCTGTTACATAGTTGCTTGGTAGACTAAACAGAATGGTTATGTTTGCTTTTCATAACCCACCAGATCCCCAGGTCAGTGCTAGGGCGGCACCTTGGATTTGTGTGTGGCTTACCAGGCTTACATCGAGTCTCCTTTTGTCTTCGATGTACAAGGAGGCTTCAGCTTTCGTCCTGCATTTACTCCTGGGGACTAAACTCCTGAGCGATGGACTTGCACGAATAGAGCCGTGAATGTGATGCCTGGTATCACCCTCGAGGGTGACGACAGGCTGCCAGCGCCTTTCCCGGTCCTTGTCCCACTGCCACGCAGGCTCTGGCCCGTGAAGTGAGGGAGGAGTGCGTTCGGAACCTAGTGCTGCAGTGCCTTGCTCTGCTGCCATCGCTGTAAACCTGCTTTCCTAATATCACTGATGTGTTTTTGCCCCTTGCAGACAGTGCTAAAATGATGCCCCTCCCCCAGTTTTAATGTGGTCCTGTCTCCTTGGTTTGATTGCAGGCACTTTGAACAGCCCTGGGCACTACTGGTAAATTAAAGCCCAAAGATGGGGAAAGAGGAAAAGGAGAAACAGATAGAGTCCATACTGACTATCATCAACAATCCAGACTGAAGTCTTCTATCTTAATCTCAATCCCCTTTCCTGATTTGCCACCCATACCCCCTCCAGGCTGGAAGCAATCTTGGTTTCCTAACGCACTCTTGGTGCGCTGCTGTGATTGAGTAATCCTTGCGTCCTGCTTTCTTTTGTGCATGTGCTCCGTCAATTTGACCATGCCTTAGTCCACTTTGTATCCCATAGCTGCTCAATAAATATTTGAATGAATCAAATAAGGATGTATGTGGCGCTAATTTTCAAATGGAGACTGTAGTGAGGTTTGTTTTCTAGGCATTTTCTGTGATAGAGGCAAAATAATATAGCTGCTTCTGGCATGTGGAAGCCATCTCAGATGCATGAAAGATACCAAGGGCAAAAAGAAATTAATACTTAGTTTAAGCAGGGAAAGAGATGTTCAGTATGCCAAATTAAAATTCCACAGTAGTGATGGGTATATTTTAAGGTGTGTGTAATAATTGTGTAACGTCTTAAATTTGGTGACAAACTCTTGGGTATTTATGATGTGTTTCTTTAAGAGAGATTAGTCCCTGTCAGTCTTTTCCCTGTTCAGCATTATAGCCCCAAACTGGTATTTGTAATTAGTGTTTGCTGGTATAGCTAAAGGTTGCTCTGTTGGCAAGCATGGATCTCAGAAGGGGAGCCTGTGTTGCTTTGAATCTGATTCTGGATGGTGGAGAGTAGCGAGGAGCTGACTTGTTACCTCCTGAGGTTTGCATGTCTGGTCTTAAAAATCGAACCTCACAGCAAAACTTAGGAACGCCACGGCTTCAGTGTGCTATCCAAATACCTGTTTTGGGTTCACAGTGACACTGAGTAGTTTTTTTTAAAGTGAATTGGTGGGAACTAGTCCATGTATTAAATAGCATGTAAATCTTGAAGGAATTGTGTTTTTGTTTTGTTTTTTTGCTTACCCTTAATTTTTTCCCCCCCTCAACAGGGTGGTTCTCTCCCCAAAGTGGAAGCCAAGTTCATCAATTACGTGAAGAATTGCTTCCGGATGACTGACCAGGAGGTAACTGATTTTTCTGGGATATGACCAAATAAAAATCTCTTACTATGATTTATTATTTTCTCTTAGTCTCTCAAGTTGTTGGCTTCTTTTAAAAGGTTCCTAACCACAGACAATACTTAATATGTGGAAACTCTTTAAGAATTTAGTTGGCAGAGGCTGAAAAGATAGCTTTTTTAGTACATTTTTTCCTAGCTTTTATAAAGTATCTCTTGGTTACTGGGCTTGGCTTTTCTTTTTGGGTACTACTTTGGCTGGGGGAAGTAGAGCTGTGGTTTTTCCTTGCCGCTCCTTTCGGGCTGCTTTTGGCCGCCTGTGTTTTTGCTTTTTTGAGCGGATAGAGAAGACTACAGAAGGTGGACTGGGAAAACGCTTGGCTGAAATCAGCCTGAAGGGTTTTGTGTCAAGGGGGCATGTGGCTTACTGTCTTTTAGCTTGAGTTCAGTATTGATTCTGTAGATCTTAGCATTTTTGTTAGGCCGTACCCAGACCCACTGTCTTCCACAGGCCAGATGCGGCCTCTGCCATTACTTCCTCTTCTAGACTAAGGATTCTGGTTCTGCCTATAGTTTTTCTTTCTCAGTTGGATTGTTGCAGCAGCATTTTACATGAGCATTAGTTGGATGTTTCAGTTTCTAAGCTTAGAATCCATTGAAGGATATATGGCTGTGGGAGGTCAGCTTAGAACAACTCTGTCCATGTCTGAATGAACAAGAGCAGCGTGTACTGCTTGTGGCTGAGAAAGGGGCCTTTTAAACACTGCCTGGGCTGGCCTCCAATAGGACTACAGGCATATGACCACAGTACCTGGCTTGTTTGGGGGTGTGCAGCAGGCAGTGTCCATTTTGTCAAGATCGTCACTGACAAAAGTATCAAGAGACATTAATTCCCAAGTGGGGAAAAAGCCTGATGCTGTGAGGTAGAATTTCATTTTTTGAGAAGTTTGATACAGTAAATATTCACCCCTGGTCAAAAAGGAAGTAATACAGTTGACCCAGCATTAGTCATTATGAAATATAGCTGAGAAGGGTCTTAGTGAAAGGTACTTAGGAGCTTGGATCACCTTGACAGGGTAGTTTGCAGAGTGAGTTAATGCTGGGCAAGGAATGAAGCCACCTGCAAGTGGGATATCCCACAAGCCAATTCAGCTGTTCCAGTCCAGAGCAACGGGGAATGCAGGTGGGCTTATTGAGGTCAGCTACTTGGACTCTTGACCCTGAAGCTGGGTACTGCCTGATGATTCCTACGTTTCATTAGCCTGTAACTCATTTTTATAAAGTACCTTATCAGGAGTGGTGGTAGGGAGGCTTTACAGTCTGTAAAATAATGCTTCTTAACCTCCTTTTTTTCTTTTGTCTTCAGGCTATTCAAGATCTCTGGCAATGGAGGAAGTCTCTTTAAGAAAGTACTTTGAACAGTTTGTTGAAATTTTCCGTCTCATTTCATTTCTGTAAGAGTTGATATCTGGCTGTCCTTTTTATAATGCAAAGTGAGAACTTTCCCTACTGTGTTTGATAAATGTTGTTCAGGCTCCTGCTGCCAAGAACCTGTTGTCCAAAATGCCTGTTTAGTTTTTAAAGACTGAGCTCCACCTGTGCTTGGACTTAAGTATGTGTGGAATGCTATGGTGGGCCTAGTAGAAGTGATGGTCAGATGTGAAGATGGTGGGGTACAAAATATACACGGGAAATAAACTCAGTATTTTAATAAAGTAGCACTGTTTCTTTGTATTTAACCATTAAGCTTGTGCTTTATCAGAAATAAACTTGCATGGTAAAATGACATCCTACCCTGAGAATCTCTGCCTGATGTAGTGGCAATTAGGGCTATGCAGATGTTTCCAGATACGAAGCTCCCCCTCTCCTAGAGGGGAGACTGGCTGGAGTAGCTCTTCTAACCTGGCTTCTGAGGACAACAGGAGTGACTGCTTCTTAACATATGACCTGCGAAGGGGGGGGGGGTGTTACTTCCAATAAAGATAAAATAATCGTTGTTGAATGGCGGGCAGAGTCTGATCTCCAAGGTGGGCATTTTGGGGAATCTCAGTGCACACCCTCTGGCCTTCCTCAGGCTTCTCCAAGGAGCCGTGGTGCTTGTTCATCTGTATAGAGGCAGAGGGATAGTTACATGAGTCAGGTAGTGGGTGCGTTTCCTTTGGTATAGTCTCCTTTCCATCTCTACCCACAAGTTTTATAGTTCCATCAAGGCCGAGTGAGCACCGCTGCACTTTCTTTAACCCCTCCCTTTCCAAAGATGTACTCTTGAATATGACTGACAGGAAGGCAATCATTAAAAGCTAGAAATGAAGAGGGAAAGGTTTCTTGTTCCTTTAAGTTTCACTATGAATGTTTGGTACTTAGCGTTGTGCCCTTGTGTTTTTCTAAGTATCCTCTCGGTCTGGCTGTATCCAGAATCCTGTATAATATCCTAGTGCATCCAGCAGGCCGTTCATATTTCCGGGCTTGCCTTACCTCAGCATGGTTCTGGGTCCATCCACTTCCTTGCAGATGGCCGTGTACAAGTACAGCACAAATAAGTACATCTGGGCTTCCTTGGGCCTTTGGCTAGTGCAACAGTGAACACAGATGTGCAGGTGTTCTTAGATCCTGGCTCATGTTCAAGGTAGATGCCCACCAGTGGTATGGCTGGGTCATAGCCAAAGCTTTCTAAAAATACCAAAGTGGAGCTGTGGCTCAAGTGCGGTACCTCCAACAATGGGCAAACATCTTGCCTTGAGGGTGAGGTCTTAGTGTCCCCGGTACTGCTGGCACATGCGTGGCACAGGCCGCAAGGGGGCAGTGTTGTTAGTGGGAGCTTGCTTGTGCACCAGGCTTTGGTCAGACTGCTGGGGGAGCAGGGTCAGAAGCTTTTCCTTACAGTGAAGGAAATCCCCTGCACTCAGCATCTTGGACCTTCCGTCCAGGTTGTGCCAATGCCCCAAAGTTTATATTGGCTTATCACAAGACTAGTTTTGACTTAACACCAGCTTCAGCGAATGTGTGAGTAGTTAACTGTTGTAGACCATCTTGAGCTTTGTGAAGTTGCAGGGGGGGAAAAAGGGCTGTTCTGGATTCTAGACATAATTCGTTCCCTTGTATTAGTTCTTGACCCAAAACATTGCCCTGACTCATGGCGTGAAAGTAGAAATACTAAATTCTGAAGCTGGTTTTGTACAGTACTGGGGCTTGAGCTCAGAACCGAGCACTGCCCCTTAGCTTTATTAAAGGCCGCTGCTCCTTCCAACGTGTTGCTGGTTAATTGGAGAAAAGACGGACTTTCCCTTTAAGTAGCTAAGCTTACAGGTACGGGCTGCCTTGGATCTGCCCCTCGGGCTCTGGGACCAGCCCTTGGAGGCTGTGTTGAGTCACTGGCTTGCAGAATCAAGTCTTCAGATGCACGTCAGATGGTTTTCTCACATTTGAGGGGTAGGCAGAAGAGAAATGGCAATGCACTCTGTGCCCCCGAGTTCTAGGGATGTAGGTAAGCCAAGTAAAGTTAAGACCTGCAGGGCTTGCATTTCCTTAGCTGTTGAAGCGTTGCCTTCTGCCAGAACTGGCCTATCTAGAGCTGACTTCCAACACTTTAGAGAGCAAGCCAGTGACCTCGACCATGCTACTGCACAGCTAAACCCTTAGTTTCAAACGAGTAGTGGCAAGGTAAGGGTCAGTGGGAAGGATCACAGACCTGTCTGGTTGCCCTTAGGCAAGACAGTACCCGTGGCTGGAAGTGGGAAGCTGGCCTCGGGTCTGTTCAAACGGTTTTGCCAAAGCTGAAGTGCACACACTTGAGATGCTTGCAGTAAACAGCATGTAGCTGGCTGGGCCCTGGTGGATCATACCACACCTGTAATCCTAGCTGCTCAGGAGGCTAAGATCCGCAGACCCATGCCGTTCCAGAGCAGAGCAGGTGGGAAATTCTCTGCGAGGTTGGTCTGTAACCAGTAAAGAAGGGGGAGCTGCGGGTCAAAGTGGCAGAGCACTAGCCTTGAGCTCCAAGAGACAGGGCCCTTGCCCTGCTTTCAAGCTCATGACCAACACAGAAGAAAGTATGTATCTGGGCTCTGCTACCCTAGACTTTAACCCTAGCCATCCAGGAGGCTGGCTGGAGGGCTGGAGTTGGGCATCCTGGGCAGAAGAGTCAGACCCCATCTGGCCTTGTAGCCAGCGGGTGGCAGCTCACGCGGTTGCAGCCCAGCCAGTAGACGAGAGCGAGGCCCTGACTTCAGACTCCAGAGCTGCAGAAAGGCCAGGGGACACGGTGAACCCTGTCCATCCCCCCCTGGTCAGCAGCTTTTCACCAGACTGGTCTGGCCATCAGAAGGTCTGCCAGAGTAAATCCGGCCCGGCACCTGGGTGCTCGGCAAAAAGCTATTCTCCTTGAGAGGTTCAAGTGCCCGGGGTCGGTCCTGGGGTACGTGGGGACCCCAAGCCCGCCATCGGAGCCGGTCTCGGTTTCCTCCCCACCGCGACCTCTGTGGCTTAGCCCCGGTCCGGAGCGGAGCTGTCCAGGCTGGCCGAGCCCGGGCCAAGGGCAGGGTCTACCCGGGCGGCGTTGAAGGGCTGGAGGACAGGGTGAGGGGCGGTGAGCGGCTCCCTGTCCTGGGAACTTGGAGTCCTCCCCGGGGAACTGGAGTCCTCCAGGGAACCCGCAGCCTTCTCAGTGCGGGCAGAGGAGGGCAAAGAGGGCCGGCCAGTCGCTGACCAGACCGAGCCCAGTTGCGATCCCGCGAGGGCCGGGGCGGGGCGCGAGGCGCGGGGGCCAGGATGCGCGGGGTGGGGCGCGGGGACCAGGGCACGGAGCCGGGGAGCAGAGCGCGGGCGCGGGTGGAGGGCTGGGGCGCGGGGACCGGGGCGCGGGGGCCAGGGCGGGGCGGGGTGGGGCGCAGGGACCAGGGCACGGAGCAGGGGCGCAGAGCGCGGGCCCGGGCGCAGGGCTGGGGCGCGGGGGCCAGGGCGGGGCGGGGTGGGGCGCGGGGACCAGGGCACGGAGGCGGGGCGCAGAGCGCGGGGGTCGGGGCGCGGGGCAGGAGCAATGGGGCGCGGAGAGCGGGTGCGGGGCGGGGCGCACGGCGGGGTCCGCGCCCTGGGCCAGGGCGGGGTCCCGGCCGCCTCTGCAGCCCCTAGGTGGCGGCCGCGCGCTGCCAGAGCCGATTCTCCTGCCGAGGAGCGGGGCGGGATCCCGCGGGGCCGAGGAGAAACGCCCCGGGGACGGAGGAGGAGAGGGCGCACCGCACCGCACTGCACAGCGCCGCGGCCCCGCGGGAAGCCACAAGCTTGCGTGGACTCGGGGCGGGTGGAGCTCTTTGGGGGTCGAGCCCGACCCCTCGGGCGCCGTCCCGCACCCGGCTCTGACCTGATCCGCATCTCCAGCCCCTCCAACCCATCCAACCCAAAGTACCCGCCCGCTCCGCTCCGCCTCGCTCCTGGTTCCCTGCGTCGGCCGGGGTGCGAGCGAGTGCGCTCAGCCAAGGTGTGCGAAGGGCGCGCCCTGCCCGGTCCCCGCGCCCCGGCCCCGCGCCCCGCCCGGCCCCGCGCCCTGCCCGGCCCCCGCGCCCCGGCCCCGCGCCCCGCCCGGCCCCGCGCCCTGCCCGGTCCCCGCGCCCCGGCCCCGCGCCCTGCCCGGCCCCCGCGCCCCGGCCCCGCGCCCCGCCCGGCCCCGCGCCCCGCCCGGCCCCGCGCCCTGCCCGGTCCCCGCGCCCCGGCCCCGCGCCCCGCCCGGCCCCCGCGCCCCGGCCCCGCGCCCCGCCCGGCCCCGCGCCCTGCCCGGTCCCCGCGCCCCGGCCCCGCGCCCTGCCCGGCCCCCGCGCCCTGCCCGGCCCCGCGCCCTGCCCGGTCCCCGCGCCCCGGCCCCGCGCCCTGCCCGGCCCCCGCGCCCCGGCCCCGCGCCCCTCCCGGCCCCGCGCCCTGCCCGGTCCCCGCGCCCCGGCCCCGCGCCCTGCCCGGCCCCAGCGCCCCACCGTCTGCCCTGCGGCGCGGCGCGGCGCGGTTCCGACTCCGACGGCTCCCAGCGCGGGCGGCCCCGCAGCTCTGGCCCTCGGAGCGGCCGCCCGGCCCGGAGCCCCGCAGCCGCCTTTGATGTGGGCGCGGCGCACCGGGGCGAGCGCGGAGCCCAGCGCCCGGCCGGCCGCGCCCCGAGGGGGGGCCCGGCCGCATCCCCATTGTGCGCCCGGCCCGGGCCCGCCCCCGGCCCCCGCCCCCCGCCGCCCGCGCGTAGAAAACGCCCCGGCCGCCGCCGGCGGAGGAGGCGGCGATGCGCACGGCCGGGGAGACTCGGAGGAGGAGACATGAGCCGCAGGGCGCCCGGACGGAGCGGCCGTGACGCGTCCGCGCTGCCCCCGCGCGCCCCGGCCCCGGCCCCGGCCCCGGAGCGCTGACCCCGCCGTGCGCCCGGGCCCCGGAGCGCGGACCCCGCCGGGCGGCCCCGGCCCCGGCCCCGGAGCGCGCGCCGCCCCCGGACTGAGCCGACGGCCGGCCTCCCGCAGACGCCCGGACGGCGCGCGCGCGCCCCCGCCCCGGCCCCGGCCCCGGCCCCGGCCGGGCGCCCGCAGCCCCCGCGCCGGCCCCGAGGGCGCCCATGCTGCAGGGCGCGCCGCGGGCCGCCCCGGAGCAGCAGCAGCAGCCGGCCCGGCGGCGGCGGCGGCGGCGGCGGCGGCGCCCGGCCCCGGCCGCGCGGAGAGGACATGTGCAGGCTCGGCTAGCAGCCGCCGCGCCCGCGCCCGCCCGCGCCCCGCCATGCGTCCCGCGCCCTCCGCCGGCTCCGGCCTGTAAGCGCCCGCCCGCCCGCCCGGCCCCGGCCCCGGCCCCGGCCCCGGCCCCGGCCCCGGCCTGACGCCTGCCCTCTCTCCGCAGGTGTCTGCACGTCCTGCTGCTGTGCCTCCAGGTCCAGGTAGGTGGGCGCCGCCCGCGCGTCCGCCCCTCCGCCCGCCCGTGCACCTGTTCCCGGGGCGCCGGCCGTGCGGGCCTCCCCGCGCCGCCCCGCCCCGCGCCGCCCCGCCCCGCGCCCTCTGCGCGGCGCCCGAGCGCAGCTCCGACCCGGGGCCCGCGGCCGCCCCTCCGCACCCCGCGCTCCGGACAAAAAGGCGGCGCGCGCGCGGGAGCAGCGGGCAAAGGGGTGTGCGGTGCAGAGGGGGGGGAAGAGGAGACGGGAGAGAGGGAGAGAGGAAGAGAGGAGAGAGGAAGAGAAGAGAGAGGAAGAGAAGAGAGGAAGAGAGGAGGAGAGAGAGGAAGAGAGGAGAGAGAGGAGAGAGGAGAGAGGAGAGGAGAGAGGAGAGAGGGGGAGGAAGAGAGAACCACAGAGAGGAGGGGGAGACCCTTTGCTCCAGGCCTCCCTAGGTGGGCTCAGCCCTCCACTGCCCGCCAGCTCCTCGCCCGCCCGTGCGCTCTGCTCTGCTCTGCTCTCTGCTCTGCTCTGCTCTGCTCTGCTCTCTGCTCTGCTCTGCTCTGCTCTGCTCTGCTCTGCTCTGCTCTGCTCTCTGCTCTGCTCTGCTCTGCTCTGCTCTGCTCTGCTCTCTGCTCTGCTCTGCTCTGCTCTGCTCTGCTCTCTGCTCTGCTCTGCTCTGCTCTGCTCTCTGCTCTGCTCTCTGCTCTGCTCTGCTCTCTGCTCTGCTCTGCTCTGCTCTCTGCTCTGCTCTCTGCTCTGCTCTGCTCTGCTCTGCTCTGCTCTGCTCTGCTCTCTGCTCTGCTCTGCTCTGCTCTGCTCTGCTCTGCTCTGCTCTCTGCTCTGCTCTGCTCTGCTCTGCTCTCTGCTCTGCTCTGCTCTGCTCTCTGCTCTGCTCTGCTCTGCTCTCTGCTCTGCTCTGCTCTGCTCTGCTCTCTGCTCTGCTCTGCTCTGCTCTGCTGCTCTGCTCTTGCTCTCTGCTCTGCTCTGCTCTGCTCTGCTCTGCTCTGCTCTCTGCTCTGCTCTGCTCTGCTCTGCTCTGCTCTGCTCTGCTCTCTGCTCTGCTCTGCTCTGCTCTCTGCTCTGCTCTGCTCTGCTCTCTGCTCTGCTCTGCTCTGCTCTCTGCTCTGCTCTGCTCTGCTCTGCTCTCTGCTCTGCTCTGCTCTGCTCTGCTCTGCTCTCTGCTCTGCTCTGCTCTCTGCTCTGCTCTGCTCTGCTCTCTGCTCTGCTCTCTGCTCTGCTCTGCTCTCCTCTCTGCTCTGCTCTGCTCTGCTCTGCTCTGCTCTCTGCTCTGCTCTGCTCTCTGCTCTGCTCTGCTCTCTGCTCTGCTCTCTGCTCTGCTCTGCTCTGCTCTCTGCTCTGCTCTCTGCTCTGCTCTGCTCTGCTCTGCTCTGCTCTCTGCTCTGCTCTGCTCTGCTCTGCTCTGCTCTCTGCTCTGCTCTGCTCTCTGCTCTCTGCTCTCTGCTCTGCTCTGCTCTGCTCTGCTCTCTGCTCTGCTCTGCTCTGCTCTGCTCTGCTCTCTGCTCTGCTCTGCTCTGCTCTGCTCTGCTCTCTGCTCTGCTCTGCTCTGCTCTGCTCTGCTCTCTGCTCTGCTCTGCTCTGCTCTCTGCTCTGCTCTGCTCTGCTCTGCTCTCTGCTCTGCTCTGCTCTGCTCTCTGCTCTGCTCTGCTCTGCTCTGCTCTGCTCTCTGCTCTGCTCTGCTCTGCTCTGCTCTCTGCTCTGCTCTGCTCTGCTCTGCTCTCTGCTCTGCTCTGCTCTGCTCTGCTCTGCTCTCTGCTCTGCTCTGCTCTGCTCTGCTCTGCTCTGCTCTCTGCTCTGCTCTGCTCTGCTCTCTGCTCTGCTCTGCTCTGCTCTGCTCTGCTCTCTGCTCTGCTCTGCTCTGCTCTGCTCTCTGCTCTGCTCTGCTCTGCTCTGCTCTGCTCTCTGCTCTGCTCTGCTCTGCTCTGCTCTGCTCTGCTCTGCTCTCTGCTCTGCTCTGCTCTGCTCTCTGCTCTGCTCTGCTCTCTGCTCTCTGCTCTGCTCTGCTCTCTGCTCTGCTCTGCTCTGCTCTGCTCTGCTCTCTGCTCTGCTCTGCTCTCTGCTCTGCTCTGCTCTGCTCTGCTCTCTGCTCTGCTCTGCTCTGCTCTGCTCTGCTCTGCTCTGCTCTGCTCTCTGCTCTGCTCTGCTCTGCTCTCTGCTCTGCTCTGCTCTGCTCTGCTCTGCTCTCTGCTCTGCTCTGCTCTGCTCTGCTCTGCTCTGCTCTGCTCTCTGCTCTGCTCTGCTCTGCTCTGCTCTCTGCTCTGCTCTGCTCTGCTCTCTGCTCTGCTCTGCTCTGCTCTGCTCTGCTCTGCTCTGCTCTGCTCTCTGCTCTGCTCTGCTCTGCTCCTGCTCTGCTCTCTGCTCTCTGCTCTGCTCTGCTCTCTGCTCTGCTCTGCTCTGCTCTGCTCTGCTCTGCTCTCTGCTCTCTGCTCTGCTCTGCTCTCTGCTCTGCTCTGCTCTGCTCTGCTCTCTGCTCTGCTCTGCTCTGCTCTGCTCTCTGCTCTGCTCTGCTCTGCTCTCTGCTCTCTGCTCTGCTCTGCTCTCTGCTCTGCTCTGCTCTGCTCTGCTCTGCTCTGCTCTCTGCTCTCTGCTCTGCTCTCTGCTCTGCTCTGCTCTCTGCTCTGCTCTGCTCTGCTCTCTGCTCTGCTCTGCTCTCTGCTCTGCTCTGCTCTCTGCTCTGCTCTGCTCTGCTCTGCTCTGCTCTGCTCTCTGCTCTGCTCTGCTCTGCTCTCTGCTCTGCTCTCTGCTCTCTGCTCTGCTCTGCTCTGCTCTGCTCTGCTCTCTGCTCTGCTCTGCTCTGCTCTGCTCTCTGCTCTGCTCTGCTCTGCTCTGCTCTGCTCTGCTCTGCTCTCTGCTCTGCTCTGCTCTGCTCTGCTCTCTGCTCTGCTCTGCTCTGCTCTGCTCTGCTCTGCTCTCTGCTCTGCTCTGCTCTGCTCTGCTCTCTGCTCTGCTCTCTGCTCTGCTCTGCTCTGCTCTCTGCTCTGCTCTCTGCTCTGCTCTGCTCTGCTCTGCTCTGCTCTCTGCTCTGCTCTGCTCTGCTCTCTGCTCTGCTCTCTGCTCTGCTCTGCTCTCTGCTCTGCTCTCTGCTCTGCTCTGCTCTGCTCTGCTCTGCTCTCTGCTCTGCTCTGCTCTGCTCTGCTCTCTGCTCTGCTCTGCTCTGCTCTGCTCTCTGCTCTGCTCTGCTCTCTGCTCTGCTCTGCTCTGCTCTCTGCTCTGCTCTCTGCTCTGCTCTGCTCTCTGCTCTGCTCTGCTCTGCTCTGCTCTGCTCTGCTCTGCTCTGCTCTCTGCTCTGCTCTGCTCTGCTCTGCTCTCTGCTCTGCTCTGCTCTCTGCTCTGCTCTGCTCTGCTCTGCTCTCTGCTCTGCTCTCTGCTCTGCTCTGCTCTGCTCTCTGCTCTGCTCTCTGCTCTGCTCTCTGCTCTGCTCTCTGCTCTGCTCTGCTCTGCTCTGCTCTGCTCTGCTCTCTGCTCTGCTCTGCTCTGCTCTCTGCTCTGCTCTCTGCTCTGCTCTGCTCTCTGCTCTGCTCTGCTCTGCTCTGCTCTGCTCTCTGCTCTGCTCTGCTCTGCTCTGCTCTGCTCTGCTCTCTGCTCTGCTCTGCTCTGCTCTGCTCTGCTCTGCTCTCTGCTCTGCTCTGCTCTGCTCTGCTCTGCTCTGCTCTGCTCTGCTCTGCTCTCTGCTCTGCTCTGCTCTGCTCTGCTCTCTGCTCTCTGCTCTGCTGTGCTCTCTGCTCTGCTCTCTGCTCTGCTCTCTGCTCTCTGCTCTGCTCTCTGCTCTGCTCTGCTCTGCTCTGCTCTCTGCTCTGCTCTGCTCTGCTCTGCTCTGCTCTGCTCTGCTCTGCTCTGCTCTGCTCTCTGCTCTGCTCTGCTCTGCTCTGCTCTGCTCTGCTCTCTGCTCTGCTCTCTGCTCTGCTCTCTGCTCTGCTCTGCTCTGCTCTGCTCTGCTCTGCTCTGCTCTCTGCTCTGCTCTGCTCTGCTCTGCTCTCTGCTCTCTGCTCTGCTGTGCTCTCTGCTCTGCTCTCTGCTCTGCTCTCTGCTCTCTGCTCTGCTCTCTGCTCTGCTCTGCTCTGCTCTGCTCTCTGCTCTGCTCTGCTCTGCTCTGCTCTCTGCTCTGCTCTGCTCTGCTCTCTGCTCTGCTCTCTGCTCTGCTCTGCTCTCTGCTCTGCTCTGCTCTGCTCTGCTCTGCTCTCTGCTCTGCTCTCTGCTCTGCTCTCTGCTCTGCTCTGCTCTGCTCTGCTCTGCTCTCTGCTCTGCTCTCTGCTCTGCTCTCTGCTCTGCTCTGCTCTGCTCTGCTCTGCTCTGCTCTCTGCTCTGCTCTGTTCTGCTCTGCTCTCTGCTCTCTGCTCTGCTGTGCTCTCTGCTCTGCTCTCTGCTCTGCTCTCTGCTCTCTGCTCTGCTCTCTGCTCTGCTCTGCTCTGCTCTGCTCTCTGCTCTGCTCTGCTCTGCTCTGCTCTGCTCTGCTCTGCTCTCTGCTCTGCTCTGCTCTCTGCTCTGCTCTGCTCTGCTCTGCTCTCTGCTCTGCTCTGCTCTGCTCTGCTCTGCTCTTATCTGCTCTCTGCTCTGCTCTGCTCTGCTCTGCTCTGCTCTGCTCTGCTCTGCTCTGCTCTCTGCTCTGCTCTCTGCTCTCTGCTCTGCTCTCTGCTCTGCTCTGCTCTCTGCTCTGCTCTGCTCTGCTCTGCTCTCTGCTCTGCTCTGCTCTCTGCTCTGCTCTGCTCTGCTCTCTGCTCTGCTCTGCTCTCTGCTCTGCTCTGCTCTGCTCTCTGCTCTGCTCTGCTCTCTGCTCTGCTCTGCTCTCTGCTCTGCTCTCTGCTCTGCTCTGCTCTCTGCTCTGCTCTGCTCTGCTCTCTGCTCTGCTCTGCTCTGCTCTGCTCTGCTCTGCTCTGCTCTCTGCTCTGCTCTGCTCTGCTCTGCTCTGCTCTGCTCTGCTCTGCTCTCTGCTCTGCTCTCTGCTCTCTGCTCTGCTCTGCTCTCTGCTCTGCTCTCTGCTCTGCTCTGCTCTCTGCTCTGCTCTGCTCTGCTCTCTGCTCTGCTCTGCTCTGCTCTGCTCTGCTCTGCTCTGCTCTCTGCTCTGCTCTGCTCTGCTCTCTGCTCTCTGCTGTGTCCTGTTCTCTGTTCTCTGCTCTCTGCTCTGCTGTGCCCTGCTCACTGCTCTCCGAGAATCAGAAGAGGGCTTGGCGCTCAGCCTGGAAAGCACTTGCTAAAATCTGATCTGTTACTTCAGCAGCTTTCAGACTCAGGAAGGTCTTGGCATGCAGACAGTTGGAACGCACTGGCTTCCAGCGCCGTGGAAATGAAGGGAAAAGGGGGGAGGAGGGAGCCGACTTCAGCCCGATTAGAACCAGACCAGGGCTTCTCAGCCGGGGGAGTGGAGGGAATAGGAAGAGCCAACTTCCCCAGCCTCCAGCCACCCAGCACCCGCCGCCAGGAGGGTTGGGGTCATGGGAGGGGCTGGGCACAGGCCTCTGACGTCTCTCCACCCAGGCAGGTGTCCCCAGTGCTGGGGCCTTGAATGCTGCAGACACCCAGAAAGCTCTGGGCATGGGAGAGCCCTCCTGCTTTTCTGCTAGGTGTGTGATGTGTTGGGTGCGGGGCGTGTTCCTCAAGTGTCTCCTCATCCCGAGAGCAGGCAGGCACCGGACCGGGCAGCCAGTTGGGGCCAGGGCTGGCAGGATGTGTAGATGGACAGACTGATGAACCCTTTCCTTCTCTTGGCCAGGCTAGTGTCCCCAGTGACTCCTTGAATCAATACAACTGGAGACAGTAACTTTGGACTGGCTGTTTGCCAGTGCAGATGTGATCACGTGACCCGTGATGGGGGTGGGGGGGACGGGGCAGGGGACAGCCGGTGTCAGGGAGAGAGGCTGTGCCAGGCCTGGGCTCCTGGCCTGCGGCAGAGTCCTGAGCAGAGGGCAGGCGGCGACTCTGCTTGTCTGGCTTGGACAGCACTCCTCTAGAGGTTGAGGACCTGGGCAGAGGAGCTGGGCTCCTCTTGCACCCGGCACCGAAGTCCTGAGTGCCTGTGGCTGAGCTCCTTCCTGACGCGGGCTGCTGGGTGGTCCTGGTGGTCTCTGGGGAGGACGTCTGGATTCCACGTCCCCCCTCCACCTCCTGGCCAGAGCCAGAACCTGCGTCCTGGGAAGGAAAGGGCTGGGTGGTCCTGGGGATCTGCAGGGTTTGTCAGGAGCAGCCTTCCCACAGGTGAGGAGCCTCCTCCTCCCCTGCTGCCCTCCCTGCCCTCCCCCTCCTCCCCCTCCTGCCCTCCCTGCCCTCCCCTGCCCCCTCCTCCCCCTCCTGCCCTCCCCTGCCCTCCCCTGCCCTCCCCTGCCCTCCCCTGCCCTCCCCTGCCCTCCTCCTCCCCCTGCTGCCCTTCCTTGCCCTCCCCTGCCCTCCTCCTGCCCTCCCCTGCCCTCCCCTTCCCTCCTCCTCCCCCTCCTGCCCTCCCCTGCCCTCCCCTGCCCTCCCCTGCCCTCCTCCTCCCCCTCCTGCCCTCCTCCTCCCCTACTTCCCTCCTCCTCCCACTGCTGCCCTCCCCTGCCCTCCCCCTGCCCTCCTCCTCCCCCTGCTGCCCTTCCTTGCCCTCCCCTGCCCTCCTCCTCCCCCTCCTGCCCTCCCCTGCCCTCCCCCTCCCCCTCCTGCCCTCCTCCTCCCTCTCCTGCCCCTCCTCCTCCCCCTCCTGTCTTCCTCCTCCCCCTCCTGCCCTCCTCCTCCCCCTCCTGCCCTCCCCTGCCCTCCCCTGCCCTCCTCCTCCCCCTCCTGTCCTACCCTGCCCTCCCCTGCCCTCCTCCTCCCCCTCCTGCCCTCCTCCTCCCCCTCCTGCCCTCCTCCTCCCCCTCCTGCCCTCCCCTGTCCTCCCCTGCCCTCCTCCTCCCCCTCCTGTCCTCCCTGCCCTCCCCTGCCCTCCTCCTGCCCTCCCTGCCCTCCCCTGCCCTCCTCCTCCCCCTCCTGCCCTCCCCCTCCCCCTCCTGCCCCTCCTCCTCCCCCTCCTGCCCTCCTCCTCCCCCTCCTGTCCTCCTCCTCCCCCTCCTGCCCCTCCTCCTCCCCCTCCTGTCCTCCTCCTCCTCCTGTCCTCCCTGCCCTCCCCTGCCCTCCTCCTCCCCCTCCCCCTCCTGCCCTCCCCTGCCCTCCCCTGCCCTCTCCTCCCCCTCCTGCCCTCCCCTGCCCTCTCCTCCCCCTCCTGCCCTCCCCTGCCCTCTCCTCCCCCTCCTGCCCTCTCCTCCCCCTCCCCTGCCCTCCCCTGCCCTCTCCTCCTCCTCCTGCCCTCCCCTGCCCTCCCCTGCCCTCTCCTCCCCCTCCTGCCCTCCCCTGCCCTCTCCTCCCCCTCCTGCCTTCCCCTGCCCTCCCCTGCCCTCTCCTCCCCCTCCTGCCCTCCCCTGCCCTCCCCTCCCCTCCCCTGCCCTCTCCTCCCCCTCCTGCCCTCCCCTGCCCTCTCCTCCCCCTCCTGCCCTCCCCTGCCCTCCCCTGCCCTCTCCTCCCCCTCCTGCCCTCCCCTGCCCTCTCCTCCCCCTCCTGCCCTCTCCTCCCCCTCCCCTGCCCTCCCCTGCCCTCTCCTCCCCCTCCTGCCCTCCTCTGCCCTCCCCTGCCCTCTCCTCCCCCTCCTGCCCTCTCCTCCCCCTCCCCTACCCTCCCCTGCCCTCTCCTCCCCCTCCTGCCCTCCCCTGCCCTCTCCTCCCCCTCCTGCCCTCCTCTGCCCTCCCCTGCCCTCTCCTCCCCCTCCTGCCCTCCCCTGCCCTCCCCTGCCCTCTCCTCCCCCTCCTGCCCTCTCCTCCCCCTCCCCTGCCCTCCCCTGCCCTCTCCTCCCCCTCCTGCCCTCCCCTGCCCTCTCCTCCCCCTCCTGCCCTCCCCTGCCCTCCCCTGCCCTCTCCTCCCCCTCCTGCCCTCCCCTGCCCTCCCCTGCCCTCTCCTCCCCCTCCTGCCCTCCCCTGCCCTCCCCTGCCCTCTCCTCCCCCTCCTGCCCTCCCCTGCCCTCTCCTCCCCCTCCTGCCCTCTCCTCCCCCTCCCCTGCCCTCCCCTGCCCTCTCCTCCCCCTCCTGCCCTCCCCTGCCCTCCCCTGCCCTCTCCTCCCCCTCCTGCCCTCTCCTCCCCCTCCCCTGCCCTCCCCTGCCCTCTCCTCCCCCTCCTGCCCTCCCCTGCCCTCCCCTGCCCTCTCCTCCCCCTCCTGCCCTCCCCTGCCCTCTCCTCCCCCTCCTGCCCTCCTCTGCCCTCCCCTGCCCTCTCCTCCCCCTCCTGCCCTCCCCTGCCCTCCCCTGCCCTCTCCTCCCCCTCCTGCCCTCTCCTCCCCCTCCCCTGCCCTCCCCTGCCCTCTCCTCCCCCTCCTGCCCTCCCCTGCCCTCTCCTCCCCCTCCTGCCCTCCCCTGCCCTCCCCTGCCCTCTCCTCCCCCTCCTGCCCTCCCCTGCCCTCCCCTGCCCTCTCCTCCCCCTCCTGCCCTCCCCTGCCCTCCCCTGCCCTCTCCTCCCCCTCCTGCCCTCCCCTGCCCTCTCCTCCCCCTCCTGCCCTCTCCTCCCCCTCCCCTGCCCTCCCCTGCCCTCTCCTCCCCCTCCTGCCCTCCCCTGCCCTCCCCTGCCCTCTCCTCCCCCTCCTGCCCTCTCCTCCCCCTCCCCTGCCCTCCCCTGCCCTCTCCTCCCCCTCCTGCCCTCCCCTGCCCTCCCCTGCCCTCTCCTCCCCCTCCTGCCCTCCCCTGCCCTCTCCTCCCCCTCCCCTGCCCTCCCCTGCCCTCCCCTGCCCTCTCCTCCCCCTCCTGCCCTCCCCTGCCCTCCCCTGCCCTCTCCTCCCCCTCCTGCCCTCCCCTGCCCTCCCCTGCCCTCTCCTCCCCCTCCCCTGCCCTCCCCTGCCCTCTCCTCCCCCTCCTGCCCTCCTCTGCCCTCCCCTGCCCTCTCCTCCCCCTCCTGCCCTCCCCTGCCCTCCCCTGCCCTCTCCTCCCCCTCCTGCCCTCTCCTCCCCCTCCTGCCCTCCCCTGCCCTCTCCTCCCCCTCCTGCCCTCCCCTGCCCTCTCCTCCCCCTCCTGCCCTCCCCTGCCCTCTCCTCCCCCTCCTGCCCTCTCCTCCCCCTCCCCTGCCCTCCCCTGCCCTCTCCTCCCCCTCCTGCCCTCCCCTGCCCTCCCCTCCCCTCCCCTGCCCTCCCCTGCCCTCTCCTCCCCCTCCTGCCCTCCCCTGCCCTCTCCTCCCCCTCCTGCCCTCCCCTGCCCTCTCCTCCCCCTCCTGCCCTCTCCTCCCCCTCCCCTGCCCTCCCCTGCCCTCTCCTCCCCCTCCTGCCCTCCCCTGCCCTCTCCTCCCCCTCCTGCCCTCCCCTGCCCTCTCCTCCCCCTCCTGCCCTCCCCTGCCCTCCCCCTGCCCTCTCCTCCCCCTCCTGCCCTCCCCTGCCCTCTCCTCCCCCTCCTGCCCTCCCCTGCCCTCCCCTGCCCTCCCCTGCCCTCTCCTCCCCCTCCTGCCCTCCTCTGCCCTCCCCTGCCCTCTCCTCCCCCTCCTCTGCCCTCCCCTGCCCTCTCCTCCCCCTCCTGCCCTCCCCTGCCCTCTCCTCCCCCTCCTGCCCTCCCCTGCCCTCTCCTCCCCCTCCTGCCCTCTCCTCCCCCTCCCCTGCCCTCCCCCTGCCCTCTCCTCCCCCTCCTGCCCTCCCCTGCCCTCCCCCTCCCCTCCCCTGCCCTCCCCTGCCCTCTCCTCCCCCTCCTGCCCTCTCCTCCCCCTCCCCTGCCCTCCCCTGCCCTCTCCTCCCCCTCCTGCCCTCCCCTGCCCTCTCCTCCCCCTCCTGCCCTCCCCCTGCCCTCTCCTCCCCCTCCTGCCCTCTCCTCCCTCTCCTCCCCCTCCTGCCCTCCCCTGCCTCTTCCTCATCATGGCCTCTCACATGCATGCCCGCAGGGCTGGTATTTGAACCCCCAGTTTGTGCTCCCTTGGAACAGTCCAGGATGGGACTTGGGGGAAATGGGATCCCTGATACACTGCACAGGTGCTGTGACTGGAGGAAGGTTCTCGGCAGCCCACAGCTCCCCAAAGATGAAGAATGAGGCGGGGGGTCTCAGGCAAGGTTGGGAGGCTCACAAGGCCCAAGGTGGTGTGAATGCCGGAGTGCGGCGCGAGGTGCGCCAGAGGCTGGGCTGGCGGAGGTGCCCGTGGCCTGGGCAGGGCAGACGTAGGAGAGCACCGCGTCTGGCAGGGCTCGTGGAGACCTTAGCGTTTGGACTTGCTCAGACCTTTCCCAGGGCTGGGCGTCCGGGGAACTCTGACGCAGACCCCGGCCCCTTGTGCCGTCTGGGGAGCCTCGGCTTTTCGTTTGTAGGAGGGGGGCCCTGAGGTCCCAGTGTTGGGCAGGACAGCGGTTTGGAAATTCTGACGCTCCCAGGAAGGGTGCACCCCATTCCTCCTCCCCCCCCCCCCCCCCGCTCCCATCCCTCAGCCATCAGACTCAGGCCGCCCCTGCTCAGGCCTTTTTCATGAGCCTGCTCAGTGCCAGACACGGGTGCACTCCACCTGCCCCCCCCCCTCCACCAACCCTCCTGGGAATTTAATAAAATCCCTTCATCCCTTCTCTGCACGGCTTGGGACACCACAGATAGCTGAAATAGGAAGAATTTAAAAAATGTCCACGGTGAGCAAGCGGCGTGACCAGTAAATTGCTTTTCTGCACTTGGCTGAGCTCTGACAATGACACCGGCAGGGCTTTGCACCTGCCTGACACTGTCCCTGCCGCCAGGCTCCACTAGGTCTTGGTGCTGGTCAAGCCGGCCAGGCCTGGTGGGGGACGGGGCTGCAGCTCCCCCCGCCCCCCTTCCAACAGGGCCACTTCCCCCCCAAGCCACTCTGCAGGGATTAAGTGGACTCTTCCTTCAAGCTGGCCAGGGCAGCAGGAGGGATAGCAGGAGGATGGGAGCTGTCTTAGTGCATAGCATTGGTGTGTGTGTGTGTGTGTGTGCGCGCGTGCGCGCGCACCTGCTGGCACTGGGGTTTGAATGGGGCCTCATGTTGGTGAAGGCTGGTGCTCTTCTGCTTGAGCCCTACTTCCAGACTGAAGTTGGTGTTGGCTAATTGGAGATGGAATCATGCAGAGTCTTCTGCCCTAGCTGACTTCAAACTGGTTTCAGACTCCTGAGTGACTAGGATTAGAGGCGTGAAGCACTGGCTCCTGTCTCCTTGATAATATCTTAGAGAACCACTCCTATTCGTCCACTCAGGTCAGGCATTCACTCAACACTTAACTGGCCTGAGCCGGTGTCTCCGTAGCCTGGGAGTAGGAGCTGGCCCATCCCTGGTCTCAACCAGCCTCCACTGCCGAGTTTCTAGGAATTTGTTCTCTGGTAGCCTCCATGCCGAGAAGGGGTAGAGACAACATGTCTCTTGCTCTCATTGGAGGACTGGCTGAGGAAGGGGCAAAGGACCCGTGCAGGGATGTTAAGCTGGGCCGGATGGCTCACACCGTTCGTCCAGCTACACTGGGAGTGAGAGTAGGAGGCTGGCGGTCCAAGGTCAGCCCAGGCAGAAGTGCAAGACCTTTCCTGAAGAATGAGTGAAAGCAAGACACGGGCTGAGGCATGGCCCGAGTGGCAGAGCACCGCCTGGCAAGCGTGAGGCCCTGAGTTTCAACCCCAGAAGGTAGGAAGCTAGTGCGCCCGAAGTCACGCCCGGGCTCTGGATCTGGATCAGGGCTGGTCCCGTCAAGCTGACGTTGCTAGAAGGAATCCTGAAGTTGTTCAGAAAGCATCCGGGGAGGTGGAGCCATGCGGAGAGGTGTGTGTGGCCAGGTCTTTAGTGTGGGTCCCGGGGAGAGGCATGGGAGCCGGGACCAGCGGGAAGGGGTGGTGCTGGTCTCCTGGAGTGTGCTGACTTGGGGTGAGGCCCAGAATTAGGGGTAGATGGTGTGTGGTGGCCGCAGGGGGAGGCTTCCGCACTCCCAGCCACGTTCCTGGGCGTAGGGGAGGGGCTGGCGTCCCGCCAGCATTCCTGCAGCCCAGACTGTCACCGCACTCCCTGATAAGGAGGTGGATTTTTTAAATTTCTCGTGGTTGGCACCGCCCGAGCCGAGGGCTGGAGCGGAGTAGGGTGCGGCCTCTGCCCGGCAGAGGGCAGCTCTGTGGCCGTGGGTCCCAAGGGTGACCGTGACCCGTGGGGCTGGCATTTCCTCACACCGCGGGGCTCAGGCCGGTCACGGAGCTCAGCTGCCATGTCTGGGGAAACCGCCCCGGAGGAGGGCGAGGCAGGGCCGAGGAGAGGCTTGGCACCCGAGGCCTGCCAGCCGCCGTCACCTGGCCACCTGCCTGGCTCTCTAGCAGCCGGGCGTCGTGGTGAAGGGTCGCAGGAGGCTGTAAAAGGGTCAGAACAAAACCACCCAGAACAAAGCCACAAAATCCAAACAGCCCGTAGTGCGGCTTCAGTGTGCAGGGGCTTGTGTAGCCGCACGTGTTGGGGGCCCGTCTGGCTCTGCTGTCCGGGGGGGAGGTGTCCTTTCCTCCCCCCTCCCTGCCAGTGGCTATGTCCACGCCCTTGTTGCCCATCTCCCACCTCCTAGAACCTCAGTGTTTGTGGGCCAGGGCTGCCCCTGCCTGGTGTGTGTGTGTGCGTGTGTGAAGGCATGCCAAGCCCTGCGGTGTGGCCAGGGCTGCCCCTGCCTGGTGTGTGTGTGTGCGTGTGTGAAGGCATGCCAAGCCCTGCGGTGTGGCCAGGGCTGCCCTGAGAGTGCAGCTCACTCTGAAACAGCAGCAGGCACGTGGCCGCAGGGCTGCGGGCGGCTGGTCATTGCGAAGGCCTGGTAGGCCCTCTGGGTTGCATTAAGGATGGTCCTGCGGGCTCACCTTTCACGCCTCTGAGGCTCGGGCTCAGGGGCTCAAACGCAGAGGCCCTGGTGGAGGAGACAGCTGCTCAGCAAATAGTCGTGAATCCTCAACCCTCCATGCCTCTCCCATCTACACATGGGGAAAAGAGGCGTGCCTCCTTCTTCGGGGCCACTGCGGGGAGCGAAGGAGCACTGCACAAAGAGCACTCACGCAGCCGTTCAGCCGGATCGCCGGCTCGTCATGCCCGCTTCGTGGTGCGCCCCGTGTCTGGGGCCGGAGTGTTCCGTGGGAGGGGAGCTGGCAAGGGCGCCCTCCCCAGCCCGGGCACACGGCCCGGCTGTCACAGCTCTGGGATTGGGGAGTCGCAGCTCCAAGTTTCCAAGAGCAGCACACTCCAGGAAGGCAATGCGTGAGGATCTTGTGAGCCTGTGCTCGGCTCCATGTGCAAGTGCAGGTTTGTAGAGGATGTGTGCCAGCCGCCCATCAGGGACCCATCAGCCGTGGCGGGGGGGGGGGGGGGAGGAGGCCGAGGGGTGGTGGGGACTGGGGGGGGTGGAGACCGGGGGGAGGAGATGGGGGGTGTGTGTGGAAGGAGACGGGGGTGGTGGGGACTGGGGGGGTGGATACCGGGGGGGAGGAGACGGGGGTGTGTGTGGAAGGAGACGGGGGGGGGGGGGGAGGAGACGGGGGGGTGAGACGGGGGGAGGAGACGGGGGGGTGGGGACTGGGGGGGAGGAGACGGGGGGGGTGGGGACTGGGGGGGTGGAAGGAGATGGGGGTGGGAGGGGGGATGGAGACGGGGGGGGGGAGGAGATCGGGGTGTGTGTGGAAGGAGACGGGGGTGGGTGGGAGGGGGGATGGAGACCCCGGGGGGTGGAGACGGGGGGGGGGGGGGGGAAGGATGGAGAAAACTGGAGGTATCTGGAGACTGGGCGGATGGTGAGAAAGGCTGGAGACCTTCCTGGTTGGACTGAGAGAATCCTTATCTCAGGCATGAACGGTACCCTTTCCCCCTGAGGGCTCAAGGAAGAGGAAGCGCAGGGGCTTGGGGCGGTCGGGCAGGGGAAGGGAGGAAGTAGGAGCTAGAGGAGGCAGATGCTGGAGGAGGTGGAGGCTGAGCCTCAGCCCAGGCCCGACGGGCTGTGCCCTCTGGCAGGCTGATGGCTCTGCCCTGCCAGTCAATACATCCATAGTCCAGGCAGCTTAAAGGACAGGCCGGGGGGCGGGGCAGGGGTGAGGAGCAGGATGCTCTAGGCGTGGAGGTGCGGAGTCACCCCCTCCGGAGGGACACCTTTCCCTGCCTGGCCTCCTGGCAGCTGTGGGGTTCTGTGCATCTGTCTGGAGGGTGAGTGGGCAGAGTGGGCAGAGCGGCCTCGGGCGGGCTCCCTCCCCAGCTGCAGCGCCAGCTCAAGCCGGGGGCTCTGGGGCCCTGGAGATGGCTCCAGGCACCCCCCGGGGGGGCTCAGTGGCTCTGTGCCATGCCAGCTTCCTCCAGAGCGCCCTCTGCGGCTTCCCACACCCCTGGCCGGCCCTGGGCCCTGCGTGTCGGGAGGGCCCTTTGTCCCTCAGCCTTCCCTTAGTCTTTGCCACAGCCCTTCGCCGGTGGCCTCCTGGGGCAGAACCAAGAGCCTGTAGTAACGTGGACCAGATGGACTTGGGACAGTGGTGTGTCCAGGGCCCTCCCTGGAGCAGGGCTAGGCAGGCCCTCAGAGCAGGTGCGGGGGGCCGGGTGGAAGAGCGCAGGCCCCGGGCCCACCCCAGGCCCTGCCCGGCAGGCTTTCCGGAAGGACACACATGGAGGCTGCCCGCTGCTGCCGGCAGACTGCTGTGCTCAGAGTGCGGCTGGAATGGAGGAAAAATGGGCGTTCTAGGGAAAGGCCACCGGCCACTCTGCGCACCTTGTCCAGCGGGCCAGGGTGAAAATCATTAATGGAGGCTGTGCTGGGCAGGGTCCCCCCCCCCCACCCCCCCCCGGGCCTGGGGTGAGGAGATTGGTTTGACCTCTGATCGATAAGGTCTCTGGTGAGCAGAGGGGAGGAAGGGGAGGCTGGATGCCTGCCCTGGGGGAGGGAGCAGAGCCAGGCAGCCTCCAGACCTCATTGCAGGAGGATCCAAGGCCCCGGGGCGGGTCCAGCAGGCATGGCCTCCCAGTGCCCCGAGCACCAGGCTGGGATGTGGGCAGGTCTGGGCGCAGACCAGGCTGAGTGGTGTGTGCCGCCCGGCAGGGCTGGGGCGTGCCGGGCGGGCTTGCGGGCCAGGCCTCTGAGAGGGTCTGCCTGCTTGGTGGTGGTGGTGGGGCTTGAACTCGGAGTCTGGGCTCTGTCCCCAGGGTCTTCGGCTCAGTACTGTACCACCTCGAGCCACAGCACCACTTCTAGTCTCCTGGCTGTTAACTAGAAATAAGAGTCTCACGGACTTTCCCTCCCGGGCTGGCTTTGAATCACAACCCTCAGATCTCAGCCTCCTGAGTAGCTAGGATTCCAGGTGTGAGCCACCCGTGCCCGGCTGGAACTGACCGTTTTGAGCCTCAGTTTCTACATCTGCCTTCCAGGGCACTGGGTCTGGACAGCCGCTGGTGTTTTCCCAGCGGCTGCGCTGAGTGCTGCGGTGCATGCCTGCCAGCCAAAGACACTTGGCCATGGCGCCTCCGCCCCGGCCCGGCGCCCGCGGCTGCGCCTCCAGACTGGCCTGCAGCGCTGGCTGTGGGGCCTTGGGGGCTCGGTCTTTGGAGCAGCGGTGAAGTGCGTGATTCTTCATCTTCTTCATCGTGCTGGCCCTGTGCATGGGGACGGAGGCGCAGGGTGGGCGTGGCACAGGGCAGCTCTCTCGGGCAGGGCCGGGGTGGGGCGGGCCTGGCCCTCTCCTGGAGCCCGTGCTGAGGCCTGGGGTGGGCGGTGGCTGCGGCCGCAAGGCCCAAAGCCCGGGTCTGCCCTGTGTGGCAGGTTGAGGCCGCTCCGGCCAGCCGCCTCCCTCCCTTCTCAGTAGAGCAGCGGACAGCGGTGAGCTTGGGAGTCAGGGAAGGTTTCAGGTGGAAGAGCAGGCCAGTGTGGACAGGGACGCCCGAGGAGGGCCAGGCCCCGCCTCAGCCATGCACAGACAAGGCCTGGGGTGGATGCTTGCAGCCAGTCTCAGACCTCCGGAGTGGAGGAGCGGGGCTGTGCTTGAGGGGGGACCTCCAGCGTGGAACAGCGGTGGGCGTGGACGGCGGTGGGCGTGGGGGGGGACGTGGGCGGTGGGCGTGGACGGCGGTGGGCGTGGACGGCGGTGGGCGTGGGCGGTGGGCGTGGACGGCGGTGGGCGTGGGCGGGGGGTGGGCGTGGACGGCGGTGGGCGTGGGCGGCGTGGGCGGCGGGCGTGGACGGCGGTGGGCGTGGGCGGCGTGGGCGGCGGGCGTGGACGGCGGTGGGCGTGGGCGGGGGTGGGCGTGGACGGCGGTGGGCGTGGGCGGGGGCGGGGCGTGGACGGCGGTGGGCGTGGGCGGGGGGCGGGCGTGGACGGCGGTGGGCGTGGGCGGGGGTGGGCGTGGACGGCGGTGGGCGTGGGCGGGGGTGGGCGTGGGCGGGGGTGGGCGTGGACGGCGGTGGGCGTGGGCGGTGGGCGTGGGCGGCGGGGACGTGGGCAGTGGGGACGTGGGCGGCGGGGGACGTGGGCGGGGGGGGGACGTGGGCGTGGGGGCGTGGGCGGCGGGGGGGCGGGGGGCGTGGGGGACGTGGGCGGCGTGGGCGTGGGGGACGTGGGCGGGGACGTGGGCGGCGTGGGCTGTGGGCGGCGGGGACGTGGGCGGCGGGGGGCGTGGGCGTGGGGGACGTGGGCGGCGGGGGCGTGGACGGCGGGGGCGTGGGTGGGGGGACGTGGCGGTGGGGACGTGGGCGGGGGGACGTGGGCGGCGGGGGGACGTGGGCGGCGGGGGCGTGGGCGGCGGGGGGCGTGGGCGGCGGGGGGCGTGGGCGGCGGGGGCGACGTGGGCGGTGGGGGCGTGGGCGGCGGGGGCGTGGGCGGCGGGGACGTGGGCGGGGGCGGGGGCGTGGGCGGGGGCGTGGGCGTGGGGGGCGTGGGCGGGGCGGCGGGGACGTGGGCGGCGTGGGGCGTGGGCGGGGGGGGACGTGGGCGGCGGGGCGTGGACGGCGTGGGCGTGGGCGGGGGGGACGTGGCGGTGGGGACGTGGGCGGGGGGGGACGTGGGCGGCGGGGGACGTGGGCGGCGGGGGCGTGGGGGCGGCGGGGGCGTGGGCGGGGGCGTGGGCGGGGCGGCGGGGACGTGGGCGGCGGGGACGTGGGCGGCGGGGGCGTGGGCGGCGTGGGCGTGGGCGGGGGGCGGCGGGGACGTGGGCGGGGGACGTGGGCGGGGGCGTGGGCGGGGGGCGGCGGGGACGTGGGCGGGGGCGGCGGGGGACGTGGGCGGGGGACGTGGGCGGGGGGCGTGGGCGGCGTGGGCGTGGGCGTGGGCGGCGGGGGACGTGGGCGGGGGACGTGGGCGGGGGGGGACGTGGGCGTGGGCGGCGGGGGCGGGGGCGGGGGCGGCGGGGGCGTGGTGGGCGTGGGCGTGGGCTGTGGGCGGCGGGGGGCGTGGGCGGGGGACGTGGGCGGCGGGGGGCGTGGGCGGGGGACGTGGGGGGCGGGGGCGTGGGCGGTGGGGGCGGGGGGCGGCGGGGGGCGTGGTGGAGCGTGGAGCTGGCAGAGGCCGGGGCTGCTCAGGTGTCTGTGAAGGCCGCTGGGGGGCCACCTCTGAGGGCTCCCCGGGTGAGACGGGGCGGAGCGCAGATCTGAGGAGCCCCGGAGCCGAGGGAGCGCAAGCGCAGGCCCTGAGGCTGGGGGCCCGGACAGCGATTGGCACAGCCGTCCCGGAGGGGCTCTGGGGCTCCTGGCGGACACTGGGGGCAGCCGGGGACCCCGTCCGGGTTCAGTGGGAAGATTGGGGACGCTCCGAGAGGGCTGTGCGGTGGAAGGGGCGCCAGCGCGGGCTCAGGAGAAGGCCGGGCACACCACCCAAGGCAGAGGCCGTGGAGCGGAGGGTGGAGCCTGAGGCAGCCGCCGGAGGGACGGGCGGCGAGGGCCCCGTGGGGCAGGAGCAGGGCAGCTCCATGGAGATGCAGAAGGAGGCTCCTCGGGAGGCCTGGCCCCTGAGCTGCCTGGCGCTGCCAGTGGGTGCCTGCTGGCAGGGGTGTCCCCTGTGGAGAGCTGGGGGGCTGGGCGGGGGGTGGCCCACAAGGCCGGGGCTGAGGCCGGCCAGACGTCGGTCAGTCTCACCACGGCGGCCCATTCTTCTGTGCCGGCCCCGAGGGGCCTGGGCACCGTCACCGAGCTCTTGTGTTAAGGCTGGTGGCGCACTACCGCTTGAGCCATGACTCCATTTCTGGCTGTTGGGTGGCTACGTGGAGATCAGAGTCTCACAGGCTTTCCTGCCTGGCCTGGCTCCTGACCACGGTCCTCAGATCTCAGCTGTCCAGTGGCTAGGATTACGGGTGTGAGCACGGCGAGGGTCGCGGTGGGCGTGAAGGGTCCTGAGGCGGGCGCCCTGGGCGCGGTGGTCTCTCAGAAGCTGTGAGCACGCCCATCCTCCTTCCGCCAGCGGGCCTTCCGTGCCCCAGCTTTGTACTCGCTCCCTCTCGCCCTCGGGCAGGGCCCTGTACCTCTCTGAGCCCCAGTGGCCCGGCCTGAGGAACAGCGTGGCTCCTGCGGGCCCGTGTGCTGTGTCCGTGGCTGCCTCACCGCTCCCGCGCTCTCCCGCCCCTGCTCAGGTGCTGGCCGCCGAGGAGAACGTGGACTTCCGCATCCACGTGGAGAACCAGACGCGGGCCCGCGACGATGTGAGCCGGAAGCAGCTGCGCTTGTACCAGCTCTACAGCCGGACCAGTGGGAAACACATTCAGGTGCAGGGCCGCAGGATCAGCGCCCGCGGCGAGGACGGGGACAAGTATGGTACGTGCCGGCCGGGCCCTCCCAGGGCAGCGAGTCCTCGCACCCGCGGGCACCGAGCGCTGGCCGAGTGACCCGGCCACCCAGGGCAGCGAGTCCTCGCACCCGCGGGCACCGAGCGCTGGCCGAGTGACCGGCCACCCAGGGCAGCGAGTCCTCGCACCCGCGGGCACCGAGCGCTGGCCGAGTGACCCCAGCTCGGGCGTCCTGAGCTCTGAGCTTCCTGGGGGGACTGACCAGGGTGTGGACACCCAGCCGGGGCTGGCGGGAGGTCAGTGCTTGCCTGGTGATGACCGCGCCCTGGCCGCTGGTGTCTGCAGCCTCGGGGCTGATGTCTGGTGGGTGGAGCCTCTGTGGTGTGTCTTTGGACTAGCCGCTGTTGGTGGGAATCAGCCTGGGGCTTGTGTCTGTGTGTGTGCAGGTGTGCAGGTGCGCTCTCGTGTGTGTGTGCGTGTGTGTGTGCACGTGTACGTGTGTGGGCAGAGCAGACCCACGTTCCCCTCGGCACAGGGATCGTTTCCTTATCGTTGCTGGGCAGGAAGGGGTGAGGCCCTGGGAGCTTCCCCCCCCTACCCTCCCTCCCGGGAAGGCCCAGTCTCACCTTGCAGCCTTCCCAGGCCCAGGCCATGCGGGCGCCCTGCCCCCGAGCTGGGGTTCTGCCCCCGAGCTGGGGTTCTGCCCCCGAGCTGGGGTTCTGCCCCGAGCTGGGGTTCTGATCCCTGAGCTGGGGTTCTGCCCCCGAGCTGGGGTTCTGCCCCCTGAGCTGGGGTTCTGCCCCCTGAGCTGGGGTTCTGCCCCGAGCTGGGGTTCTGCCCCTGAGCTGGGGTTCTGATCCCTGAGCTGGGGTTCTGCCCCCTGAGCTGGGGCTCTGCCCCCCAGCTGGGGTTCTGCCCCCGAGCTGGGGTTCTGATCCCTGAGCTGGGGTTCTGCCCCCGAGCTGGGGTTCTGCCCCCGAGCTGGGGTTCTGCCCCCGAGCTGGGGTTCTGCCCCCGAGTTGGGGTTCTGCCCCCGAGCTGGGGTTCTGCCCCCGAGCTGGGGTTCTGATCCCTGAGCTGGGGTTCTGCCCCCGAGTTGGGGTTCTGCCCCCGAGCTGGGGTTCTGCCCCCGAGCTGAGGCTCTGCCCCGAGCTGGGGTTCTGCCCCCTGAGCTGGGGTTCTGATCCCTGAGCTGGGGCTCTGCCCCTGAGCTGGGGTTTTGATCCCTGAGCTGGGGTTCTGCCCCTGAGCTGGGGTTCTGCCCCTGAGCTGGGGTTCTGCTCCCTGAGCTGGGGTTCTGATCCCTGAGCTGGGGTTCTGATCCCTGAGCTGGGGCTCTGTCCCCCGAGCTGGGGTTCTGCCCCTGAGCTGGGGTTCTGATCCCTGAGCTGGGGTTCTGCCCCCTGAGCTGGGGTTCTGCCCCCTGAGCTGGGGTTCTGATCCCTGAGCTGGGGTTCTGATCCCTGAGCTGGGGTTCTGCCCCCGAGCTGGGGTTCTGATCCCTGAGCTGGGGTTCTGCCCCCTGAGCTGGGGTTCTGCCTCCGAGCTGGGGTTCTGCCCCTGAGCTGGGGTTCTGATCCCTGAGCTGGGGCTCTGCCCCCGAGCTGGGGTTCTGCCCCTGAGCTGGGGTTGTGCCCTCTGAGCTGGGGTTCTGCCCCCGAGTTGGGGTTCTGTCCCCCGAGCTGGGGCTCTGCCCCGAGCTGGGGCTCTGCCCCGAGCTGGGGTTCTGCCCCCTGAGCTGGGGTTCTGCCCCGAGCTGGGGTTCTGCCCCCTGAGCTGGGGTTCTGTCCCCCGAGCTGGGGCTCTGCCCCCGAGCTGGGGTTCTGGGCGCCTGAGCTGGGGTTCTGCCCCCTGAGCTGGGGTTCAGCCCTCTGAGCTGGGGTTCTGCCCCCTGAGCTGGGGTTCTGCCCCCGAGCTGGGGTTCTGCCCCCGAGCTGGGGTTCTGTCCCCCGAGCTGGGGCTCTGCTCCCCGAGCTGGGGTTCTGCCCCCGAGCTGGGGTTCTGCCCCCCGAGCTGAGGTTCTGCCCCCCGAGCTGGGGTTCTGCCCCCGAGCTGGGGTTCTGCCCCCCGAGCTGGGGTTCTGATCCCGAGCTGGGGTTCTGCCCCCGAGCTGGGGTTCTGATCCCTGAGCTGGGGTTCTGCCCCCGAGCTGGGGTTCTGCCCCTGAGCTGGGGTTCTGATCCCTGAACTGGGGTTCTGCCCCTGAGCTGGGGTTCTGATCCCTGAGCTGGGGTTCTGCCCCCTGAGCTGGGGTTCTGCCCCTGAGCTGGGGCTCTGCCCCCTGAGCTGGGGTTCTGCCCCCGAGCTGGGGTTCTGCCCCCGAGCTGGGGTTCTGCCCCCTGAGCTGGGGTTCTGCCCCCTGAGCTGGGGTTCTGATCCCTGAGCTGGGGTTCTGATCCCTGAGCTGGGGTTCTGCCCCTGAGCTGGGGTTCTGATCCCTGAGCTGGGGTTCTGCCCCTGAGCTGGGGTTCTGATCCCTGAGCTGGGGTTCTGCCCCCGAGCTGGGGTTCTGCCCCCGAGCTGGGGTTCTGATCCCTGAGCTGGGGTTCTGCCCCTGAGCTGGGGTTCTGATCCCTGAGCTGGGGTTCTGCCCCTGAGCTGGGGTTCTGATCCCTGAGCTGGGGTTCTGCCCCTGAGCTGGGGTTCTGATCCCTGAGCTGGGGTTCTGCCCCTGAGCTGGGGTTCTGATCCCTGAGCTGGGGTTCTGCCCTTGAGCTGGGGTTCTGATCCCTGAGCTGGGGTTCTGCCCCCTGAGCTGGGGTTCTGCCCCCTGAGCTGGGGTTCTGATCCCTGAGCTGGGGTTCTGCCCCCAAGCTGGGGTTCTGGGCGCCTGAGCTGGGGTTCTGCCCCCAAGCTGGGGTTCTGGGCGCCTGAGCTGGGGTTCTGCCCCTGAGCTGGGGTTCTGCCCCCAAGCTGGGGTTCTGGGCGCCTGAGCTGGGGTTCTGCCCCTGAGCTGGGGTTCTGATGCCTGAGCTGGGGTTCTGGGCGCCTGAGCTGGGGTTCTGTCCCTGAGCTGGGGTTCTGATCCCTGAGCTGGGGTTCTGCCCCTGAGCTGGGGTTCTGATCCCTGAGCTGGGGTTCTGCCCCCTGAGCTGGGGTTCTGCCCCCCGAGCTGGGGTTCTGCCCCCTGAGCTGGGGTTCTGCCCCCGAGCTGGGGTTCTGCCCCCTGAGCTGGGGTTCTGCCCCCTGAGCTGGGGTTCTGATCCCTGAGCTGGGGTTCTGATCCCTGAGCTGAGGTTCTGCCCCTGAGCTGGGGTTCTGATCCCTGAGCTGGGGTTCTGCCCCTGAGCTGGGGTTCTGATCCCTGAGCTGGGGTTCTGCCCCTGAGCTGGGGTTCTGATCCCTGAGCTGGGGTTCTGATCCCTGAGCTGGGGTTCTGATTCCTGAGCTGGGGTTCTGCCCCCTGAGCTGGGGTTCTGCCCCCTGAGCTGGGGTTCTGATCCCTGAGCTGGGGTTCTGCCCCCGAGCTGGGGTTCTGGGCGCCTGAGCTGGGGTTCTGCCCCTGAGCTGGGGTTCTGCCCCCAAGCTGGGGTTCTGGGCGCCTGAGCTGGGGTTCTGCCCCCGAGCTGGGGTTCTGCCCCCAAACTGGGGTTCTGGGCGCCTGAGCTGGGGTTCTGATCCCTGAGCTGGGGTTCTGGGCGCCTGAGCTGGGGTTCTGATCCCTGAGCTGGGTTCTGCCCCCAAGCTGGGGTTCTGGGCGCCTGAGCTGGGGTTCTGATCCCTGAGCTGGGGTTCTGGGCGCCTGAGCTGGGGTTCTGATCCCTGAGCTGGGGTTCTGCCCCTGAGCTGAGGTTCTGCCCCCCGAGCTGGGGTTCTGATCCCTGAGCTGGGGTTCTGCCCCCGAGCTGGGGTTCTGCCCCCGAGCTGGGGTTCTGCCCCCGAGCTGGGGTTCTGATCCCTGAGCTGGGGTTCTGCCCCCGAGCTGGGGTTCTGCCCCCGAGCTGGGGTTCTGATCCCTGAGCTGGGGTTCTGATCCCT
Source organism: Dipodomys spectabilis (assembly GCF_019054845.1). Lineage (NCBI taxonomy): Eukaryota > Metazoa > Chordata > Mammalia > Rodentia > Heteromyidae > Dipodomys > Dipodomys spectabilis. Next base: position 678,795 of record NW_024871376.1, read on the forward strand.
GAGCTGGGGTTCTGCCCCCGAGCTGGGGTTCTGATCCCTGAGCTGGGGTTCTGATCCCTGAGCTGGGGTTCTGATCCCTGAGCTGGGGCTCTGCCCCCTGAGCTGGGGCTCTGCCCCCGAGCTGGGGTTCTGCCCCCGAGCTGGGGTTCTGATCCCTGAGCTGGGGTTCTGACCCTGAGCTGGGGCTCTGCCCCCGAGCTGGGGGTCTGGGCGCCCGGGCAGAGGCGGGGGTGGGCTCCTCCGGCCCAGGCCTTTGTGGGATGAAGGCCCACCAGCGTCTGATCACTTCGGTCAGGAGGTGACAAGACAAATTCTTTCTTGGACCTTTTATCCTGGACACCATTTATTTCCCTGTGCCCTGAGGGCAGGTGTGACCTCGCGTGGCTGCTGCACTCTCAGGGCGGGGCTGGGCCCAGGCTGGGGGGGGGCCCTCGGCCAGCTGCTCCCCCACTTCCTTGGCCTGTCGACGCCCTCTGCCTCCCTGACCTGCCCTCTCTGCCCTGCTTCTGCTCCTGGTCTGGCTCCCTCCTGCCTTTGTTGCTGTCCCCTGCTCTGTGCTCCCTCCCCACACCCTGTCCCCTCTCCCTTGGGCTCAGTCTCTCTCCTTTCAGATCCTGCCCCTTCCGTCCTCTGCAGCCTCAGCCTCCTCCAGAGCAGGTGGTAGGTTTCCCTGGGATCCTCTGTCCGGTTGCTGCCAGGGAAGGGGCAGCTGCTGGCTGGGAGGGAGGAGGTGGCTTCCCGGGGGTTCTGGGAGCTCTTGCTGGCCCCTCTAGGCCAGGAGGGCACAGGAGGGGGTTGTCAGACTGTGGTTGAACCATCTGTCCGTACCCTGAGATGGGGGGCAGGAGCTGGGGGAAACGGGTCCAGGAGCTGTTGGCCTCTGCCTGCACGGGCCTTTCCTGTGCTGTGTGACGGATGGCCGGTGGTTGACTTCTCTGTGCGTTGTCTGGGCTGAGGGACAGCAAGCAGGCAGGTGCTGCTCCCAGGCCCTGCTTTGGGTTTCTGCTGTGCACTTCCTGGCCTCCCCAAATTCTAGGGCCTGGGGTTCCGGGTTCCGGCACCCGGGCAGTGGGAGCCCTGGGCCTCTGCTGTTCCATTCAGGGTCCCATTAGAAAGGTAGATGAGGCTGGGGCCCATCTGTGAGCCCTGGGGGAGACAATGAGGCTTCCAATCTAGATAATCAATACAAATATTATTGGGAGGGTGATTTATGTGGCCAGGGGAAGGGGAAGGGAGTCACCTGACCTGCGCCCCCCCCCCCCCCCCCCCCGGGCAGCTCGGGAACCCGTTCTCTCCTGCCTTGTGAGGGTCAGACTGCCTGAAACCGGGGGCCGGGCCGTGGGGGCTGCGTGGGACTGGGCAGGGGCCCTGCGCTGGGCGGGGCTGGGCTCTGAGGGCTGGCCTGGGCTGGTCCCCGCCCGGCCCGGGGTCGGGCAGCCTCCCACACCTGCGGGCCGCCACCCTGGTGTGCCGCCAGGGGTGTCTCCTGTCCCCAGACCCCCGAGCTGTGCAGGGCTGGGCCCCCTCGCCTCATTGTCTCCAGTCTATTTTTCTTCCTAGAGCTTCTCGCCGTCTGCGGCTCCATTATGTCCTGGGCTGTGGATGGCCGCCTCTCCCGCTGGGTGCAGCCGCCGGGAGCGCGGGGCTCCTCTGGCCCTCAGGGCACAGACAGCCGCGGGCGCTGGGTACATGCTCGGATGCTCCCACAGGCTGGGGTGGTGTGGGGTCACCTCACCCCGGGACACCAGAGCATGGGGGGGCTGCTGGCACCAAGCGCCCCATATAGGAGGCGTCCCCTCCCCCCACCCGTCTCCCTTCTCTCCCCCTTCCTTCCCAATACCTCAGGGAGGGGCCTCCGCACCCAACCCCTTAGCTGTCCTTTGACACGGTGGCCACCCACGGCTGGCCTGCCCCACACGGGCAGGGCCACACACACCAGAGCTACAGAGAGGATTAAATATAGCTCTAATCAATAGTATTGATTTTCTCTCTCTCTTTCCGGTGAGCCCACATGGCTTGAGACTCTCCTCTGGGACTTAGGAGAAGAGAACTTTAGAAAAAGCCATTTTGTGTGTGTGTGTGGGGGGGGGGGGGGAGAGAATGGGGGGGGGAAGGGGAGGGAGGGAGAGAGAGGGGTGGAGTGGGGAGGGAACATTTCCAGCGCAAGATCCCCAGCCCACCTGTCTCCCTCAGTCTCTCCATCATCCCGCCCGCCGGCCTTTGGAGGCAGGGAGGCTGGGCCCAACTTCGGAGGCTGTGAGGCGGGGTGTGTGGGAAGGCTTCTTCTCTGGAGGAAGTGGCTGGCTGGGGAGGCTGCTCTGTCTTGGGGGGCTTCTGGCCCTTGGCCTCTGCCCTCCATCCTCCAGCTTGGTTCTCAGCTGCCTGTCTCTGGCGTCTTCCGGGCCTCTGGCTTGCCTCTCTCTGGGTCTCTGGGGTCTCTCTGCCTTCCTCCATTGTCTCCCGCCCTTCCAAGTCTTCGAGGGAGGGCAGCCCCGCCCAGGGCTCTGCCGTGGTCAGTTGTCAGTCCGTCCGTCAAGGCCGTTGCTCTTTCCTTGGTGCTGGCAGCTGGCCCCTGTCTGTTCTCGTGCAGCCTGTGGAACTCGCTGGCATTCTGCCCGTCTCTCAGGAGCCGGTCCGCAGCCCTAGCCCTACTGTGACTCTGGGCAGGAGCCGTGTGGTGCTGTTGGCTTCAGTGTCTCAACACGCTGCCATCATTATTATGCCAAACAGGGTGAGAATATGATGAGGCATCCGTTCTGTGTTCAGACTCCACCCAGAGACCAGCACACAGTTGGTGCCCAAAGAAATTCTAGCTGTTGCGATTCTCTCTCTCTTTCCTTGTCCGAGACTAGGACTTGAACTTGGTACCTGATGTTTTTGCTCATTGGTTGGCGCTCTATCAACTAAGCCGTACCTCCAACCCCCCCACCTCATCCCAACAGAGTTTTACTCACTGAGTCTTAACTCAGGATAGCCTTGAACTTGCCTCATCCTGCCCTGGCCTCCCAGAGCTGGGATTACGGGATTACAGACACGGCTAGATGCTGGCTGCGTTGATCTTTTGTGTTGCCCTTCTTCCTCCTGGCAGAGGAGGAAGCCAACAGGAGATTTGTACTGAATGATATTGCCAGCCATTCTCCCTCCCCTTCTCCTGAGGCTGAGAAGGTGGAAGAAGATGCTGGAAGCTTCATTACCCCCCAGGGCCCCGGCCCCCAGCCCTGGTGGGTACCAGGCTCCTGCTGGGTAGTGGCTCTGCGGCTTTTCCTTCTGGGATCTGTTAGATAAAGTGGGGATCTCCGCCTGAAACCATGCTTTGGATTTGGGGGCTCTTTTTCATGTCCAGATTGGAAGCATTCTTCCTTCTCTAGTACTAGGGTCTGAGCCTGGCGTGGGGTGCCCACGGCTCCCCATCTCCTAGTATTGGCTAGAAGGCAGCTTCCTTAGGAGGCATATGACCCTTCTTGCTTCAAGGTCATTTGGCAGTGGAGCAGGGGGATGTCCTTGGACATCTCAGTTCCTGAGTTCTGTCTCCAAGAAGCCCAGGCCAGGTGCTAGTGGCTCACGCCTGTCATCCTAGCTACTCAGGAGGCTGAGATCTGATGATTAGTGTTCAAAGCCAGTCTGGGCAGGAAAGTCTGTGAGAATTTTATCTCCAGTGAACCATCAAAAAGCCAGAAGTGGAGCCATGGCTCAAGTGGTAGAGTGTTAGCCTTGAGTAAAAAAAGAAAAGCAGCTGAGGGGCAGTGCCCGGGCCCTGAGTTCAGGCCCCAGGACTGGCGGACAGCACCACAAAGCCCTTCCCGTCCCAGCTGAACGTGACGCAGGGGGACCGGGGTGTGGGGTCAGGCTGGGACCAGTGCCTCGGGCCCCGCCTGCCTGGGTTTGAGCCTTGGCTCTGCCACTGGTGGTTCTCGGGGCTCGGTTTCCCCTCCTGTGAGTGGAGGTGATGGCAGGCATGCCCGTGAGGGTAAATGGGAGAGCTCCACATCCCGAGAGTTACCGACCTTCCTAGAGGCGCGGGGTGAGCCAGCGCCTTGGCCTGGCCGGAGATGTCCCTTGTCCCCCAGCAGAGGGTTTTCTGTTTGTGCCAAGCCAGGTGGCAGGCGCGAGCGGTGGGCACACTGCAGGGGAGAGCGGAGGCTGGGGCGCGGCCGGATTGGTGGAGAGCAGAGGCTGGGTGTAGCCGGATTGGTGGAGAGCTTAGGCTAGGTGTGGCCAGATTGGTGGAGAGAGGAAGCTGAGGCTGGGGCGTGGTGTGGCCGGATTGGTGGAAAGTGGAGGCTGAGGCTGGAGCGTGGCCGGGATTGGTGGAGAGAGGAGGCTGGGGTGTGGCTGGACTGGTGGAGAGCGGAGGCTGGGACGCGGCCGGGATTGGTTGAGAGCGGAGGCTGGGGTGTGGCCGGATTGGTGGAGAGAGGAAGCTGGGGTGCGGCCGGGATTGGTGGAGAGTGGAAGCTGGAGCGCGGCCAGGATTGGTTGAGAGCGGAGGTTGGGGCGTGGCCGGGATTGGTGGAGAGCGGAGGCTGGGGCGCGGCCAGGATTGGTGGAGAGCGGAGGCGGAGGCTGGAGCGCGGCTGGGATTGGTGGAGAGCGGAGGCCGGAGGCCCCGGACTCTCTTTCGCCCTTAACTGGCGCCAGTCACTGTCAGTCGGCTCAGGGCGGCCGTGTGCTGTTCAGATCGCGCGCTGGGCGCTGGGTGCGAAGGAGCCAGCCGGCCTCGTGCTCACGGCCGCCCTGCTGGAGTGCAGACAGAGGGACCGGCTTTCCGTCCCTGCAGGGAACACCGAGCCGTCCCCGGGGGAGGGAAGGGCCTCTTGGGGCTGGGTTTGGAGTTTCTGTCCTTGGCTGAGCTTCTGCTTTGGGTCCATGCGTGGGAAGCAGCTCATGGTAAGAATGTGGGACGGGGCTGGGGCCACGGCTCAGCGTGCACGAAGCCCTGGGTTCGATTCCTCAGCACCGCATAACTGGGGGCTGGGAAGGTGGCTCAGTGGTCCAGCGCTTGCCTCGCATGTGTGAGGCCCTGGGTTCGATTCCTCAGCACCACATAAGCTGAAAAAGCCGGAAGTGGCACTGGGGCTCAAGTGCAGAGCGCTAGCCTTGAGCTGAGGGACAGCGCACAGGCCCAGAGTTCAAGGAAAAAAAAAAAAAAGAATGTGGGATAGGAGGAGACTCACATCCAGGTGACCAGGAAGCAGAGACAGGGAAGGACAGACAGACAGACGCACAGACAGGAGGGCTGGGAGCAGAGCAGTGTGTTTGCCTTGCTTGCGCGTGGCCCTGCGCTCATCCCCAGCACCGTGGGGTGGGGTGGGGGAGGGACGGGTGTCCTCCCCCTTTAGGCATGTGTGGACACCCTCTTCCACCCATCTCACCCACTCTCATCGCTTCCCAGCGGCATCGCAGGCTGGCGGCCAGGCCCTGGGGACGGCTCCATCCAGAGCACAGCCCACGCTTGGAACTCTAAGAGGCATGGTGCTGGACCGGGGTGGACGGTGTGTTTGAGGAGGGCCCCTCTGAGGAGGTGATATTTGGTGACCTTCGGGGAGATAAGAAGCCACTCTGTTTGAAGCTCTGAGCAAGGCAAGCTCCAGGCAGGAAAAGCTCATACAAAGGCCCCGATGTGCAGAAAGCAACAGCAGTGGCTGTGCGTCCTGGGAAGGGACCATGGGGCCAGATGCCGAGGGTTCCAGCAAGGAGTTGTGATTTGTGTCTTGATAGCTTGAGGTCTCTAGGAGACTTCGTTGCAGGACTCCTCCGCTGGGGCGTGAAGGGAGACGGTGGGGCAAGAGTGGCTGAGGGAGGCGGCTGGAGTCGAGGCCCTCGGATGGAGGCCGAGCTGGTCCCTCCTCCCAGATGAGCCTCTGGCTCCTGAAGCTGTGTGGGGGTTGAGGGGGGGCCAGACCAGCTCTGGAACAGACCCCGGGTGGAGTCTGTCCTGAGAACGGCTGCTGCTATGGCTCCCCAAAGGATTTTACATAGTTCTGGCCGGCTGGCTGCTTGTGACGTCAGCCCAGAGCAGCGTCTGAGTTCTTCTGTTTTGTGCAGTGGTGGGGCTGGGGGGAAGAACAGACACCAGCCTCCACACTTAGGGGCCAGGCACCTTATGCAGCCCTGCCCGCTTAGCCCAGCCCAGCCCCAGCCCAGCCCAGCCCAGCCCAGCCCCAGCCCCAGCCCAGCCCAGCCCCAGCCCCAGCCCCAGCCCCGCCCCAGCCCCAGCCCCAGCCCCAGCCCAGCCCAGCCCCAGCCCCAGCCCAGCCCAGCCCCAGCCCCAGCCCAGCCCCAGCCCCGCCCCAGCCCCAGCCCCAGCCCCGCCCCAGCCCCGCCCCAGCCCCAGCCCAGCCCAGCCCCAGCCCCGCCCCAGCCCAGCCCCAGCCCCAGCCCAGCCCAGCCCCAGCCCAGCCCCAGCCCAGCCCCAGCCCCAGCCCCGCCCCAGCCCCGCCCCAGCCCCGCCCCAGCCCAGCCCAGCCCCAGCCCCAGCCCCAGCCCAGCTCAGCCCCAGCCCAGCCCAGCCCCAGCCCCAGCCCAGCCCAGCCCCAGCCCCGCCCCAGCCCAGCCCCGCCCCAGCCCCGCCCCAGCCCCGCCCCAGCCCCGCCCCAGCCCAGCCCCAGCCCAGCCCAGCCCCAGCCCCAGCCCCAGCCCCAGCCCCAACCCAGCCCCAGCCCAGCCCCAGCCCAGCCCCAGCCCCAGCCCCAACCCAGCCCCAGCCCAGCCTCAGCCCAGCCCAGCCCCAGCCCAGCCCAGCCCAGCCCAACCTCACCCCAGCCCAGTCCCAGCCCCAGCCCCACCTCACCCCAGCCCAGCCCCAGCCCCACCCCAGCCCCAGCCCCACCCCAGCCCCAGCCCAGCCCCACCTCACCCCAGTCCCACCCCAGCCCCAGCCCCACCTCACCCCAGCCCAGCCCCAGCCCAGCCCCAGCCCCAGCCCTACCTCACCCCAGCCCAGCCCCAGCCCCAGCCCCAGCCCAGCCCCAGCCCAGCCCCACCCAGCCCCAGCTCACCCCAGCCCCAGCCCAGCCCCAGCCCAGCCCCACCTCACCCCAGCCCCAGCCCCACCCCAGCCCCAGCCCCAGCCCCACCTCACCCCAGCCCCAGCCCCACCCCAGCCCCAGCCCAGCCCCAGCCCCAGCCCCAGCCCAGCCCAGCCCCAGCCCAGCCCCAGCCCAGCCCAGCCCCACCTCACCCCAGCCCCAGCCCCACCCCAGCCCCAGCCCAGCCCCACCTCACCCCAGTCCCAGCCCAGCCCCAGCCCAGCCCCACCTCACCCCAGTCCCAGCCCCAGCCCAGCCCAGCCCCACCTCACCCCAGCCCCACCTCACCCCAGCCCAGCCCCAGCCCCAGCCCCAGCCCCAGCCCCACCTCACCCCAGCCCCAGCCCAGCCCAGCCCCAGCCCCAGCCCCAGCCCCACCTCACCCCAGCCCAGCCCCAGCCCCAGCCCCAGCCCAGCCCCAGCCCAGCCCAGCCCAGCCCCAGCCCAGCCCCAGCCCAGCCCAGCCCCAGCCCAGCCCAGCCCCAGCCCAGCCCCAGCCCCAGCCCAGCCCAGCCCCAGCCCCAGCCCAGCCCCAGCTCAGCCCAGCCCAGCCCAGCCCAGCCCCAGCCCAGCCCCAGCCCCAGCCCAGCCCCAGCTCAGCCCAGCCCAGCCCAGCCCAGCCCCAGCCCAGCCCCAGCCCCAGCCCAGCCCCAGCTCAGCTCAGCCCAGCCCAGCCCAGCCCCAGCCCAGCCCCAGCCCCAGCCCCGCCCCAGCCCCTCAGACAGTGCAAGGCTGTTCTGGGGACTGTCCAGAGCCGGGGCAGGGAGGGACTGACTGATGGCCCTTCTGGGCTCTAGTGGAATCTATCCTGGAAATGGCATGAGCCAGCCAGCCCCATGAGCATGGGACTCAGTGAGCTCACCTGGGTGCACAATGGACACAGCAGGGCCTGTCCTAGGGACAGAGGCCCAGGTGCATGCTGGGGGGAGGCTGGCAGTGGACTTCCTTCAGTGTCCCTGGCCTGGTCCTAATGCGTCCCACCTTCCCCAAGTCCCCAGGAAAGAGCAGAGCAGCAGGCCGCAGCCCCTGTGCTGGTGAGAAACGAGGGCGGAGCCTCGTGGCACACGCAGCCTCTGTGCCCAGCCTCTAGTGGTAGTGCCAGAAATGGAGGCAAACCTGGGGGTCCTAGCCTGGGACCCAAAGATACCTGCCATGGCCACACTGGTGTGAGCACAGTTCATGGTGTGGATGGCTGTCACGGTCTAGACACCTGTCACAGTGTGCACACCTGTCACAGTGTGCATGCCCGTCACAGTGTGCACGCCCGTCACAGTGTGCACGCCCGTCACAGTGTGCACGCCCGTCACAGTGTGCACTCCCGTCACAGTGTGCACGCCCGTCACAGTGTGCACGCCCGTCACAGTGTGCACGCCCGTCACAGTGTAGATGCCTGTCACAGTGTGCACTCCCGTCACAGTGTGCACGCCCGTCACAGTGTGCACGCCCGTCACAGTGTGCACGCCCGTCACAGTGTGCACGCCCGTCACAGTGTGGACGCCCGTCACAGTGTGCACGCCCGTCACAGTGTGCACGCCCGTCACAGTGTGCACTCCCGTCACAGTGTGCACGCCCGTCACAGTGTGCACGCCCGTCACAGTGTGCACGCCCGTCACAGTGTGCACGCCCGTCACAGTGTGGATGCCTGTCACAGTGTGGTGTTGATGCCTGTCACAGTGTGCACGCCCGTCACAGTGTGCACGCCCATCACAGTGTGCACGCCCGTCACAGTGTGCACGCCCGTCACAGTGTAGATGCCCGTCACAGTGTGCACGCCCGTCACAGTGTGCACGCCCGTCACAGTGTGCACGCCCGTCACAGTGTAGATGCCTGTCACAGTGTGCACTCCCGTCACAGTGTGCACGCCCGTCACAGTGTGCACGCCCGTCACAGTGTGCACGCCCGTCACAGTGTGCACGCCCGTCACAGTGTGGACGCCCGTCACAGTGTGCACGCCCGTCACAGTGTGCACGCCCGTCACAGTGTGCACGCCCGTCACAGTGTGGATGCCTGTCACAGTGTGCACTCCCGTCACAGTGTGCACGCCCGTCACAGTGTGGATGCCTGTCACAGTGTGGTGTTGATGCCTGTCACAGTGTGCACGCCCGTCACAGTGTGCACTCCCGTCACAGTGTGCACGCCCGTCACAGTGTGCACGCCCGTCACAGTGTGCACGCCCGTCACAGTGTGCACGCCCGTCACAGTGTGCACTCCCGTCACAGTGTGCACGCCCGTCACAGTGTGCACGCCCGTCACAGTGTAGACACCTGTCACAGTGTGCACTCCCGTCACAGTGTGCACGCCCGTCACAGTGTGCACGCCCGTCACAGTGTGCACGCCCGTCACAGTGTGCATGCCTGTCACAGTGTGCACGCCCATCACAGTGTGCACGCCCGTCACAGTGTGCACGCCCGTCACAGTGTGCACGCCCGTCACAGTGTAGATGCCTGTCACAGTGTGCACGCCCGTCACAGTGTGCACGCCTGTCACAGTGTGCACGCCCGTCACAGTGTGCATGCCTGTCACAGTGTAGATGCCTGTCACAGTGTGGTGTTGATGCCTGTCACAGTGTGCACGCCCATCACAGTGTGCACGCCCGTCACAGTGTGCACGCCCGTCACAGTGTGCACGCCCGTCACAGTGTGCACGCCCGTCACAGTGTGCACGCCCGTCACAGTGTAGATGCCTGTCACAGTGTGCACGCCCATCACAGTGTGCACGCCTGTCACAGTGTGCACGCCCGTCACAGTGTGCATGCCTGTCACAGTGTAGATGCCTGTCACAGTGTGCACGCCCGTCACAGTGTGCACGCCCGTCACAGTGTGCACGCCCGTCACAGTGTAGATGCCTGTCACAGTGTGCACGCCCGTCACAGTGTAGATGCCTGTCACAGTGTGCACTCCTGTCACAGTGTGCACGCCCGTCACAGTGTGCACGCCCGTCACAGTGTGCACGCCCGTCACAGTGTGCACTCCCGTCACAGTGTGCACGCCCGTCACAGTGTGCACGCCCGTCACAGTGTAGATGCCTGTCACAGTGTGCACGCCCGTCACAGTGTGCACGCCCGTCACAGTGTGCACGCCCGTCACAGTGTGCACGCCCGTCACAGTGTGCACTCCCGTCACAGTGTGCACTCCCGTCACAGTGTGCACGCCCGTCACAGTGTAGATGCCTGTCACAGTGTGCACGCCCGTCACAGTGTGCACGCCCGTCACAGTGTGCACGCCCGTCACAGTGTGCACGCCCGTCACAGTGTAGATGCCTGTCACAGTGTGGTGTTGATGCCTGTCACAGTGTGCACGCCTGTCACTCTATGGACTCCTGTCATAGTGCAGATGCCTGTCACAGTGTGGATGCCTGTCACTCTATGGACTCCTGTCATAGTGCAGATGCCTGTCACAGTGTGGTGTTGACGCCTGTCACTCTATGGACTCCTGTCACAGTGTAGATGCATGTCACAGTATGGTGTTGACACCTGTCACAGTGTGGACAGCTGTCACAGTGTGGTGTGGACGCCTGTCACTGTGTTGTGGATGCCTGTCGCAGTGTGGTGTGGACGCCTGTTGTGGTGTGGATTCCTGTTGTGGTGTGGATTCCTGTTGTGGTGTGGATTCCTGTTGTGGTGTGGATTCCTGTTGTGGTGTGGATTCCTGTTGTGGTGTGGATTCCTGTTGTGGTGTGGCCGCCTGTTGTGGTGTGGACGCCTGTCACGGTGTGGTGTGGACGCCTGTCACTGTGTGGTGTGGACGCCTGTCACAGTGTGGTGTGGATGCTTGTTGTGGTGTGGATGCCTGTCGTGGTGTGGTGTAGATGCCTGTTGTGGTGTGGATGCCTGTCACAGTGTGGTGTGGATGCCTGTTGTGGTGTGGATGCCTGTCACAGTGTGGTGTGGCCGCCTGTCATGGTGTGGTGTAGATGCTTGTTGTGATGTGGATGCCTGTTGTGGTGTGGATGCCTGTTGTGATGTGGATGCCTGTCGCGGTGTGGTGTAGATGCCTGTTGTGTAGACACCTGTTGTGTGGATGCCTGTCACGGTGTGGTGTGGATTCCTGTTATGGTGTGGATTCCTGTTGTGGTGTGGATTCCTGTTGTGGTGTGGATTCCTGTTGTGGTGTGGATTCCTGTTGTGGTATGGATGCCTGTTGTGGTGTGGATTCCTGTTGTGGTGTGGATTCCTGTTGTGGTGTGGATGCCTGTCGCGGTGTGGTGTAGATGCCTGTTGTGTAGACACCTGTTGTGGTGTGGTCTCTGCAGAGTGTTGATCCTCATTGTGGTGTGAACTCTAGGCCTGTTGTGAAGGCTCAATGCCTGGAAGACACCAGGCAAATGAAGAGCCCAGGACAGGATCAAGGGAAGCAGGCCCAGGTCCGCCTTGTAGGCATCTGGCTTTTCCACTGTCTTTTGGTTCTGTGGTTTTTAGGAAACTCAACTCACAGCTCCTGAGCTGTGAGCACAGGTTGCGACCCGTGTCGCACAGTCTTCATCAGAGCGAGGGAAGCGTCAGGAAGCATCTCTGCATTTTACAGGGAAGAGACTGAGGCCCTTGGCCAGGGGGCACAGCTACACCTGAGCCTTCCAAGCCCCTGCCTCTCCACAGGGGCTCTGGACATCCTTGGGGTCCCAATCCTCCATCCGCTCCCTCAGTGCACGACCAGAGCTTCCTGAAGAGATGCTGCAGAGGGTCCCAGAGTCCCGGATGTCCCCTGCAGAGCGTGATGGGCTTGAGTGGAGGAGGTGGGGCTGGAGGGCTGTACCCCACCTGCCCCTCCTGCAGAGCTGGCTGACACCCTTGACCCCGTGTTTACTGGAGGTGGGGGGTGGGGGTGGGGGTGTGCCTCTCTCCTTCCCAGAGTTACAGAATTCTTGTTAGATCTTTAAATTTTATGTAAATTCTTCTTTCTCCCCTTGGAAGGATGGAGATCGTATTTTAATTAGTGGTGGTGTCAAAGGAGGCTAGATTAATTATCAAACTCTCAAGCTCCACATGGTTTCAATTTTCCCAGCAGGGCACCAGGGTCTATATTTGTAATTTTTTTTATTAAAATCATACCTCGTGCGTTTTAGGGGCACTGAGGTGCACTCTCTGAAGTTGTAAGGGTATGGTAACTCAGGAATTCGGGGCTGTGATTTTTGTTATGGAGAAGCAAGTCCCTTGTCACCTATGTTAAACTTCTGTGTATGAAGGAGGGGCAGGTGCTGGTAAGAGGGTCGTGTGTGTGTGTGTGTGTGTGTGTGTGTGTGTGTGTGTGTGATGGTCGAAATCAGAGAACTCCTGCTGCTGTGTGTGCAGAGGGCCAAAGTGTAAGAGTCAGGCACAGAAGTTCAAGACCAGAGGAGAGAGCTCAGATGGTAGTGCGCTCACTGGACACCACACAGCGCACTGTTGGAGAACAGTGTTCTGGCAGAGGGAGAGGGAAGGCCCTGGACACAGCTCTGGACACCCTGTCTTGAAGTCTAGCCTGGGGAGTCCCAGCTGGAGAGGGTGGGGTCTCGCCTGGGGTATTCTAGCTGGAGCAGGGGAAGTGGAGTTTTGGTTGGTCTTCTGGTCTCAGATGGCCGCAGTGAAGGGCAGATGAACATCACATGACCCCTTTCCCGAGGTCTTGCTCTGCATTCCTGTGTCTTCCCAGGTCTTGCAAGTGGCAGAGATTCCAAGGGTCAACCGCAGGGAGCCAGAGCAGGGGTCCTGGGCTTGACCATGGAGGAGATAGCTTGATGTCTCAGTGGCAGGATGCACGTGTGTGTTTATGTGCACGCACACATATGCACGCAGTCTGTACGTGTGTGTGTGCATGCATGAACATGCACACGCGCGAGTGTGCATGTGCACACACGCGTGCTAATCCATCCCTTCCTCTGGAGAGGCTACTTCTGGTCTCCGAGCGCTTGACCATCCTGATGGTGGGCGACGAGGGCAGGGCGCACAGACCTCACCTCTGCTGGAATCCTTGCACCTCAGGGGGAACTGAGAGGCTCCCGGGTCAGGCTGAGGGGGAGGGCCTCCTCAGCCTGACCGCGGGGGGCCCGGCCAGCCGGGGCACTGCCCGTGGCTGAGACCCACCTGTTCTCTGCCCTCACAGCCCAGCTCATCGTGGAGACAGACACCTTTGGAAGCCAAGTCCGGATCAAGGGCAAGGAGACGGAGTTCTACCTGTGCATGAACCGCAAAGGGAAGCTCGTGGGGAAGGTGAGTGCCGGCCCAGGGTCCTGGGCCGCGGGGAGGGGCGGTGGCGTGGCGTGGGGCCTCGGGGCGCGGCCGGCAGGAGGAGGCAAGGGTGTGAGTGCGAGGAAGGAGGGCCACCCAGTCTCTTCCTGTCCCCCCCCCCGCCCCTGCAGCCGGCCTGGCACGGCCGCCGGTACATGTGCACCCCTGGGCCCTGCTGGCCGTGCGGATCTGCGCTTGCTGAGGCTCTGGGGCATGCTGCTGCCCGCGTGCTGCCCCCGTGCCCGGTGGCCAAGCCCGTGACTGTCGTGTTAACCATCGCATGGCCAGGGTGCTGCCACAGCCTCAGCCCTGGCCTCAGGGTTCTAGTGTTTCAGAAAGATTGTATTGCAGGAAGCTTCGTGAAATGCAGGAGGGCAGGCAGGGACCCCTCCCCGCCAGGCTCTGGGCGCCTCGGATCTGCCCGGTGCCGGCAGTCGCGCACCTGCTGTCTCCGGCGTCCGGGTGACGTCACGCCCTGTCCCCTTGGCTCTGTGGCGACATCACACCCACTACAGTCTCCCCCTCACCACCACAGGTTTTTCTTTTTCAAAATTGCCTTGACGTAGTTGTGCACACAGGGATTTCAGCTTCAACCCCGCGGGAGAATGGAGGTGTCTGTCCAGTGCGTCTCGGCCTCCAATCAGTGTCAGCCCCTGTTCAACCCCGAGCGGCAGCGTGGCTCACGGTCTCTCTGAGGCTGAATCCTCTACCCTCGCTCTCCCACCCCTCCCCCTCCCCCTCCAGGCCGGCCTTGCGGGCCAAACATTGTCACGCCAGTGGTCACAGTTTCTTTTAGCTGACCATTTGAACACTGAGCACAAGCGGTTCTTCCCGGCAGTCCTGGTGGACGGGTAGCATGACTGTCCCGTTTCACAGAAGGAAACACTGGTTCTGTGTTTGTGGGGAAGCCCTCATTCCAGGGCCCACCCGAGAGCCGGACGCAAAGCTGTGTATAAGAAAAAATGAAACTGCTCTGCCCACCCCACGCGGCAGAAAGAGCAAAATAATAGCAATCTGAAGCATGGCCTGGGTGTCGACAAATGGTTTGAATTAGTGATTCACTTTCCGCTGTCCAGGCCAGGCCGGCCGGGTGTCAGGCCACGGCCGGGCGGGTGCAGGTCCCCCTGCCTGGCCCATCACCCTGGCTGCTGCCCGCCCCGGCCCCTCCCGGGCCCAGGCTGCAGAGCTGGGGCTCCGCCCCCCTTCTCTGTAGAGGCCGGGAGGCAAGGCCCTTCCCAGGGTCGGGACCCCAGGGCCCCGGAGGGGCTGGGCTCCGCTGCTGAGTCACATCCACGGAGCCGGCTCTGGTTTCCTGCTCTTACCCTCCCCAGCGTTAGTGTGGGTGACTGGTCCTCTGGCGCTGCGGCCGCAGCCCCTCCCTCCTGCCTCCGCCTCCCCCGCCGCTTCCCCTTCCCGGCCCCTCTCCTCCTCCCCGTCCACCTGGCCAGAAAGCCTGGGCCGATGCCAGCCTTGGAACCGCAGAGCCGCGGCCAGGCTCTCGGACCTGTCTGGCCCTGAGATCTGGCCCCAGACTGCTCAGCTTCTCACCCACTGCCCGTGCTGCGGCCTCCAGGTTCCTCCATCTGTCTGCTAAGGCCCGCCGGCCCGCTCCAAACTCCGTGTGGCTCCTGGCCTAGGGAAGGGCCTGTGGACAGGACGCACCGGCCCCACCGGCCCTGCCAGCGGCCTGTGCTCGGCCAAAGGGCCCCGTCGGGTCCCACGTCTCCGCCCCTCCCCCAACCTCAGGTCCCTGAGGACGGCGGCCCTGGCCTGGCCTTGTTGCTGCCAACTGTGCACCGACGCGTCCCCAGCCCTACCTGTGTGTCCTGCGCCCAGCTCCCCTTCCCCAGCGTCCCCGCCTGCAGCCCTGTCCTCGGTGCCTGCATCTGTCCCCTCTGTGCCCCGGGGTGGCCCCGGCTGCCCGGGTGCTGGAGCCCCAGGCGGCTCGCGGAGCCGGTCTCCTCACCTGCAGACGGCCACGCTGACCGCCGAGGAGCCGCGTCTGCTTCACGGCGTTCCTTTCCCTGGGAGGCCCCGGCCTCGGCTGCTCTGGAGTTTGTCCCAGGACGGCTTCCTTGCCCTGTTCTGTCCCTGGCACATCGCCGGCGGAGCGCCACGCACAGCCAGGGGCCGGCCGGGGGTCCTCTCAGCGCGGGCTCAGGTGCCCCAGCTCCTGACGCTAGTTGCGCCGGGGCTGCATCATGCCCGCCGAGTTCCCTGGCTGCCCTGCCGCCCGCAGGCCCAGCCCCGTCAGCCCTCAGCGCCTTTGACCCCCCACCCGCCAGTCCTGGGGGCTGTGTTCCCTCCATCTCACCTCCAGCTGCTGAAGGCCGGGGTGAGGGCTCACGCCCGGCACCCCGGTACTGGGAGGTGGAGACGGCTGGGTTGCGGTTTAAAGCGAGCCCAGCAAAGTGTGTCTGAGACCCGGCGTCAGAGATGCCAGCCATGGCGAGCTGCTTGCTTGTGACCCCAGCTGCGCGGGGCACAGGAGGAGGGCCAGGTCCTGGGCTGGGCCTAGCCAGAGTGAGGCCTGCGTGAGAAGTCACGGGAGCCAGCAGTCCCCAATCCCTTCTCTAAGCCGTAGTGCGCTCGGCCCTACCAGCGGCAGACCGGACGTCTCAGGGACCTTGACCTGCAAACGCTCTGGGCTCCCGGTCCTGGCTGAGCCCAGGCTGTCCTCGGGAGTGACCGGAAGCAGAGGCCCGGGCTGTCCACGGGAGTGACCGGAAGCAGAGGCCCGGGCTGTCCACCGGAGTGACCGGAAGCAGAGGCCCGGGCTGTCCACCGGAGTGACCGGAAGCAGAGACCCGGGCTGTCCTCGGGAGTGACCGGGAGCAGAGGCCCGGGCTGTCCTCAGGAGTGACCGGAAGCAGAGGCCCGGGCTGTCCACGGGAGTGACCGGAAGCAGAGGCCCGGGCTGTCCACGGGAGTGACCGGGAGCAGAGGCCCGGGCTGTCCTCGGGAGTGACCGGGAGCAGAGACCCGGGCTGTCCATGGGAGTGACCGGGAGCAGAGGCCCGGGCTGTCCACCGGAGTGACCGGAAGCAGAGGCCCGGGCTGTCCACCGGAGTGACCGGAAGCAGAGACCCGGGCTGTCCTTGGGAGTGACCGGGAGCAGAGGCCCGGGCTGTCCTCGGGAGTGACTGGGAGCAGAGGCCCGGGCTGTCCACCGGAGTGACCGGAAGCAGAGGCCTGGGCTGTCCACCGGAGTGACCGGGAGCAGAGGCCCGGACTGTCCACCGGAGTGACCGGGAGCAGAGGCCCGGGCTGTCCACGGGAGTGACCGGGAGCAGAGGCCCGGGCTGTCCACGGGAGTGACCGGGAGCAGAGGCCCGGGCTGTCCACCGGAGTGACCGGGAGCAGAGGCCCGGGCTGTCCACCGGAGTGACCGGGAGCAGAGGCCCGGGCTGTCCTCGGGAGTGACCGGGAGCAGAGGCCCGGGCTGTCCACGGGAGTGACCGGGAGCAGAGGCCCGGGCTGTCCACGGGAGTGACCGGGAGCAGAGGCCAGGGCTGTCCACCGGAGTGACCGGAAGCAGAGGCCCGGGCTGTCCTCGGGAGTGACCGGGAGCAGAGGCCCGGGCTGTCCATGGGAGTGACCGGGAGCAGAGGCCCGGGCTGTCCACGGGAGTGACCGGGAGCAGAGGCCCGGGCTGTCCACCGGAGTGACCGGGAGCAGAGGCCCGGGCTGTCCTCAGGAGTGACCGGAAGCAGAGGCCCGGGCTGTCCACGGGAGTGACCGGGAGCAGAGGCCCGGGCTGTCCACCGGAGTGACCGGGAGCAGAGGCCAGGGCTGTCCACCGGAGTGACCGGGAGCAGAGGCCCGGGCTGTCCTCGGGAGTGACCGGAAGCAGAGGCCCGGGCTGTCCACCGGAGTGACCGGAAGCAGAGGCCCAGGCTGTCCACGGGAGTGACCGGGAGCAGAGGCCCGGGCTGTCCACCGGAGTGACCGGGAGCAGAGGCCAGGGCTGTCCACCGGAGTGACCGGAAGCAGAGGCCCGGGCTGTCCTCGGGAGTGACCGGGAGCAGAGGCCCGGGCTGTCCACGGGAGTGACCGGGAGCAGAGGCCCGGGCTGTCCTTGGGAGTGACCGGGAGCAGAGGCCAGGGGCTTCTGTCTGGGCTCCCAAGTGGGGGAGGTGGGATGGTGTTCTGGTTGCTTTGACTTTTGTCTAAGGTCCTGACTTGAGAAGCTTCCAGAACTTTCCATGGAGGACCCAAGCCCAGGGAGCCCTCCCCTCAGGCTGCCTAGCCTGTGTTCCCTGGCCGCTGTCCCCACCACACTGCCTTTGGGCTCCTTTCCACTCTGCCCTTCTCCCCATCCCCGTGGTCTGCGGAG
This sequence comes from Dipodomys spectabilis, assembly GCF_019054845.1. Lineage (NCBI taxonomy): Eukaryota > Metazoa > Chordata > Mammalia > Rodentia > Heteromyidae > Dipodomys > Dipodomys spectabilis. Next base: position 696,361 of record NW_024871376.1, read on the forward strand.
TTCGGCCTGCCATCAGCAGGGCTGAGGCCTGCCCTCTGCACAAAGGTGAACGTTCCTGGAAACGCTCACCTGTTCTCCACCTTCAACGGAAGCTGGAACCTGCCCGTCCACCTCCATGCGGCCTGGGAGCCGCCCGGAGCCATTCGACTGCGGACTCCAGTCCAGTGGCCCCTGCCCTCCCCAGCTGGTATCCCAGGAAGCCTGGGACCCCCAGAGCCAGTAGCCCAGACGCTGGCGTTAGACGGCGCTAAGTCTCTCATTGTACTTGGGACCAAGTTTGGAGATGTGCCACTCCCTCACCTTGCAGCTCCGTCCAGCGGCGTCCCCGGGGGGTCCAGCGGCCCTTGGGCAGCTGACTTAACGTCGGGTTTTGTGCAAATCTGTCACAACTCATTTTGGTTGCAAGTGGTACAGCGCGACGGGAAATGAGACCGTGTGGTCCCGTTACTCTGCGTGATGGCGGAGGGCCGTGAATGCCAGGCACGGCTGCCTCCAGAGCCCAGATGATGGCCCAGGGCTTGGTTCCTCTTCTTGGCTTGGCTTTCGTGGTGCTGGTGTCACGGTCAGACAAGGTCTCCTCCCGTGCTACAGTGGCTTGCCGCTGTTTCAGCCTTGCGAGTCCCTCCAGTGTGAACCGAGCCCTGTTTGTTGCTTTGCCCGATGGCCTGGGCCCCGACCAGGCACGGGGGCCTGTGGGAAGTGCTTTGGTCGGCCGGGCCCAGGGCTCTGGCTCCGGTAGGAGCGCAGAGGCTCCGCAGGACACTGGGAAGGAGTGGACTCCTGGGCTCAGTGGGAGTCTGTTACCCGATAGGCTTGCCAGGCCCGCGGTCTGCCCAGCCCCGACACGGCCACCTGCCCACGGCACTACCGTCTTGTCCCTCTCGCCTGCCTTCTCTTTGCCCCTGCCTCTTCACAACGACACTTCATGGGGTCGAGTCGGACTCCTGTGGCTTCTCCAGGGCGCACTGTAAGGTCCAGTGTTGGCAGGGCCCCAGGTCAGGCTAGCAGGACCGCCCGCCACCTCCCCCCATCAGATCACCGTCCCTGCCTGACCAGACTCTCCAGCCCCGAATGATGTCCACCGGCCCTGGGCCTGTCCTCCCAGAGCCCTTCCCCGAGGTCCCCACCCTCCCACCCCACTGCTCTGTGGAGCCGGGCTTGTCCCTGGGGCGTGGTGTGGCACCGGCCTCGGGGCCCGTGGACGGAGCCGTGAGATACTCTCTTTAACATGCCTCCTTTCTCCCCTGCAGCAAGACGGGACCAGCAAGGAGTGTGTGTTCATCGAGAAGGTTTTGGAGAACAACTACACGGCCCTGATGTCGGCCAAGTACTCGGGCTGGTACGTGGGCTTCACCAAGAAGGGCCGCGCCCGCAAGGGTCCCCGGACCCGCGAGAACCAGCAGGACGTGCACTTCATGAAGCGCCACCCCCGGGGCCAGCTGGAGCCGCAGAAGCCCTTCAAGTACACCACGGTGACCAAGCGGACCCGGCGGGTGCGCCCCACGCACCCCGGCTAGGCCGCCTCGGCCCCACGCCACCCGCGCCGCCCACTCCCGGAGAACTGCAGCAGGGGGATATTTTTACACGAGAAAACAAGGAAGAAGCTCTATTTTTGTACATTGTGTTTAAAAGAAGAGACTGAGCCAAAACTTGAGGGGCGGGGGGGGGGGGGCACGATAAGGATCTCACCTCCGAGCAGGTGAAGCCAGACGCAGGACGAGGGCCGGGAGACCCGTGGGGCCCGGGGCCGCCTCTCCTGGAGGAGGCAGCCCGCGGTCCCCACTCGGGACTTGGCAGACCTAAGTCCTTTCCCCCAAAGGTTCTGAAAGCAAAGGAACAACGGGAAAACAGATCGGAAAGAGAGGGTGGTGCCCCCCCCCCCCACGAGGCCACCCCGCCCTCCCGGTCCACACCTCTCGCCCCAGACGCCAACAAAAATCGCTCTCCGGTTTGCAGCTGTTTATTTATTGTCCGCTGCAAGCTGACCCGAGACACCGCGCAGGAAAGGGGCATCCCGGAACTCTCCGCGCCTCGACCTTCGACGACAGACGGACACCCGCGTCCAGTCATGGTGACCGCGCTGCAGTGGTCCTGAGGTCCGCTCCGGCCCCTCGGCGACTCCAGGGATGAGGGAATCCTTTAAAACCAGCTATGTTATATATATTATATATATGAGCTATTTATTTCACCTCTCTGTATATTGCAGTTTCATGAACCAAGTATTACTGCCTCAACCATTAAAAACAACAGACAGATTATTTAAAAACAAAGCCGGAGGCAAGCGGTGGCTGGAGCAACTTCTTTATGTCTGCTGCGCCTTGGTCTGTGGCCACTGCTCTCAGGACTGGAACTGGCTCACTTGTTGATGGATTGGTTCATGTGTGCACATCTGTTCCTTAGTTCACATCTCCATGTACCTCCATCCTTTCCTTCGCGTCTTCGTCTGTTTCTTTGCCTCCTTCCTTCATCCCCTCATCCAGCCAACAACCCAATCACCCATTCACGTGCCTTCATTCGAACCTTTATCCATCCATCCACCTCTTACATCCCTTCCTGCATGCATTTACCCACCTGTCCCTTGACTCACCCAGCATTTCCTGCGCTCCAGGCATGCGTCCACCTTAGTAAGATAAAAACCTTGGCTTCAGAGATTTCATTTACTATGTGGCTGGTTCAGGGCCGACTCACTCACTCACATGTATGCAGCCAGCACCTCTTTGTGCCAAGTTTCTATGTCCAGGCCCCTTCTAGTGGTTCATTTTTCTTCTGATTCCTTGCATTGTTCACTGACTTACTGATGGGTCCATTCATTCAACCTGGTTTTACTGAGCACCTCTAAGAGCTAGATATTCTTCTGGGGACAGGTGGTCCATTGAAGAACAAGATACCCAGAGCTGTCCTAACTCATGGAGGTTGTAGGGTAGGGCTTGGTTGAGTCTTTGCTCTATTTTGCCAAACACAGGCTGGACAGGGAAATAGGGTGGGGTTTCCAGGTCAGTTTGATATCTGGAATTTCCTTTATCATCCATCCATCCGTCCATCCGTCTGTCTGTCTTTCCCTGTGCTTCTGGATCTAAAGAAGTGGAGGGTAGAGAGGACGCTGGTCTTGGGCCCCGGCCACCTGCTCCTGCCTTCTCCTGGAGGGAGTGGAGACAGACCCGCCCCAGCGCGGGGACAGAGCCAGGCGGGGTGGGGGGGCCCTGGCGGGGGAAGGCACGGGGAAGACACGTGTAGCCAGAGCGGGAGCTCCCGGTCTGCCTGTGGGGCCCGCTGGACTTGCGCCAGGCCAAGCTGGGGTGCCCGGGGCCTGAAAGTCCTGTAAACGCGCAGAGCCTTCTCTCCCTGGCCGGGACGGGGCTCACAGGAAGCAATGGTGAATGACGTGCTAGAGATGGGGTGCAGCGCCCCAGCCGCCCAATTAGCCGGTGGGTCTGCTGCAGACATTAGACCAAGCTGGGGACCGGATGGCGGCCCGGCGCAGCCCGGGTCCCGGCCTGCCTGGCTTCCTGGCTGAGTCTTCCAGCACCGACGGGCCGGGAGGCGGGAGGTGGCCGGCCTGCGGCCCCCCGTGGAGCGGACGGGCCATTAACCAGGCCTTCCCCCACCTCCCAGCAGCTCGCGGGCCCAATTAGCACTTGCTGGAGTTCCTGTCCGGCCCCACTGGGCAGGCAGCTCCCCAGCCCCGTGCAGGCTGACGGGCCGCAGCTGCAGGCCTCGGTCACCCTGGAGCCCGTCCCAAGCGCTGGGTGCTCTCTGAAGACCGCCACTGACCTGTGTCCCTGGTCCACCCCTGGTGTGGCCGCTGTCCCCTGCCTGTCATTTAATTCCTACTCACTGTCCTCTGGCATTTCTTGTTTTTCATCTGCTTCCTACCCACGGAGAAACTGAGTCTGGGAAGGGAGTCCCTCATTCAAAATAGTTGGTCAGACCTCCAAACCCTGCGTGTGACCATGACACCCCCCACCCCAAGAAACCGGTGGGAAATCAGAGAAGCCAAGAGCCTTGCTCAGAGACACACAGTCGGGACGTGGTAGCGCAATGTCCTCGCCTCTCCTCTCCTCCACCCTGCCTGATACACTCAGGGCTCTTCAGGCTGTGGAGAGACACGGAAGTGGACTTCGACGTGGACATGCGTTAGCATGTGTGCACTGGTGTCGGTCGGGCTTCGGGCAGAGCTGGAGCTGGGCCATGTTTTCTTTCCCTGCTCTCTCCTCTGATTGGTTTCTTTCTCAGGAGGGCAGATTTATATCCTGCTGGATTAATACTTTAGAGGATGTTTATTCTCCCTTTTTGGGGAGTGTAGCACTAGGGCTTGAACTCAGGATCTTTTTTTTTTTGGATCCGGTCGTGGGGCCTGAACTTTGGGCCTGGGCGCTGTCCCTCAGCTCTGAAGCTCAAGGCTAGCGCTCTACCACTTGAGCCACAGCGCCACTTCCGGCTTTTTTCTTTTTGCTTATGTGGTGCTGAGGAATCAAACCCAGGGCCTCAGGCATGCAAGGCAAGCGCTCTACCACTGAGCCACCTTCCCAGCCCGTGAACTCAGGATCTTATGCTCTTGCTTGGCTTTCTGCTCAAGACCGGTGGCCTACCATTTGATCCATAACTCCACATTGCTGGTTGACTTGGACTTTTCTGCCTGAGCTGGTTTTGAGCCAAGATCCTCAGATCTCAAGTCTCCTGACTAGCTAGATTACAGGTGTGAGACACCCTTGAATACGTCTCTGACCAGGGAGGTCAAATAGTTTAGCTGACCAGCTGTAGGTCATGGCTAGTCCCTGGAGCTGGGCTAGGGGAGGAGTAAGCCCGATGTGTGCCCAGAGCGGCCACGGAGGGAGGCGGAGCAGCCCAGGGGCCCGCCAGGTGCTCCTCATCTCCAGGAGAGATGCCTCTAGGCCCCACCCACCGCTCAGCGTCTCGGGGCCTGGGGCAGGCCTGAAGCTCGAATTCCAACAGCTTCCCAGGTTACCACCACTGCCCATCCGAGGGCCAGACTTTGAGGACCACTTGTCTCCCGTTTGCTCTTCATCTCAAGCTCAATCCTCCTTCTGTGACCCGGGCTACAGGATCCTGTGTTCAAATCACAGCTCTCAACTCCGAACACGTGCGCCTCAGGAGATGGTGGCTTTCCAGAGCTGGGCAGGTACTGCCATTTCCTGGGTTTCACGCTCAGGTGCCCAGGTGGGCTGGTCCAGCCCTGGTCTCTGGGCCGCAGTCCCTGCCCCCGCACCCCCCTCCGCTCCTCTCTCCCTCCCACCTCAGAACCCTGTGTTCCCAGCATGCCTTGCCTCGTGCTGCAGACAGCTCCAGATTACAGAATAGTACCCACGGTGCTGTGTGTCCCCGGTGGGGACACGCTGGTCTCTGTCCTAGGAAGGGAAAAACGCGAATCCTGTCTTGGTAGAAGTGAGGTCATGTTGGATTCAGGTGTGCAGGAAGTCAGATGGTAGGAATATCGCCAATTTTCCTTCAATTATCTTGCTTCTTTTGTATTTGGAGAAATATTGCTCTGGGATACATTCACGCCGGTGGACGGTCTAGTAGTACCAAGCAAAATTTGGTAGGAGTAACTCATTTTGTCCTGGGGACACCAAATCATGGCTAATTTCATGTCTTACCTATTCGTTTATCTGTTCTCTTACCAATGCATCATCCATCCATCCATGCCTCTGCCCACCTGTCCGTCTGTCCTTCTGTCCATGCATCTGTCCCTCCGTCCATGCATCTATGCATCTATGCATCCATGCATTTGTCCGCCCGTCGATCCGTCTGTGCACTTGTCTGTCTTTCCGTCTGTTCATCCATTTGTGTTGGAAGGCTGGTCTTTGGCGGTGGCCGTGTCCATTTGTGTTGGAAGGCTGGTCTTTGGCGGTGGCCGTGTTATGGGGACTTGGTGTCTCTGCTCCCCCCGGCACGATCCCTTCCCTTTCAGGTGCGCCACTGTTTTCCAGCTGGCTCGGCCTGTTCACCATCCCCACTCCCAGCCTGGCTTCCAAGCCTGGGGTCCTGCCCTTGAACAGCCGAACTTCCGGGGCGGAAGGACAGACTTACTCCCAGAGCTCCAGATGCTCAGGCAGCGTGGAGACCTCCAGGACGGGGTCGGTCACACAAGTTGCTTCACCCCTCCTATAGCTCTCAGTACTTCCAGCCAGGCTGGGGAGGGGCCCCGGGAGGGGGGCTGTGGTCAGCCAGGAGGGGCGGGAGCAGGCTGGGGGGGGCAGGGGGCTGGGGGGGCTGTGGTCAGCCAGGAGGGGCGGGAGCAGGCTGGGGGGGGCAGGGGGCTGGGGGGGCTGTGGTCAGCCAGGAGGGGCGGGAGCAGGCTGGGGGGGGCAGGGGGCTGGGGGGGCTGTGGTCAGCCAGGAGGGGCGGGAGCAGGCTGGGGGGGGCAGGGGGCTGGGGGGGGCTGTGGTCAGCCAGGAGGGGCGGGAGCAGGCTGGGGGGGGCAGGGAGCTGGGGGGGCTGTGGTCAGCCAGGAGGGGCGGGAGCAGGCTGGGGGGGCAGGGGGCTGGGGGGGGGCTGTGGTCAGCCAGGAGGGGCAGGAGCAGGCTGGGGGGGGGCAGGGGGCTGGGGGGGGCTTCCATTAGGAATGAAGCCTGGCTTGCCGGTGGAGGAGAGGAGCCATGAGCTCATTCAGAAGTCTGGAACCGCTTTTATTTCCTGGAGATCTTAATCTGCAGTCACCTCTGACCCGAGCCCTGAGGCGATTAGAACCCTGCCAGTGGTGGGTTTTGAACTTCCCGGGGAGCTACTTCCTTTGTATTCAGTGCTGGGTAATCCGGATAAAAGGCTTCACTTAAGCAAATAGACGATTACAGCCCACAATAGACCAGATCCTGCAGCACTGGGGTTGAGACTGAAGTCTGCTTTCACGACTGCCTCTCCCTAATTCCCCTTACACACACACTACCCCCCCCCCCCAGCTGCGTCTGGGGGCCCAGGGAAGGATTCCCGCCCCTCCGAACAACCCAGGGCTGGTGGGTCGGGCGCAGCAGAGCAGGATTTTAGGTGACCTCTGGGGCTCACCGTCCAGCATTTGTCTGGGACACGCGAGGTTCTGGGAAAGTGGACCTGGCGCCACAAGTGTGCGGTGATCCAGTGTGTGAGAGAAGGCGCCGGAAGGCTGGCGTGGCGGCAATCGCCTGTCACCCTACCTGCCCCAGATTCACAAGCTGGGGACCACGGGGAAAGGCCAGACTGGCCGAGAAGTTTCTGAGGCAGGTAGGATCTGAGAACAGCATGAAGGAACTCCATCTACCTACCTGCCTATCATCTATCTACCTCTACCTACCTATTCTTTCTTTTCATCTATCTATCTATCTATCCATCCATCCATCATCCATCTATCCATCCATCTATCTATCCATCCATCATCCATCCATCCATCTATCTATCTATCTATCCATCCATCTATCTATCTATCTATCTATCTATCTATCTATCTATCTATCTATCTATCTATCTATCTATCTGTCTGTCTGTCTATCTGTCCATCCATCCATCCATCCATCATCCATCTATCCATCCATCCATCTATCTATCCATCCATCTATCCATCCATCATCCATCTATCTATCTATCTATCCATCCATCCATCCATCATCCATCTATCCATCCATCATCCATCTATATATCCATCCATCCACCCATCCATCCATCCTCTGTCCTCTAGCAGCGTAGCTCTCATCTATCTCCTTTACCTCCTATTTAATTACCTATTATCTATCAACCATCTTCTGATCACCTACTTACCTATCTACTTCCCAGCCCTCACCTCTGTGGTGTTTGAGTTGCTGGTCACTGGTTCTGTTCCTCTGTGGTGTTTGAGTTGCTGGTCGCTGGTTCTGTTCCTCTGTGGTGTTTGAGTTGCTGGTCGCTGGTTCTGTTCCTCTGTGGTGTTTGAGTTGCTGGCAGTTGCTGGTTCTGTTGCTCTGTGGTGTTTGAGTTGCTGGTCACTGGTTCTGTTCCTCTGTGGTGTTTGAGTTGCTGGTCACTGGTTCTGTTGCTCTGTGGTGTTTGAGTTGCTGGTTGCTGGTTCTGTTCCTCTGTGGTGTTTGAGTTGCTGGTTGCTGGTTCTGTTGCTCTGTGGTGTTTGAGTTGCTGGCAGTGGCTGGTTCTGTTGCTCTGTGGTGTTTGAGTTGCTGGTCGCTGGTTCTGTTCCTCTGTGGTGTTTGAGTTGCTGGTCGCTGGTTCTGTTCCTCTGTGGTGTTTGAGTTGCTGGTCACTGGTTCTGTTGCTCTGTGGTGTTTGAGTTGCTGGTTGCTGGTTCTGTTCCTCTGTGGTGTTTGAGTTGCTGGCAGTTGCTGGTTCTGTTGCTCTGTGGTGTTTGAGTTGCTGGTTGCTGGTTCTGTTGCTCTGTGGTGTTTGAGTTGCTGGCAGTGGCTGGTTCTGTTGCTCTGTGGTGTTTGAGTTGCTGGCAGTTGCTGGTTCTGTTCCTCTGTGGTGTTTGAGTTGCTGGCAGTTGCTGGTTCTGTTGCTCTGTGGTGTTTGAGTTGCTGGTTGCTGGTTCTGTTGCTCTGTGGTGTTTGAGTTGCTGGCAGTGGCTGGTTCTGTTCCTCTGTGGTGTTTGAGTTGCTGGCAGTTGCTGGTTCTGTTGCTCTGTGGTGTTTGAGTTGCTGGCAGTTGCTGGTTCTGTTGCTCTGTGGTGCTTGAGTTGCTGGCAGTTGCTGGTTCTCTGTTCCTCTGTGGTGTTTGAGTTGCTGGCAGTTGCTGGTTCTGTTGCTCTGTGGTGTTTGAGTTGCTGGTTGCTGGTTCTGTTGCTCTGTGGTGTTTGAGTTGCTGGCAGTTGCTGGTTCTGTTGCTCTGTGGTGTTTGAGTTGCTGGTCGCTGGTTCTGTTGCTCTGTGGTGTTTGAGTTGCTGGCAGTTGCTGGTTCTGTTGCTCTGTGGTGTTTGAGTTGCTGGCAGTTGCTGGTTCTGTTGCTCTGTGGTGCTTGAGTTGCTGGCAGTTGCTGGTTCTCTGTTCCTCTGTGGTGTTTGAGTTGCTGGCAGTTGCTGGTTCTGTTGCTCTGTGGTGTTTGAGTTGCTGGTTGCTGGTTCTGTTCCTCTGTGGTGTTTGAGTTGCTGGCAGTGGCTGGTTCTGTTGCTCTGTGGTGTTTGAGTTGCTGGCAGTTGCTGGTTCTGTTGCTCTGTGGTGTTTGTGTTGCTGGTCGCTGGTTCTGTTCCTCTGTGGTGTTTGAGTTGCTGGCAGTCGCTGGTTCTGTTGCTCTGTGGTGTTTGAGTTGCTGGCAGTTGCTGGTTCTGTTGCTCTGTGGTGTTTGAGTTGCTGGTTGCTGGTTCTGTTGCTCTGTGGTGTTTGAGTTGCTGGTCACTGGTTCTGTTGCTCTGTGGTGTTTGAGTTGCTGGCAGTTGCTGGTTCTGTTGCTCTGTGGTGTTTGAGTTGCTGGTTGCTGGTTCTGTTGCTCTGTGGTGTTTGAGTTGCTGGTCACTGGTTCTGTTGCTCTGTGGTGTTTGAGTTGCTGGTGTCGCTGGTTCTGTTGCTCTGTGGTGTTTGAGTTGCTGGCAGTTGCTGGTTCTGTTGCTCTGTGGTGTTTGAGTTGCTGGCAGTTGCTGGTTCTGTTGCTCTGTGGTGTTTGAGTTGCTGGTCGCTGGTTCTGTTCCTCTGTGGTGTTTGAGTTGCTGGCAGTTGCTGGTTCTGTTGCTCTGTGGTGTTTGAGTTGCTGGTTGCTGGTTCTGTTGCTCTGTGGTGTTTGAGTTGCTGGTCGCTGGTTCTGTTCCTCTGTGGTGTTTGAGTTGCTGGTCGCTGGTTCTGTTGCTCTGTGGTGTTTGAGTTGCTGGTTGCTGGTTCTGTTCCTCTGTGGTGTTTGAGTTGCTGGTTGCTGGTTCTGTTCCTCTGTGGTGTTTGAGTTGCTGGTTGCTGGTTCTGTTGCTCTGTGGTGTTTGAGTTGCTGGTTGCTGGTTCTGTTGCTCTGTGGTGTTTGAGTTGCTGGTCGCTGGTTCTGTTCCTCTGTGGTGCTTGAGTTGCTGGTGTTGCTGGTTCTGTTCCTCTGTGGTGTTTGAGTTGCTGGCAGTTGCTGGTTCTGTTGCTCTGTGGTGTTTGAGTTGCTGGTCGCTGGTTCTGTTGCTCTGTGGTGTTTGAGTTGCTGGTTGCTGGTTCTGTTGCTCTGTGGTGTTTGAGTTGCTGGCAGTGGCTGGTTCTGTTGCTCTGTGGTGTTTGAGTTGCTGGCAGTGGCTGGTTCTGTTGCTCTGTGGTGTTTGAGTTGCTGGCAGTGGCTGGTTCTGTTGCTCTGTGGTGTTTGAGTTGCTGGTTGCTGGTTCTGTTGCTCTGTGGTGTTTGAGTTGCTGGTTGCTGGTTCTGTTGCTCTGTGGTGTTTGAGTTGCTGGCAGTTGCTGGTTCTGTTGCTCTGTGGTGTTTGAGTTGCTGGTTGCTGGTTCTGTTGCTCTGTGGTGTTTGAGTTGCTGGCAGTCGCTGGTTCTGTTGCTCTGTGGTGTTTGAGTTGCTGGCAGTGGCTGGTTCTGTTGCTCTGTGGTGTTTGAGTTGCTGGTTGCTGGTTCTGTTGCTCTGTGGTGTTTGAGTTGCTGGCAGTGGCTGGTTCTGTTGCTCTGTGGTGTTTGAGTTGCTGGCAGTCGCTGGTTCTGTTCCTCTGTGGTGTTTGAGTTGCTGGTTGCTGGTTCTGTTGCTCTGTGGTGTTTGAGTTGCTGGTTGCTGGTTCTGTTGCTCTGTGGTGTTTGAGTTGCTGGCAGTTGCTGGTTCTGTTGCTCTGTGGTGTTTGAGTTGCTGGCAGTTGCTGGTTCTGTTGCTCTGTGGTGTTTGAGTTGCTGGTGTTGCTGGTTCTGTTGCTCTGTGGTGTTTGAGTTGCTGGTCGCTGGTTCTGTTCCTCTGTGGTGTTTGAGTTGCTGGTTGCTGGTTCTGTTCCTCTGTGGTGTTTGAGTTGCTGGTCGCTGGTTCTGTTGCTCTGTGGTGTTTGAGTTGCTGGTTGCTGGTTCTGTTGCTCTGTGGTGTTTGAGTTGCTGGCAGTGGCTGGTTCTGTTCCTCTGTGGTGTTTGAGTTGCTGGTCGCTGGTTCTGTTGCTCTGTGGTGTTTGAGTTGCTGGCAGTTGCTGGTTCTGTTGCTCTGTGGTGTTTGAGTTGCTGGCAGTGGCTGGTTCTGTTCCTCTGTGGTGTTTGAGTTGCTGGTCGCTGGTTCTGTTGCTCTGTGGTGTTTGAGTTGCTGGCAGTTGCTGGTTCTGTTGCTCTGTGGTGTTTGAGTTGCTGGCAGTTGCTGGTTCTGTTGCTCTGTGGTGTTTGAGTTGCTGGTTGCTGGTTCTGTTCCTCTGTGGTGTTTGAGTTGCTGGTCGCTGGTTCTGTTGCTCTGTGGTGTTTGAGTTGCTGGTCGCTGGTTCTGTTCCTCTGTGGTGTTTGAGTTGCTGGCAGTGGCTGGTTCTGTTGCTCTGTGGTGTTTGAGTTGCTGGCAGTTGCTGGTTCTGTTGCTCTGTGGTGTTTGAGTTGCTGGTCGCTGGTTCTGTTCCTCTGTGGTGTTTGAGTTGCTGGTCGCTGGTTCTGTTCCTCTGTGGTGTTTGAGTTGCTGGTCGCTGGTTCTGTTCCTCTGTGGTGTTTGAGTTGCTGGCAGTGGCTGGTTCTGTTCCTCTGTGGTGTTTGAGTTGCTGGTCGCTGGTTCTGTTGCTCTGTGGTGTTTGAGTTGCTGGCAGTTGCTGGTTCTGTTGCTCTGTGGTGTTTGAGTTGCTGGCAGTGGCTGGTTCTGTTCCTCTGTGGTGTTTGAGTTGCTGGTCGCTGGTTCTGTTGCTCTGTGGTGTTTGAGTTGCTGGCAGTTGCTGGTTCTGTTGCTCTGTGGTGTTTGAGTTGCTGGCAGTTGCTGGTTCTGTTCCTCTGTGGTGTTTGAGTTGCTGGCAGTTGCTGGTTCTGTTGCTCTGTGGTGTTTGAGTTGCTGGTCGCTGGTTCTGTTCCTCTGTGGTGTTTGAGTTGCTGGTCGCTGGTTCTGTTGCTCTGTGGTGTTTGAGTTGCTGGTCGCTGGTTCTGTTCCTCTGTGGTGTTTGAGTTGCTGGCAGTGGCTGGTTCTGTTGCTCTGTGGTGTTTGAGTTGCTGGCAGTTGCTGGTTCTGTTGCTCTGTGGTGTTTGAGTTGCTGGTCGCTGGTTCTGTTCCTCTGTGGTGTTTGAGTTGCTGGTCGCTGGTTCTGTTCCTCTGTGGTGTTTGAGTTGCTGGTCGCTGGTTCTGTTCCTCTGTGGTGTTTGAGTTGCTGGCAGTGGCTGGTTCTGTTCCTCTGTGGTGTTTGAGTTGCTGGCAGTTGCTGGTTCTGTTGCTCTGTGGTGTTTGAGTTGCTGGCAGTTGCTGGTTCTGTTGCTCTGTGGTGTTTGAGTTGCTGGCAGTTGCTGGTTCTGTTGCTCTGTGGTGTTTGAGTTGCTGGCAGTTGCTGGTTCTGTTGCTCTGTGGTGTTTGAGTTGCTGGTCGCTGGTTCTGTTCCTCTATGGTGTTTGAGTTGCTGGCTGCCGCTGGTTCTCTGTTCCTCTGTGGTGTTTGAGTTGCTGGCTGCCGCTGGTTGTCTGCTCTTCCTCTGATTTGGCATTCAGTTTTTGTTTGGTTTATGGACTACTTGGCACATTCAATGGAGTTCTATTGCTAATGACTAAAGCGTCCAGACTCCGTGCAGAAAGTGTGGGCCTGTCGTAGGCCGGGTATTGGGGGATGCAGGGCTGGTGAGGCTGCTGATCACCCGCGTTGCAGGAGATGCCGTGCAGAGATGCACTCTCTGACTCTTCCTTTGGCCTCCGTCAGCACAAGTTGTGTTTTGCCACATACAGATGGAAAAGTCACCAAATTACAAACCCAGATGCAAGCTATCTTTGGTGGAGTTGTGTGTGTGTGTGTGTGTGAGTATGGGGTTGTGTATGTGTGTTCAGTGGAGTGGTGTGTGTGTGTATGGGGTTGTGTATGTGTGTTCAGTGGAGTTGTGTGTGTGTGTATGGGGTTGTGTATGTGTGTTCGTGGAGTTGTGTGTGTGTGTATGGGGTTGTGTATGTGTGTTCGTGGAGTTGTGTGTGTGTGTGTATGGGGTTGTGTATGTGTGTTCGTGGAATTGTGTGTGTGTGTATGGGGTTGTGTATGTATGTTTAGTGGAGTTGTGTGTGTGTGTGTGTGTATGGGTTGTGTATGTGTATTCAGTGGAGTGGTATGTGTGTGTATGGGGTTGTGTGTGTGTGTTCAGTGGAGTTGTGTGTGTGTGTGTGTATGGGGTTGTGTATGTATGTTTAGTGGAGTGGTGTGTGTGTGTATGGGGTTGTGTATGTGTGTTCGTGGAGTTGTGTGTGTGTATGGGATTGTGTATGTGTGTTCAGTGGAGTTGTATGTGTGTGTATGGGGTTGTGTGTGTGTGTATAGGGTTGTGTATGTGTGTTCGTGGAATTGTGTGTGTGTGTAGTGGGGTTGTGTATGTGTGTACAGTGGAGTTGTGTGTGTGTGTGCACATGAAGAATCTTGGCCACCGCCTCTGTATCAGCTGTCAGCAGATCAGAGGCGCCATCCACGATTGTCATAATTCATTACGTTAATTAACCATGTTGAAGAAGTGGGCGTTGGCAGTGGGGATGGGCGTGGGGCTGGGGAAGGGCCTCCCGGCAGCCACCACGTTGTTGTGTCTCAGCCTCCGGGGTCAGAGCTCCCACGGTTTGATGGCTGCCACGGCCGGCGCACGGCCTCCTAACCGGGATCTCCATGCGGCCGTCATGTTTACGTCTCTGCAATTCTGTGCAGATGAAGCCTGGGGCAGGAAGCAGAGGCCAACAGCACTCCAGAACTTGGCTCTGGACGTTCCACTCTGTACCCAAAGGGGATAAGCACCCCGATGTCGGATACAAACCGGTGGTGTCTCTCCCGGGCCGCCTCCGGGCTGGCCGTCTGGCCTGGCCTGCTGTAGGACAAGTGGTACCACCACGGCCCTGGTTCCGCGGGAGACCGGTGGGGCCACACCTCCTCCGTGGTGCTGCTCAGCGCTGGGTGCTTGTCTGGCCAGCCTTGCCGAGTCTCCGTGCCCTCCGCTTCTCTCCGTGAGTGCTTCTTACATCCGAGCCTGGGCCCCATCCCCTCCGCCACCGGCACGCCCGACCCCCCCTCCCCTCCCCTCTCCTCTCCTCTCTCCCTGCGTTGTCCTCTGTCTGTCCTGCAGCCTGCGGGGAGTTTTCTGAGATGTGGCCGGTGGCGGTGGGCGCTCAGTCCCTCGCTTCCCCACTGCCTTGGGGGTTCTGGGATGATTACGAGGTCCTGCTGGGCCCGGGCCTGCCGATCGCCAGTTCATTTCCAAACCTTGCTTTACAGCCCCACACGGCTTCTTCCACCACATTCCTTGGCTTGCGCTGGCTTCTGTTGCATACCACCAGAGACTTGGATTCCCAAGTCATCGAAGCTTCTATTTGTGCTGCATAAAGGGCAGCGTGGTTTATTTTTCATAAAGCATGCCTTAGGTTGTTAGCGTGTGCTAGGCCCCCGACAGGTACACAGACTAGAAACCAGAGCCTTGGTCACACCAGTGAAGCGCTAGGTCAAATCTCACCTGCACACATCGGCCAAAGATTTTCCAATGACTGCCGTCAACAGATTTTCGTTTGGCTTGAATTACGTTTCCGGAGACTTCCAGCTTCACAAAGCCACTGCTTCACAAACTGTTTCTGGACAAAGAGGGTACCTGCCTCATCCTGGCCCGGTATTCTGCTATTCGTCAACAACTCTACTACCAACTTCTTTCCACCCTGGCAGTGAGATGATACTCTGTACAGTTTACAGAGCACCCTCATCTATTACCTCACTTCAATCTGCCGATAATCCCGACATAGCCAGCAGCTCCATGGAGAGTCTCCGAGAGCGCTCCGGCTGGCCCCAGGTCAGGGGCAAGGGAGGGCACACTGTTTGGAGCCCCATCTCCTGGCCAGGAACAGTGCTTCTCACCCACAATTCCGGTCACACAGGAGGCGGAGGTCTGAGACTCCTCCGAGGAGACCCGTGGCCTCTTCTGCCTCCAGGCCTGTCCTAAAAACTGTGGTGCAGGGACCCAGAATTCCCCAAGGCTGGCCCTGGGCTGCTAACCGTGGAGGAGCAGCAGGCCTGCCCGGCTAGGGGTGCGCGGACTAGGAAGCGTGGGATGGGGCTCTGGGTGGCCCCGAGGCGTTGACAGACGGGAGGACTCTCCTGCTCAGCGTCGGGACGCAGCGGCCTCTGTGGGGCTCCTCTCCAGCCTTCCCTGCCCGGCCTCCTCCAGCCTCCCACCCGCCGCACTTGGAGAGCCTCTGGCCTGCCCTGTCTTGGCCAGGGCCTCCTTGGAGGGTGTTTCTCTTGGATGAAAGGTCCTCCTTCCCTTCGTCCCCTCCACGAGAGGTTCCATGTATTTTCTTTTACTCGATTAAGCAAACAAAGGCCAGGGCCACTTGAAGGCTGAACTTGCCTGTCCTGGCTTCTCAGCCCCGGCCCGCAGCCCCTGCAGGAGCCCGACATCACGGAGGGGCCGCGAGGCCCCGGCCGGCAGGGCCACCACGCTGGCCAGGGCGGCACAGCTTGGCCTCGGTCCCTGCTTCCTGACCTCATCCCTCTTCTCCAGGCACGTTGATTCCAGGGGTGACAGCGCAGGGACTGGAGCGGTGGTCCCTGGGGTCTGGGGCCAACGTGCCCGTGCTTTCTGCAGGGGGCGACGCTGTGGTGCTGTGGCTCTGCACGTCCTCTGCTGGGCAGGGACAGACGCGGGAGGAGACCGGGCCGAGGGGCGGCCCCAGAGGCGTCCAGCGTGCCTGGGGTGGGGGCAGAGCCACGGAGGGGTGAGGGAGGCGGGGCCCTCCCCTGGCAGCCGTCCCGGGGGAAGGCCCTCTATGGTGCGTAGTGAGGACCACCCCTGCCCTTTGAGGCGGTGAGCTAGTGTCCCTGGCTTCAGGCCACGGAGGGGCAGGTGGTGCAGCTGGAACCTTCCCTAGGTGGGGTCTGGCTATGTCGCTTAAGCTGGCCTGAAACTTGAGACTCTCCTGCCTCAGTCTCTTGGGTGCTGGGATTACAGTATACGCCAACACACTGAGCCGGGTTCAATTAGCCTGGTTTACTTGCAGTGCTAGAGATCAAACACAGGGCCTGGCCTAGTGGACAGGTATGCAGCCCAAACCTAAACCTTCCCAAGTTGAGGTTCTAAGCACACCGGCAGGGCACAGGGGTGGTGTGCAGCACACAGGTGCAGGGGTGGTGTGCAGCACACAGGTGCAGGGGTGGTGTGCAGCACACAGGTGCAGGGGTGGTGTGCAGCACACAGGTGCAGGGGTGGTGTGCAGCACACAGGTGCAGGGGTGGTGTGCAGCACACAGGTGCAGGGGTGGTGTGCAGCATGCAGGTGCAGGGGTGGTGTGCAGCACACAGGTGCAGGGGTGGTGTGCAGCAGCACACAGGTGCAGGGGTGGTGTGCAGCACACAGGTGCAGGGGTGGTGTGCAGCACGCAGGTGCAGGGGTGGTGTGCAGCACACAGGTGCAGGGGTGGTGTGCAGCACACAGGTGCAGGGGTGGTGTGCAGCACACAGGTGCAGGGGTGGTGTGCAGCACACAGGTGCAGGGGTGGTGTGCAGCACGCAGGTGCAGGGGTGGTGTGCAGCAGCACACAGGTGCAGGGGTGGTGTGCAGCATGCAGGTGCAGGGGTGGTGTGCAGCACACAGGTGCAGGGGTGGTGTGCAGCACACAGGTGCAGGGGTGGTGTGCAGCACACAGGTGCAGGGGTGGTGTGCAGCAGCACACAGGTGCAGGGGTGGTGTGCAGCACACAGGTGCAGGGGTGGTGTGCAGCACGCAGGTGCAGGGGTGGTGTGCAGCACGCAGGTGCAGGGGTGGTGTGCAGCACACAGGTGCAGGGGTGGTGTGCAGCAGCACACAGGTGCAGGGGTGGTGTGCAGCAGCACACAGGTGCAGGGGTGGTGTGCAGCACACAGGTGCAGGGGTGGTGTGCAGCACACAGGTGCAGGGGTGGTGTGCAGCAGCACACAGGTGCAGGGGTGGTGTGCAGCACACAGGTGCAGGGGTGGTGTGCAGCACGCAGGTGCAGGGGTGGTGTGCAGCAGCACACAGGTGCAGGGGTGGTGTGCAGCACGCAGGTGCAGGGGTGGTTCACAGCAGCACACAGGTGCAGGGGTGGTGTGCAGCACACAGGTGCAGGGGTGGTGTGCAGCACGCAGGTGCAGGGGTGGTGTGCAGCAGCGCACAGGTGCAGGGGTGGTGTGCAGCACGCAGGTGCAGGGGTGGTGTGCAGCACACAGGTGCAGGGGTGGTGTGCAGCACGCAGGTGCAGGGGTGGTGTGCAGCACGCAGGTGCAGGGGTGGTGTGCAGCACACAGGTGCAGGGGTGGTGTGCAGCAGCACGCAGGTGCAGGGGTGGTGTGCAGCACGCAGGTGCAGGGGTGGTGTGCAGCACACAGGTGCAGGGGTGGTTCACAGCAGCACACAGGTGCAGGGGTGGTGTGCAGCACGCAGGTGCAGGGGTGGTGTGCAGCAGCACACAGGTGCAGGGGTGGTGTGCAGCAGCACACAGGTGCAGGGGTGGTGTGCAGCACGCAGGTGCAGGGGTGGTGTGCAGCACACAGGTGCAGGGGTGGTTCACAGCAGCACACAGGTGCAGGGGTGGTGTGCAGCAGCACACAGGTGCAGGGGTGGTGTGCAGCACGCAGGTGCAGGGGTGGTTCACAGCAGCACACAGGTGCAGGGGTGGTGTGCAGCACACAGGTGCAGGGGTGGTGTGCAGCACGCAGGTGCAGGGGTGGTGTGCAGCAGCGCACAGGTGCAGGGGTGGTGTGCAGCACACAGGTGCAGGGGTGGTTCACAGCAGCACACAGGTGCAGGGGTGGTGTGCAGCAGCACGCAGGTGCAGGGGTGGTTCACAGCAGCACACAGGTGCAGGGGTGGTGTGCAGCAGCACGCAGGTGCAGGGGTGGTTCACAGCAGCACACAGGTGCAGGGGTGGTGTGCAGCACGCAGGTGCAGGGGTGGTTCACAGCAGCACGCAGGTGCAGGGGTGGTGTGCAGCAGCACACAGGTGCAGGGGTGGTGTGCAGCACGCAGGTGCAGGGGTGGTGTGCAGCACACAGGTGCAGGGGTGGTGTGCAGCAGCACACAGGTGCAGGGGTGGTGTGCAGGACGCAGGTGCAGGGGTGGTTCACAGCAGCACGCAGGTGCAGGGGTGGTGTGCAGCAGCACACACTTGCAGGGGTGGTGTGCAGCACGCAGGTGCAGGGGTGGTTCACAGCAGCACACAGGTGCAGGGGTGGTGTGCAGCAGCACACAGGTGCAGGGGTGGTGTGCAGCACGCAGGTGCAGGGGTGGTGTGCAGCACGCAGGTGCAGGGGTGGTGTGCAGCAGCGCACAGGTGCAGGGGTGGTGTGCAGCAGCGCACAGGTGCAGGGGTGGTGTGCAGCAGCACGCAGGTGCAGGGGTGGTGTGCAGCACGCAGGTGCAGGGGTGGTGTGCAGCAGCGCACAGGTGCAGGGGTGGTTCACAGCAGCACACAGGTGCAGGGGTGGTGTGCAGCAGCACGCAGGTGCAGGGGTGGTGTGCAGCAGCACGCAGGTGCAGGGGTGGTGTGCAGCACGCAGGTGCAGGGGTGGTTCACAGCAGCACACAGGTGCAGGGGTGGTGTGCAGCACGCAGGTGCAGGGGTGGTGTGCAGCACGCAGGTGCAGGGGTGGTGTGCAGCAGCACACAGGTGCAGGGGTGGTGTGCAGCAGCACGCAGGTGCAGGGGTGGTGTGCAGCACGCAGGTGCAGGGGTGGTGTGCAGCAGCACACAGGTGCAGGGGTGGTGTGCAGCAGCGCAGGTGCAGGGGTGGTGTGCAGCACGCAGGTGCAGGGGTGGTGTGCAGCACGCAGGTGCAGGGGTGGTTCACAGCAGCACGCAGGTGCAGGGGTGGTGTGCAGCACGCAGGTGCAGGGGTGGTGTGCAGCAGCACACAGGTGCAGGGGTGGTGTGCAGCAGCACACAGGTGCAGGGGTGGTGTGCAGCACGCAGGTGCAGGGGTGGTGTGCAGCACGCAGGTGCAGGGGTGGTGTGCAGCAGCACGCAGGTGCAGGGGTGGTGTGCAGCACGCAGGTGCAGGGGTGGTTCACAGCAGCACGCAGGTGCAGGGGTGGTGTGCAGCAGCGCAGGCTGCCAGCCCTGCGCAGGTCGGCGGGGTGGTGCTCTCTGGGTCTGTGGTTCCATCTCATAGGTGGAAGGAGATGGGATCTGGCTGTTCTTGGCAAAGCAGTTCTCCGAGGAGTCTGGCCTGGGCGGGCCGGGCCCGCAGCCTTGTGTGGGGGCAGAGCTGGCTCCTAGGAAGGGGGCTTCCCTCCAGACATCCCTGCCCTCCGCCCCTCACACTGGCTGGCCCAGGTCCAGCCCCGGAGGCCCAGGGCTGGACAGATGGACAGACACTCTCCCCGCTGCCAACTCAGAGTGGGAAGGGCTGGCCCAGCAGTCCAGCGGGGAGTTCCGGCCAGAAACGATCAAGAGCAGATGGGACCATGGGGGCTTCCCCGGGGCCCGGGGCCCGGGCGTGGAGCCCTGGGATGGTGGGCCGCGGGGTTGCTGAGGTCAAGGGGCAGCATGCCAGGATCCTTGCAGCTGCAGCCTGGGGCGCTGGGTGGGAAGGGGCCCCCTCTTTTCTTCTCAAAGGGTCAGGTGAGCTTGGAGGGCCACTCCTGGGCTAGGCTAGGGGATGGGCGATCTGATCTGAGGGCCTTGCACCGGCAGTGGGCCGTTTGGCGCTCCTGTGGACTGCCAGTGTCTGCCCCAACCTGGGACTCCCAGTGACACCAGAGGATCGGAGGACTTGGGGAGGGGCCTCCGGCTCTTCCGGAGCCTTCTCCTGACCAGGGGTCTTTTTGGTCTCCCAGGGTCAGTCTTTATCTGTTCCCAGTGGACCCTGGTAGGGGCCGGATGTCCTGGTCACCCGCCCTTGGTCCTTGTCATTTACGCCCAGCTGCACGGCGCCCCTGATGTCTCTAATGCACTTTTTTTGTTTGCCAGTCGTAGGGCTTCAACTTGGGGCTGGGTGCTGTCCCTCAGCTCTTCAGCTCAAGGCGAGCGCTCTACCACTTGAGCCACAGTGCCACTTCTGGTTTTCTGGTGGTTTATTGGAGATAAGAGTCTCTCTGACTTTCCTGCCTGGGCTGGCTTTGAACCGCCATCCTGAGCTCTCAGCCTCCTGAGTAGCTGGGATGACAGGCGTGAGCCTCTGGCTTTGTGCTGGCTAGGAGTGGTTCCAAAGTCTGCAGCGGCCCCCTCCCACGGCCGGAGCCCCCATCTGCAGGTGTGATGGCTGGAAAAAGGCAGAATGAGCCTCGGCGGAGCCCCTTCGGGGAGCCCCGGCTAGCACGCAGGGCTGGGAAGGGCGGGGCCGGCAGGGAGCTGGCGCTGTCCACAGCCTCAGCCACAGCTGGGGCTGGACGCCCGCTCGGGCCGCCCCTCTCCTGGCCTTGGGGGATTCCCCTGCTCCAAGCTTACCCCTGACCCCCTCCTGGCCAAGGGGTCCCCTTGTGCCCCGGCACCCGGCTCTGCGGGCCCAGGGGCTTCTCTAGGTTTGTTCGAGTGTGGGGGGATGGGGGACCCCTTGAATCCTGACGGGAATGCGGGTCAGCCTCGTCCTGGCTGCGGCCATCCGCAGGTCACCAGAGACCTGTGCCGGTCCAGGCGCTGTCCCCCAGCCTCTCTGAGCCCGGGTGTCTGGGCCGGGCTCCAGCTCTGGGAACTCTGCCTGCTGCTCCTCCCTGCAATCCAGTGAAACATCTCTGCTTCCTTGTAGGCGTAGGGAGGGGGCGCTGGACCGGGGTCCAGCACTGGCTGCTCTGTGACCTTCCTCAGTGGCTCTGTGTGACACGGAGGGGGGCGGAGGGGGCCTCCTGGCCTCTGCCAGCTTCCAGTCCTTTCCACAGGGCGGGGGGGGGGATGCCGGGGGGCGTGCCGAGAGCCTTCTCAGACCCCTCACACCTGTTTCCTAGCTCCGCGTGCGGGGCACTGCCGGCTCCGTCTTGCCTACAGATCCCAGGGCCTGGGCTGTGGGCCTGGGAGCTCCGCTTCCAGTCCCTGGCTTGCTTTGGGAGAGTAGATGACCAGGCAGCAAATGTGGATCTTCATCCTGGGGGTCACATGACCCCCCCCCCCGCCCCGTGAGACCCAGAGCTGGTCCGCGAGTTCACGGGATGAACGAGCCACCGAGACCCCTGCAGGGCCGAGGGTGACAAGGGACAGCGCACAGTAGGACCCCAGTGCTGAGTGCTCCCGGCGGGAGGCGTGGGGGGCGCAGAGCAAGCTCCGCACCACTGCTGAGTGCTCCCGGCGGGAGGCGTGGGGGGCGCAGAGCAAGCTCCGCACCGCTGCTGAGGGCTCCCGGCGGGAGGCGTGGGGGGCGCAGAGCAAGCTCCGCACCGCTGCTGAGGGCTCCCGGCGGGAGGCGTGGGGGGCGCAGAGCAAGCTCCGCACCGCTGCTCTGGCACGTGGCTGTCGGTGCCCAAGGCTGCTCTGCTCTCTCCAGGGGGCTACGTGTGCACTCGCCTGCACTCATGTGCACACACCTGCACACCTCCACACACAGGAGGCTCCGGCCCCGTCTAGTTGGCACATCAGAATCACAAGCTGGCAGGGCCCCGTCTCCTGGGCTCCTGGAGGTGCCCGTGGCAACAGATGCGCCGTGTGAGGATAGCAGCCCTTCTTTTCGGGTCTCCTAGAAACTGAGACTCCTGGGCCGCGGCCTTTACATTGCTTTCTTGTTGATTTGATCCCCGCCGATAGCCGGGTCCCTGGGGCACCTGCAGCGTGCCCAGCACCGTGCTACACCAGGGGAGCATCTGGGGTGGGGAGCCCAGGGCTGGAGCGCGGGGTAAGGGTAAACAGGTGCCGGTGGACCGCATCTGGGTGCTCGTCAGACAGGAGTGGCTCCAGATCAGGCTTGACAGAAAACAGCCAGGAAAACATGGCAGAGTCACACCCCAAAGCGGCGGCTGGCTGGTGTGTGCCGTCTCTCCGACTCTGATGACAGCTGGCCAGGGTGGTGACGCGGAAACATGGTGACACTGGCGGGTGAGCAAGCCGGCCTTGGCTGAGGCCCCTCGGCTCCCCGCACACACCGCCAGGCCAGGGCTCTCGGGGCCCCCAGGGCCCGGGCCATCTGATGGTCCAGGTGGGTCCGGGGCGGCCTTCCCTCCTCTGAGCACTGAGCTGTCAGTTCTTCTTAGGCCTCCCTAGGAGGCCAGGCCCCGGGGCTCAAGAATGGTAGTCCAGGCCCGTGGACCTGAGCTGCCTCGTCCCTGGGTTCAGCGGGGGGGTGTGGCCACCGCCGGGCTGGGGTCCACTGGCCGGGCATGCTGGGGTGCCCAGTCTCCAGAACTAGCAACCTGATGCGAGGCTTGGTCGAGGAGCCTCTGCCTCCCAGCTCTGCCCGAGTGAGCTGCAGCGAGCCAGGAGAGGGGCAGGCGGGAGATGGGGCCTGGACTGCCAGTTCTTCTCTTCCCAGCCTTTCCCTTCTTCCCTTCCTCCCTCCCTCCCTCCCTCCCTCCCTCCCTCCCTCCCTCCCTCCCTCCCTTCCTTCCTTCCTTCCTCCCTCCCTCCCTCCCTCCCTCGCTCCCTCGCTCCCTCCCTCCTTCCCTCCCTCCCTTCCTTCCTTTCTCTCAGCCTCTCTTTCTTCCTTTCTTTTGGTGGTACTGGGGTTTGAATTCGGGGCCTTGGGCCTTGTGATTGTCAGACAGGCATACTTGTACTGCTTTAGCCCTTTTCCTTTAGTTGCTCGTGTCTTTGTGTGGTCGGGCACTGCGATCTTACATCCCCCATGTAGCTGGATTGCAAGCCTGAGCCACGACAACCAATTCGCTGGTTGAGATGGGGTCTGGATACTGTCTTTGTGATCTCTGGGGTTATAGGAGTGAGTACCACACCCAGATGTGATGTGCATCCCGAGGGGAGTTTTATTTGAACGGAATAGCACCCCAATCCCAGGATGTGTTTCCTCTCCCTGTTTTGTGGGTAAAACCCGAGGTCCCAAGGCGGAAGTGGCCATGCAGTCAGAGAACAGCACTGGAGCAGCACCTGCACCTACTGCTTTATGGCTGCCCCCTTCCCCAGACAGGCGGGTAGACCGCGGGGCCTCTGTCCTGTCTGGGTTCCTAGAGAGCCTCCAGGCTCAGGACTGATTCCCGGGGGCCTGGCCGAGGACCGGCTTTCTTTTCATACCGTGGAGCAGTCATCTCTCAGGCGATCGTGAGATCCTCTGTGACCGCATTTTCCGGACGTCACAGTGTCGGCTCACAACCCCACGGGTGTGGGTGCACGTGGCCCACTTGCTGACCACACAGCCTTGGGTGACGATGCTGGGCTCAGGCTTGGAGAGGTCGGGCCATGAGGGCCGCTGGCCTGTGTGGACGCTTCCTGTCTGTGAGGAAACAGCGTTCCTGGGGAAGAAAGCGGGGTTGGCGGGGGACTGGGGCGCTGTTGGGGTGAATCTGGCCCTGATCACAAGGCCAGAGCTGTGTTTCAGAGCTGGGGCCCTGAGTCATGACAGGAGTGATGTGAGGGCCTGGGAGGCCGGAGGCCCTGAAGTCAGGGAGGTCCCCCGGCCCCGCCCGGCCGGCCCTCGGTTCTCACACCCGTCCGGGACCCCTGGGAAGGAGGGATGTTATGACCAGGGGGATTTATGGCAGTAGCGACGGTTTGCACTCTGAGCTGGCCAGCCTGAGCCACCAGGAGCAGCTTCACGCCTACCGCACAGCCCCCAAATGGCGTTTCCAGCTGGACACGGGGCCCCTGCTTGGCTTGGCCTGAGATGGCTCTGTTTTCCATCTGTGCAGGGGCCCCGCGGGGCGAGGCTGCTCCAAGAGCTCCCCGGGAGCCTCAGGGAGGTGGGGAGCAGCCGGGACGGACCCCAGCCACACAGGCAGGAAGTGGGCCCCTCACGGAGCACCTGCCGCGGGCACAGGCCCCGGCCCCGGCCTGACCGCCAGCTCTGTGCGGCTCCACCCGCCTGTCCCTACCTGCCCCGTGCCAGGAAGGGCGGCAGACAGCTCCGGCCCCCTGTCCTCCTGCCCTGGCCGGCCCCGGAACACCTCAGGCCGCAGGACACCTCCACCTCTCCCTCTCACTGCCAGTCCTACCGACACTTGTATGGACTGTCCACTCCACCAGCCCGCTTCTCCCTAGGCGTCCACTGGCTCTGCTCTGCTCCCACCTCTCCTGATTGATGGGCTGCCCTCCTCAGCTCCAGGGGCGCCCAGGGGGCGCCGGGCAGCGTGGTGGATTGTCCCAGAGCACCAACACCAGAAACTGCGCGAACACCTGCATTTCAAGTAGTTAAAAATGCAATGAAACCTCCAACAGTTCTCAGGACGCTTAAAGCTGGATGGTCAGGGGCAGAGGGTCAGGATGGATGGCCGCCGTGGGGCTTGCAGGGTCTCCTCCCCTAAACTGAACAACGGTGTGGATATGCACATGGCCATGGACACACAGCCCTGGACACGCGGCCCAGACCACAGACCCGTTTTGGAGAAGGGAGGGCCAGGCTGGGGACCTAGGGCAGACCCCAAGGCCAGGCTGGGCGGAGGGCAGCGTGGAGAAGCTCTGCTTTCGTGGGGATCTGGGCTTTTGCTTTGCTTTGTATTTTCTCTTGAGGCTTTCAGTGGACCGGATGACGTCATGCTCATCCAAGGGTAAAGGGTAATTGCCTTTATTCAGCATCTGCTATGCTAAACACAAATCTTTTCTAAAACCAGAGCAGACCAAAAAAATAAAAATGTTTTCACAGCAGCCTTGGGACCGCTGTCAGGCCCAAATATCTACGCACCCTGGCCGGGCCGAGTTGGCTGTCTCAGCAGGCATGT
Organism: Dipodomys spectabilis; assembly: GCF_019054845.1. Lineage (NCBI taxonomy): Eukaryota > Metazoa > Chordata > Mammalia > Rodentia > Heteromyidae > Dipodomys > Dipodomys spectabilis. The sequence goes on from NW_024871376.1 coordinate 721,128, forward strand.
GTTTTGTTATGTGGGCTGCAATGGTTGGATGTCTGAGTGGATGCGGGGCGGATGAATGGAGGGGTGGGTAGATGATGGATGGACAGATGGACAAACGGATGGATGGATGGGCGGGTGGAGAAATCCTGCAATAATTGATTGAATAAGTAGAGGCAGATGGTGATTGGCTGGGCAGTAAGTGTGGGAACAGGTGGACCAATGGTGATTGGGTGTGGGCATTGTCTGGGGAGACCTGGTTGGATGAAGGTTGGTGTCTGCCTGCGCCTGGGTTGGCTACAGCCCTGGGACTGCGATACACAGGAGTGGACGGATGGTCCGCGGGCAGGTGCGTGCTTGGGCGCAGTTGCTCGTGGCAGACAGAAGGTGGATGAGGATCTGCAAATCCTTGAGGAGATGCTCCGTGGGGGAAAGGCGGATGTCCGCCAGCGCTGGCAGAAACCATGCCATGGACTATTGTCCTCAGTCTCTGTTTCTTCTTACGAAAGGAAATAGAACCGTATCCACCTGGCAGGGCGCTGCGAGGCTGAGTGACAAGTCCGAGGGTTTGGCACCGGGCCCGGATACCATTGTGTTCTCACACACGCCCGTGTGCTGTGGCCCTCAGCCTCTCCCCCTGCGTGACCCTCAGCCTCTCCCCCCTGCGTGACCCTCGGCCTCTCGCCCCTGCGTGACCCTCGGCCTCTCCCCCTGCGTGACCCTCGGCCTCTCCCCCCTGCGTGACCCTCGGCCTCTCCTCCTGTGTGACCCTCGGCCTCTCCCCCTGCGTGACCCTCAGCCTCTCCCCCCTGCGTGACCCTCAGCCTCTCCCCCCTGCGTGACCCTCGGCCTCTCCCCCTGCGTGACCCTCGGCCTCTCCCCCTGCGTGACCCTCAGCCTCTCCCCTGTGTGACCCTCGTCCTCTCGCCCCTGCGTGACCCTCAGCCTCTCCCCCCTGCGTGACCCTCAGCCTCTCCTCCTGCGTGACCCTCAGCCTCTCCCCCTGCGTGACCCTCAGCCTCTCCCCTGCGTGACCCTCAGCCTCTCCTCCTGCGTGACCCTCAGCCTCTCCCCCTGCGTGACCCTCAGCCTCTCCCCCCTGCGTGACCCTCAGCCTCTCCCCCCTGCGTGACCCTCGGCCTCTCCCCCTGCGTGACCCTCAGCCTCTCCCCCTGCGTGACCCTCAGCCTCTCCTCCTGCGTGACCCTCAGCCTCTCCCCCTGCGTGACCCTCAGCCTCTCCCCCCTGCGTGACCCTCAGCCTCTCCCCCCTGCGTGACCCTCGGCCTCTCCCCCTGCGTGACCCTCGGCCTCTCCCCCTGCGTGACCCTCAGCCTCTCCCCTGCGTGACCCTCGGCCTCTCCCCCCTGCGTGACCCTCAGCCTCTCCCCTGCGTGACCCTCGTCCTCTCGCCCCTGCGTGACCCTCAGCCTCTCCTCCTGCGTGACCCTCAGCCTCTCCCCCCTGCGTGACCCTCAGCCTCTCTCCCTGCGTGACCCTCGTCCTCTCGCCCCTGCGTGACCCTCAGCCTCTCCTCCTGTGTGACCCTCAGCCTCTCCCCCTGCGTGACCCTCAGCTTCTCCCCCTGCGTGACCCTCGGCCTCTCCCCCTGCGTGACCCTCGGCCTCTCCTCCTGCGTGACCCTCGGCCTCTCCCCCTGCGTGACCCTCGGCCTCTCCCCCTGCGTGACCCTCGGCCTCTCCCCCTGCGTGACCCTCGGCCTCTCCCCCTGCGTGGCTGTGACCCTCGGCCTCTCCCCCCTGCGTGACCCTCGGCCTCTCCCCCTGCGTGACCCTCCTCCTCTCCCTCCTGCGTGGCTGTGACCCTCGGCCTCTCCCCCCTGCGTGACCCTCGGCCTCTCCCTCCTGCGTGGCTGTGACCCTTGGCCTCTCCCCCTGCGTGACCCTCGGCCTCTCCCCCTGCGTGACTCTCGGCCTCTCCCCCTGTGTGACCCTCGGCCTCTCCCCCCTGTGTGGCTGAGCTGGGGCCCTGTGGGAGCTTCCGTCTCCACCGGCTCCTCCCAGCCTTCCTATACACACTGCTGCGGGACCCCAGACCCCAAATAACCCCTCTCGGTTCTCTCGCCCCAAAGGGGACCCCGGAGGCTGAACCCCGCGCTCCAGCCGAGACAGCCCTCCCCAAGGGAGCAGAGCCATCTGGCCTGGCCACCGCTCCTCACATCTTCTCACGACACATGGACGTGATGGGAAACGCATGTGGGCTCGCTGGCTGCGGTAGCACTTTCTCCTGGAGAGCTGGGAGCGTGGGAGATGAGGCCACACACAGGCACACGCCCCACACATGTGTACACACGTGCACGTGTGCTCATGCCCCACCCCCACCGCCCAGGAGACGGCTCTCCAAGGGGCCCGGTGAGCCAGAGGAGCTTGTGCCCAGGAGGTAGTGCCGGGTCTCCAGTATGGTATATGTCAGAGGTGTATCGGAGCCACGGGAGCCTGGAGAGAGTGGCCAGAGGTGGTTGAGGAGCCACTAGATCCCTTGGGGAAGATGTCTAAGGCAGAGGCCCAGCGGGGCGGGGGGTGGAACAGGTATCAGGGACCCGAGGGTGTGGAGGAGTGCGGTGGAGAGGAGCCCACAGGGCAGCTGCGGGAAGAGCTGAGCTGCTACAGGGAGTGTGGAGAGCGCGGGCCTGCGTCGGGGAAGAGAGGCAGGACGTGGGACCAGGCTGAGGAGAGAGCTGTGCGTGAGAGGAGGCGGTGGGGACACAGGAGGGACCCGGGACACCGGTCTGTCTGTCTGTCTGTGCGATGCTGCTGGGTGGGGGGAGTGGCCCTCAGGGGTTGGACTTGGTCCTCCCAGCGGCCACTTGAGTCCAGCAGGGTCCATCGGAGACCCGCAGGGGTGCGTCACGGCCCCGGAGGGTGGTGTGCTGGCCACGGGGGTTGTGAGCAGGAGTGAGGGGTCCTGTGCACCCAAGTCCCTGGAGCAGCCCCAGGACCAACTGTTCCCATGTCCCCTCCTCCTCATGACCCTCAGGTCAGAGGCCTCAGGGCTGGGAGTGGCTCAGAGGTGGAAAAACAAGCCCATCTGCAAAAACCCAGAGGTGTGAGGCTGCTGGACCGGGCCGGGGGTCAGCCCCCTGGGGCCGGGAGGGCCTGCCTGCTGGGCCTCTCTCTGCGGGGCACACGTCCACCCACCCACCTGGGAGCACCGGGGGCTTCAGGCCTCAGTTTCTCCAGACCTGGTGTCTGTGTCCTGGGATGCTCTCTCTGGCCGGCGAGGCCAGGAGGGGAGAGAGGCAGGCGCAGGGACTGAGCTCCTGCCTGTTGGTTCTGGGCACCCAGAGCGGAGCCGCTCATGTTCCATTCCTGAATATCAATGAGCAGGCCTAGGAATGTCTACCGCATAGCTGGCCGCGGCGGGCAGCAGGGCGGGGGGCGGGGGACACGGCCTGGCTGGCTGGCATCCAGACCCACCTGCCCCTCCCAGACCTGCCTTCCTGCCAGAGCAGGCCGGGCAGCAGCAGGTGGGGAGAGCAGGCTGGAGGGGTGGAGAAGGCAGGGCAGAATGCCAGAGCCTCATTCCTGCCTGGGCCTTTCTGCCCTTACACCTCTAAGTTCAAGGCAGGGAAAGGCAGGAGGAAAGGGACAGGGACATTTGCAAGGGCCCCACAGGGCACAGGAGGCCGCCAGATGGGCCTCAGTCCAGGCAGAGAACAGGGGCCCTGGGCTTGTCCCGAGACATGTTCTCTTGGTTCCTGTTGGCTATCAGGGCTGTCCACACAGCCAGAAGGTGGGAAGACCAGCTCACGGCTCCATGGGCCTGGGCTGCGCCTGAGCCGCCCTGCACTGAGAGGGAGTTGCTGAGTTCCTAGCTGGACACAGAACAGCACAGGAGACCCTCCCGCCCGACCAAGGTCAAGCCCAGCACTCAGGGCTGAGGGTCCGTGACAGGTGCTTTCCTTCCCCCAGCCTCTGTCTCCCTGCAGCCTGTCTGTGTTCTCCGATGCCCTCATCCTGGGGTCTCCAGGAGGGCAGGCCTGTGGCCCAGGAAGGTGTTAGCGCCTTCTGTGGGTGGTGTGGACAGAGACTGATGAGGCCTGGATGCTTGGATTTCACAATGGGCCGTTTCCCAGGGCAGGAACAGACCTTGAAGTTGGCTTTAGGATGTGCATGAGGTTTGGGTACGGAAGAATACAAAGGCAGAGTTGGAACCTTGGTCCATATTAGCATACATGTGTCCATGTATGCTTTCCATCCATCTACCCACCCACCCACTCACCCATCCATCCATCCATCCAACCACCCATCCATCCACCCATCCATCCATCCATCCACCCACCCACCCATCCATCCATCCATCTACCCACCCACCTATCCATCCATCCATCCATCCATCCATCCATCCATCCATCCATCCATCCATCCATCCATCCATCCATCCATCCATCCATCCATCCATCCATCCTATTCATCCATCTACCTACCCACCCATCCACCCACCCATCCATCCATCTACCTACCCACCCATCCACCCATTCATCAATCCATCTACCTACCAACCCATCCACCCATTCATCCATCCATCTACCTACCAACCCATCCACCCACCCATCCACCTACCCATCCATCTATGTATCCACTCACCCACCCACCCACCCACCCACCCACCCACCCACCCACCCACCCATCCATCCATCCATCCATCCATCCATCCATCCATCCATCCATCCATCTTATTCATCCATCTACCTACCCACCCATCCATCCATCCATCCATCCATCCATCTACCTACCCACCCATCCACCCATCCATCCATCTTCCTTCCATCCATCCATCCATCTATCCATCCACCCATCCACCCACCCATCCATCCATCCATCCATCCATCTACCTACCCACCCATCCATCCATCCATCTACCTACCCACCCATCCATCCATCTTCCTTCCATCCATCCATCCATCCACCCATCCACCCACCCATCCATCCATCGTCCTTCCATCCATCCATCCACCCATCCATCCATCCATCCATCCATCCATCCATCCATCCATCCATCCATCCATCTACCCATCCATCCATCCATCCATCCATCCATCCATCCATCCATCCATCCATCCATCCATCCATCCATCCATCCATCCATCCATCCCATCCATTTACCTACCTACCCACCCATCCACCCATCCATCCATCCATCGTCCATCCATCCATCCATCCATCCACCCACTCATCCATCCATACATCCATTTACCTACCCACCCATCCACCCACCCAGCCATCCATCCTTCCATCTACCCACTCACCCATCCACCCACCCACCCACCCACCCACCCACCCACCCATCCATCCATCCATCCATCCATCCATCCATCCATCCATCCATCCATCCATCCATCTACCTACCCACCCGCCCATCCATCCATCCATCTACCTACCCACTCATCCACCCATCCATCCATCGTCCTTCCATCCTCCCACCCACCCATCCATCCATCCATCTACCTACCCACCCATCCACCCATCCATCCATCCATCCATCCCATCCATCCATCTACCTACCTACCCACCCACCCATCCATCCATCTACCTACCCATCCATCCATCCATCCATCCATCCATCCATCCATCCATCCATCCATCTACCTACCCACCCATCTACCCATTCATCCATCCATCTACCTACCCACCCATCCACCCATCTACCCATTCATCCATCCATCTACTACCCACCCATCCACCCATCCACCCATCCACCCATCCACCCATCCACCCACCCATCCACCCACCCACCCACCCACCCATCCACCTAACTACCCACCCATCTACCTACCCATTCACCCATCTATCCATCCATCCACCTACCCATCTACTTACCCATCCACCCATCTATCCATCCATCCATCTATCCATCCATCCATCCATCCATCTGTCCACTGCTGAGCACAGGCACATTTTGAGTGTGTGATTAAAAGTGAGCATTTAGGGGACATTAGAAAACAGGGTACACATCCTAGGATGGTGGTGTGCGCCCCTCTGGTTTGGCTGTTGGGAACGCCGTGCCGTGTTGATGGCCTTTGAAGGCACACCCTTTGGGAGTGACTGCGTCACTTGTGGGTGAATAGATTGGTGGTGCCGAGAGAGCAGGGCGGTGCACGCTCACCCCGCCTCACCGCACCCTGCCCCTGGCCGTGCCAACAGACAGCCAGAGGCTTCGCCAGATGCCAAGTGGATGCGCCGTGGTGCGGTGCCCGGTCTGGATTCCCCTTGTCCAAAGCCATGGGATCCGTGAGCCTCTGTTCTTTACAAGTGACCGTTGGTGGTGTTTCATGATAGTGACAGAAAACAGTCTGATGAAGGCTTCACCCTGGCCTCGGATTGCTCCCGCTTCAAGGCCTCTGGCCTGCCTCCTGTAGCGCTTTGTCCTGTGAGCCCCGGCTTTCCATCTATGGCATGGGGGTTGATGATCTCCATCTGATCGGCAGTGCTATTTTAAGGTCCTGGGAAGATGATGGAGATCAGCTGAGTGTGGCACTGCGGGGAGGCTGTCATTCGAGCCACGGTCCAGCCTTAGCTCCTGGGACCTCCCCGCAGTGGGCTAGCCGGGCTAGCCATCAGCAGCAGCACCGGCACCCAGCCCAGCAGTGAGCGAAGGTGGCCTGCCCACAGAGGGCTGGACAGGTGGAGAGTGGGCTCAGGCCCACGTCCGCTGCCTTCCTTCCATACGAGGGGGAAGAATGGAGGGCTGTCTGCAGGAGAGCCGAGCAGCGGGTAGACCTCCATTCCATCCTCAGGCTGTGTGGAGCCTGGACAAAGCCCCTGCAGCAGAGCTCCGGGAGGTGCCTTGAGAGGCAGGGCGGGGGGGTGGGGAGGGAGAGGGCGGGGGAGGGGGGTGGGGGAGAGGGGGACTGGAGAGAGGGAGGCTGTCCTGGAGGCGCTGGTCTTTGAGCTGAAGAGGACAAGGAGCCATGAGAGCCCATCCAGAGAGAAGCAAAGGCCCTGGGGCTACACATGGAGGCTTCGGAGAGGGAGGCGTGGAAGAGAGCCAAGCGGGAAGTCAGGTGGAGGTGGGACTCGGAAGGGCTCGGGTTTACGTTGAGGGCAGCGGCCCGGGTTCCACCGGGGAGCTGAGGGCGTAGAGAGGTTCCACCGCCCACCCTCCAGCTTGCAGGGAAGAGGTCCAGTGGGGAGCCCTGGGTGCCTGAGGCGCCCCCACCCTCTGGGAGGGGTAGGGGCGGGAAGGGCGGGGGCAGAGTGCAGTCAGGAGCCAGCGGCTGCCAGCACGCCGCCCACCGACCGGGAGGCTGCCAGGCGGCCAGGTGCTGCTTCTGGAAAACATATCTTCCTGTCTTGGCCCGGCCTGGCCGGCCTGCATGCCGAGGAGGGGAGGAGGGCCGGGAGTGTGGGCTCAGCTTTGCACCCCAGATCCGGGCTGGTGTGCCTTTGAAGCCGGGGAGGGGCCACGGGGAGAGGCGGGGTGGGGGGATGCAGGGAGAGGCCGGGGTGGGGGGGACGCGGGGAGAGACAGGGTGGGGGGGATGCAGGGAGAGGCCGGGGTGGGGGGGACGCGGGGAGAGACGGGGTGGGGGAAGTGGGGGGGGGAGAGGGCCAAGGCAAGCAAAATATTTGTGCTAGAAATGTGCTGGACCAGGAGAAGAGCTTTCTTCCTTTTTTTTCTCTCCTCACTCTTGCTGGAAAACCGAAGTCTTATTAAAACAGCGTCAGAATGTGTCATGTTTGCATCAATTAGGCAAACGAGAAGGAAGCTAGAATCTGCCCCCCCCCCCCCACAGTTTAACATAAAAGGAATATTCTCCACAAGCCAAAGGATAACGAGTTTAGTTATTTTCCCTTTCTGAAAAAAAATTGTTTCCTGCCATGTGGATGGAAAGTTCCTCGTGTCTGAGTTTCCTGAGAAATTGGGCTTTGAACCTTGAGGCCAAGTTCTGCCCCTGAACTGGGTGGGGCAGGGCAGGTGCTGTGCCCCCCCCATCCCCTCTTTGCCCCCCCCCCGCCTGACCGGGACTCCAGGGTGGCCGGCCAGCGGGCCCACTCAGCTGATGGCCGGGAGTGTGGCAGATGCAGCGGGGCATCTGGCTGGGCTGCTAGCTCCCTGCTCAAAGCCATGGCACAGGTCACAGTCTGGCCAGGGCTCCGGACCTGGCCCAGGCCCCTCTGTCCGCTCCCAGCCCATTGTAACCAATGCAGCCTCATTTCTGCACCCCTAACCCTGTGCCTGGCACCTCAGGACACCATATGGCACAAGTCCACCCACGGGCCATAAAGGAGAAGTCACCGTAGCTAGCTCACGGTCCGAACCTCTGTTGGGCATGCAGTCTGTGCCTCCTCCGTTCACCTGCCTCTCAGAGGGCCACAGCTCAGCATGGTCTCCACTCACATGTGGTGAGGAAGTGGGATACCAGGGTGTGGTGTGATCTCAGCCTCCACCTCCCACTCAGTGCTCCCAAAATGACCCAGATCCTCTACTAAACTTCCCGAATTTCTCTTGTCTAAACACTAACTCTTCATTAATTTATGTCTTCCTCTACCATCCATCCATCCATCCACCCACCCATCCATCCATCCATCCATCCATCCATCCATCCATCCATCCATCCATCCATCCATCCATCCACCCATCCATCCATCCATCCATCCATCCATCCATCCATCCACCCACCTACCCATCCATCCATCCATCCACCCACCCACCCATCCATCCATCCATCCATCCATCCATCCATCCATCCATCCATCGATCCATCCATCCACCCACACACCCACCCATCCATCCATCCATCCATCCATCCATCCATCCATCCATCCATCCATCGATCCATCCATTCATCCACCCACCCACCCATCCATCCATCCATCCACCCATCCATCCATCCATTCATCCACCCACCTATCCATCCATCCATCCATCCATCCACCCAACCATCCATCCATCCATCCATCAATCCATCCATCCATCCATCCATCCACTCACCTATCCATCCATCCATCCATCCACCCACTGATCCATCCATCCATCCATCCGTCTGTCCGTCCGTCCATCCATCCACCCACCCATCCATCCATCCATCCATCCATCCATCCATCCATCCATCCTTCCATCCATCCATCCACCCACCCACCCATCCATCCATTCATCCACCCACCTATCCATCCATCCATCCATCCATCCACCCACCCACCCATCCATCCATCCACCCATCCATCCATCCACCCACCCACCTATCCATCCATCCATCCATCCACCCACCGATCCATCCATCCATCCATCCATCCATCCATCCATCCATCCATCCATCCATCCATCCATCCATCCACCCACCCACCCACCCATCCATCCATCCATCCATCCATCCATCCATCCATCCATCCATCCATCCATCCATCCACCCACCGATCCATCCATCCATCCATCCATCCACCCACCCACCCATCCTTCCATCCATCCACCCACCGATCCATCCATCCATCATCCATCCACCCACCCATCCATCCATTCATCCACCTACCTATCCATCCATCCATCCATCCATCCACCCACCGATCCATCCATCCATCCATCCATCCATCCATCCATCCATCCATCCACCCATCCATCCATCCATCCATCCATCCACCCACCCACCCACCCATCCATCCACCCACCCACCCACCCACCCATCCATCCACCCACCCATCCATCCATCCATCCATCCGTCTGTCCGTCCGTCCATCCATCCACCCACCCACCCATCCATCCATCCATCCATCCATCCATCCATCCATCCATCCATCCATCCACCCACCTATCCATCCATCCATCCATCCACCCACCGATCCATCCAGCCATCCATCCATCCACCTACCCACCCATCCATCCACCCACCGATCCATCCATCCATCCATCCATCCATCCATCCATTCATCCACCCACCGATCCATCCATCCATCCATCCACCCATCCATCCACCCATCCATCCATCCATCCATCCATCCATCCACCCACCTATCCATCCATCCATCCATCCACCCACCGATCCATCCATCCATCCATCCATCCACCTACCCACCCATCCATCCACCCACCGATCCATCCATCCATCCATCCATTCATCCACCCACCGATCCATCCATCCATCCATCCACCCATCCATCCACCCATCCATCCATCCATCCATCCACCTATCCATCCATCCACTCATCCATCCATCCATCCACCCATCCATCCATCCATCCATCCACCTATCCATCCATCCATCCATCCATCCATCCATCCACCTATCCATCCATACATCCACCCATCCACCCATCCATCCATCCATCCATCCACCCATCCATCCACCCATCCACTGATCCATCCACCCATCCACCCATCCACCCGTCCACCCATCCATCCATCCACCCATCCATCCATCCATCCATCCATTCATCCATCCGTCTGTCCGTCCGTCCATCCATCCACCCACCTATCCATCCATCCATCCATCCATCCATCCATCCATCCATCCGTCCATCCATCCATCCATCCATCCATCCACCCGTCTTCCATGTATCTGTCATCCACCTATTTGCTATTTATCTATTTATCCATCATCTATCTTTCTACCTACTCACTCACCTTCCATTTATCTATTTTTTTTTTGCCAGTCTTGTGGCTTGAACTCTGGGCCTGGGCACTGTCCCTCAGCCTCTCTGTGCTCAGGCTAGTGCTCTACTTGAGCCACAGCGCCACTTCCGGCTTTTTCTGCTTATGTGGTACTAAGGAATGGAACCCAGAGCCTCATGCATGCGAGGCAAGTGCTCTACCACTGAGCCACCTTCCCAGCCCCTATCTATCTATTTTTTAATCCATCTACCCATTTTCCATTTACCCATCCATTCATCTATCATGCTTCTACCCATCCATCTATCATCCATCCATCCATCCATCCATCGATCCATCCATCCACCTACCCATTTATCATCCATCCACCAATCCATCCATCCATCCATCCACCCATCCATCTATCATCCATCTACCATTCATCCATGTACCCACACTCCTTCCGTTTATACCCCCATCGACCTTCTGTATATCTGCCTACTTACGATGTATCTATCCATCCATCATCTATCCATCCTCTTACCCACTTTCCTTTCTCTTATCCATCTACCCTCTTTGCATTTACCATCCATCCATTATCTACCCAGCCATCTGTTTACCTACCTGCCCATCCATCCATCCATCCATCCATCCATCCATCCATCATCTATCCATCTACCATGGATCCACTCATCTATCTACCCGCCCACCTACCTTCCAACTTATCCACCTTCTGTCTGTCCTTTCATTTATCCATCCATTCAACTACCCACCAAATACCTAACCATCCATCCACCTACCTTCCTCCCACTCTTCCACCCATCCATCTACCCACCCACCCATCTCGCCCATCCATTTAGAAAGCACCAGGCACCGCAGACGTATAAGTGACTGGAGCTCAGCTCTTGTTCCATCCCACCCAGAGGCATCAAATACAGCAGGGGGCCTCCAATCATCCATGGCTGACATGTTCAGGCGAGAGGAGGTAGCTTTGTTTTACAGACAGGAGATGAGGCTCACTGGGACGTTGAAGCCTTAGTGTCAGACTCCTCTGAGTTCCGGTCCTGCTCTTTCCCTTCCCAGCTGTCAAGGGGAGGGAGAGCTGCCAGAGGCAGGACAGCCCAAGGCCGCTCCGAGGCGCTGGGGGCCTCCGCGGGCCGGGCGTGGGTGGGAGAGGCTCACCGGGAGTCTTCTGCGGAGGATGGCTGTCGGGAGTCAGGGCACAGGGGGAGGAGGGCCAGTTAGAAGGCAACCTGTCTTCAAGGCAGGGGATGGTGGTGGTTTTGGTTCTGACTGTGGGAAGGAGACGCCGGCTGGGTGTTAAAGGTTTTATGCAGAGTTGTGCTGGCTGACCAGAAGGAAGGCAGGGAAGGTGGCTGGTGCTGCTGGGGAGATCAGGAGCCCCTGATGGAGCGGAGCGTGCCGAGTCCCGGTGACACCTACACAGGGGGGAGCCTCAGCGGCTGCGGGGGAGCCTCAGCGGCTGCGGGGGAGCCTCAGCGGCTGCGGGGGAGCCTCAGCGGCTGCGGGGGAGCCTCAGCGGCTGCGGGGGAGCCTGGAGGCATGTGGGGTCCCAGCACTGTCCCCGCATGAACGTGGACACCACTGCGGCCACGGGGAAGCCACGGCTGGACAGGGGCCGCTGCCCCCAATCTAACCAAAGGGGGTTGTACGGTGTGGGAGAAGGGAGCGGAGGAGGATCAGCTCCTCCTGTGAGGGCCCTGCGCTCTCTTGAGGGCTCTCTGGGCAGGGGACAGACTGGGGCAGGGGACAGACTGGGGCAGGGGACAGACTGGGGCAGGGGACAGACTGGGGCGGGAGGAGGGGAGGGGGGGAGGAGGGGAGGGCGAGAGGAGGGGAGGGCAGGAGGGGCGGGAGGAGGGGAGGGCGGGAGGAGGTGAGGGGAGGAGGAGGTGAGGGTGGGAGGAGGGGAGGGGAGGAGGAGGTGAGGGGAGGAGGAGGTGAGGGGAGGAGGAGGAGGAGGTGAGGGGCGGGAGGAGGGGAGGGAAGGAGGAGGGGAGGGCGGGAGGAGGGGAGGAGAGGAGGAGGTGAGGGGAGGAGGAGGTGAGGGCGGGAGGAAGTGAGGGGAGGAGGAGGGGAGGGAAGGAGGAGGGGAGAGCGGGAGGAGGGGAGGGGAGGAGGAGGTGAGGGGTGGGAGGAGGGGAGGGCGGGAGGAGGGGATGAGGAGGTGAGGGGAGGAGGAGGGGAGGGCGGGAGGAGGGGATGAGGAGGTGAGGGGAGGAGGGAAGGGCGGGAGGAGGTGAGGGGGGAGGGTGGGAGGGGGGAGGAGGGGAGGGGAGGAGGAGGGAAGGGTGGGAGGAGGAGGGGAGGGGAGGAGGAGGTGAGGGGTGGGAGGAGGGGGGAGGAGGGGAGGGGAGGAGGAGGGAAGGGTGGGAGGAGGAGGGGAGGGGAGGAGGAGGTGAGGGGTGGGAGGAGGGGGAGGGCGGGAGGAGGGGATGAGGAGGTGAGGGGAGGAGGAGGGGAGGGGAGGAGGAGGGGAGGGGGGAGGAGGGGAGGGCGGGAGGAGGGGAGGGGGGGAGGACGGGAGGGGGGAGGAGGGGAGGGACAGGAACACAGCGTCTGGTGAGCACGGCTGTTTCCGTGCAGCAGCCGTGGCCCTGTGGTGCTGGGCGGATCTGGTTTCTAAGGAGAAGCTGGAGGGCTGGCGCTGGGGTTGGATGCCAGCAGGTGTGCCTGTTGATGTGACCTGTGACCCCTGGCTGCGGGGCTCACGGCGTTGGACCCGTGGGGAAGGAAAGGCGTGGGGACCGCACACAGCCGTCTGTCCCTGGTCTCTCCTCCAGCGGCTGGACGAGCCGGCCTGCCCGGCCTCAGCTGCCATCCACCCAGCGTCCGGTGCAGGGGTGTACGGGGGGGAGTCAGTCTTGGGGCCTCTGGCACCCCGGCGGCCCCGCCCCGGCCTCGGGGCCCCTGTGCGGGTCCAGCTACAGGGACCATGGATTCCTGTGGGATGTTTTCCACATTGGTGGAAACCTGCTGTGGTTGGTTTTCCGTGGTTCAGGGCTTGGCAGGCGCTCGGACGGGCCCAGGCTGGTGTCGGGTGGGGCCCCCGGGGAGGAGGTGCCCGCCGCGTGCCCACGTGCACGGGGCCCGGCACTGCTTCACACGGTCCGGGTCGCCCAGGGCTTCCCCGCGTGGTTATGGACGCAGCCCTGCGAGCTGTGCACGGCGTCTTACCCCCGGAGCCCTTGCGGTGAGAGGCAGGTGCCTCCCGCCCCCCCCCCCCCACGCCACGCCAGGCTCGCTGTGTGAATCCAGGCCTGGGGGTCCTGCCTGCCTCTTCCCAGCTCGCTTCTCCCCACGCAGAGGTGGCAGTGGCCTGTTCCCAGCCTGGGTCACATCCAACCGCTGCCAGGGCTCCTGGCCTTGCGGGGTCTGCTTGACTGTCTTGGACGGTGCACCTCCTTCTACCGTCCCCCGCCTGCTGTCCTCCTCCCCGGCTGCCTGGGCTCGCGGTCTTTTAGCTCCGGGCCTTTGCCCGTATCACTCTTTTTTTTTTTTTTCTTTGGTCATGGGGTTTGAACTCTGGGCCTGGGCGCTGTCCCTCAGCTCTTCAACTCGAGGCTAGCACTCTACCACTTGAGTCACAGCACCACTTCTGGTTTTCTGAGTGGTTTATTGGAGAGAAGAGTCTCACGGACTTTCCTCCCCGGCTGGCTTTGAACCGGGATCCTCAGATCTCAGCCTCCTGAGTAGCTAGGATGACAGGCGGGAGCCACTGGGGCCTGGCTGTTAGTACCTTCTTATATGATCTTTGCTTCTATGCAGCGGACGGTATCTGAGTCCTCTCTGAGTGTCTTCCAAGTGTTGGTTCCAAGACTCTCTACAGAAATTGGAGTCTTCCTATGACTCGATACAGCACTCGCGTACATCTGTGTGCGTCCATTGCTGGTACCATGTAACTGCTGTGTGCACACTTGTGTTGCTCAGGGAGCCGTGGCAACAAGTGGTGTGCACACCACCAGAACACACACGGTGTTTTTCTGAGTATTTTTCCATGTGAGTTTCACTGGTGCCACACACAGGACCAACTGAGCCCTTTTATATACAGATAATATGTAACCAGAGTGCCTTTCCATGTCGATCTATACATATGCATATATATATATCTATATATCAGTCACCATTTTGAACGGTGTATGGTGTTGCACCGTGTGGTTGTACCATAATTAAACACAGCATCCTTGTTGGCCATGCTGGAGATGGCAGGGACCGGCAGACGTGGGCCTTGCGCTCACCGGTCCACGGCCTAGGAGGGCCGGCCGCTGCACTGTGGGCTGTGCCGTCCCGTGTTGCTAGGCCTCCGGCGCCCGGCTGCTGGTGGACGGGCAGGGCAGAGAGGGAGGGAGAATGGAGGGGTAACTAGGCCAGACGCGATGGGTTAGTAACCGGGAACTCCGTGAAACCCGAGGCCTCTGGGAGCAGGAGATACTCAGAAATAAAGGGTTTCGACCAGTTCAGCGGGGAGAAGGGAAAAGAGCCCAGGCCTGGTGGTAAGCTGTTTGTAGGCACTGCCTAATTTAGCAGAAAATCACCACACCGGCCTGGCCCGGGCTGTGGAAGGTATTTCTCCGCCGGCCGGGGTCAAGTTTCATTCATAGGTACTGGCTAAAATTAGCCCCTCGGCTTTCATTCTGCTCCAAGCTCCCTGGCCGGGGAGCTGGGCTCCGTGTGCATGGCCGCCGCTGCCGCCGCGGCTCATAAACCTGGGTCTAAATTCAAAGCATCCGCTCTGACTGGTGACCCGGGCGGCCGCAGCTCACACCCGGGCCCGGCCCGGACACCAGAGGATGCGGTGGCACGCCTCTGACCCGGGCTCGGGCATGCGTACGGGGTCCAGCCGGGGGTCAGGGCCCGGGGAAGGCCCCCCCACCCCGCCCCGGCCTGCTGTCCTCCACCCCGGGCTCGGAGCCCAGCTCAGCCTGTGGTACGGTTAGTTTTCTCCAAACCCGCTCCCGTGCCAAGGAAAGACTTGGTGAGACGGGCGTCCACACCGGCTCCGACAGCTCGCTGGTCTCAGGAGCACCCGGCACCTGTGGGGGAGCGTTTGAGGAACGCGGGGCAGGAGGAGGGCAGGAGGAGGGCGGGCGGGGCCAGCGGGCAGGGGGAGGGTGGGCAGGGCCGGCGGGCAGGGGAAGGGTGGGCAGGGGGAGGGCGGGCAGGGGGAAGGCGAGCAGGGCCGGCGGGCGGGGGAAGGGTGGGCAGGGCCGGCGGGCAGGGGAAGGGTGGGCAGGGCCGGCGGGCGGGGGGAGGGCGGGCAGGGTGAGGGCAGGCAGGGGGAGGGCGGGCAGGGCCGGCGGGCAGGGGGAGGGCGGGCAGGGCCGGCGGGCAGGGGGAGGGCGGGCAGGGCCGGCGGGCAGGGGGGAGGGCGGGCAGGGCCGGCGGGCAGGGGGAGGGCAGGCAGGGGGAGGGCAGGCAGGGGGAGGGCGGGCAGGGCCGGCAGGCAGGGGGAGGGCAGGCAGGGGGAGGGCAGGCAGGGCCGGCGGGGCGGGGGGGAGGGCGGGCGGGGGGGAGGGTGGGCGGGGCCGGCGGGCGGGGGGAGGGCGGGCGGGGCCGGCGGGCGGGGGGAGGGCGGGCGGGGCGAGGGCGGGCGGGGGGAGGGCGGGCAGGGCGGGCAGGGGAGGGCGGGCGGGGCGAGGGCGGGCGGGGGGAGGGCGGGCAGGGGAGGGCGGGCGGGGCGAGGGCGGGCGGGGGGAGGGCGGGCAGGGCGGGCAGGGGAGGGCGGGCGGGGCGAGGGCGGGCGGGGGGGAGGGCGGGCAGGGCGGGCAGGGGAGGGCGGGCAGGGGAGGGCGGGCGGGGCGAGGGCGGGCGGGGGGAGGGCGGGCAGGGCGGGCAGGGGAGGGCGGGCGGGGGGAGGGCGGGCAGGGCGGGCAGGGGAGGGCGGGCGGGGCGAGGGCGGGCGGGGGGAGGGCGGGCAGGGCGGGCAGGGGAGGGCGGGTGGGGCGAGGGCGGGCGGGGGGAGGGCGGGCAGGGCGAGGGCAGGCAGGGCCGGCGGGCGGGGGGAGGGCGGGCGGGGGGAGGGTGGGCAGGGGAGGGGCGGGCGGGGGGAGGGCGGGCGGGGCGAGGGCGGGCGGGGGGAGGGCGGGCAGGGCGGGCAGGGGAGGGCGGGCGGGGGGAGGGCGGGCAGGGCGGGCAGGGGAGGGCGGGCGGGGCGAGGGCGGGCGGGGGGAGGGCGGGCAGGGCGGGCAGGGGAGGGCGGGTGGGGCGAGGGCGGGCGGGGGGAGGGCGGGCAGGGCGAGGGCAGGCAGGGCCGGCGGGCGGGGGGAGGGCGGGCGGGGGGAGGGTGGGCAGGGGAGGGCGGGCAGGGGAGGGCGGGCAGGGCGAGGGCGGGCGGGGGGCCGGCGGGTGGGGGGAGGGCGGGCGGGGGGAGGGTGGGCAGGGCGAGGGCGGGGCGAGGGCGGGCGGGGGGGAGGGCGGGGCGAGGGCGGGTGGGGGGGAGGGCGGGGCGAGGGCGGGCGGGGGGGAGGGCGGGCGGGGCGAGGGCGGGCGGGGGGAGGGCGGGCGGGGGGCGAGGGCGGGGGGAGGGCGGGGGGAGGGCGGGCGGGGCGAGGGCGGGCGGGGGGAGGGCGGGCGGGGGGCGAGGGCGGGGGGAGGGCGGGCAGGGGAGGGCGGGCAGGGCGAGGGCGGGCAGGGCCGGCGGGTGGGGGGAGGGCGGGCGGGGGGAGGGTGGGCAGGGCGAGGGCGGGGCGAGGGCGGGCGGGGGGGAGGGCGGGGCGAGGGCGGGCGGGGCGAGGGCGGGCGGGGGGAGGGCGGGCGGGGGGGCGAGGGCGGGGGGAGGGCGGGGGGAGGGCGGGGGGAGGGCGGGCGGGGCGAGGGCGGGGGGGAGGGTGGGCGGGGGGAGGGCGGGGGGAGGGCGGGCGGGGGGAGGGCGGGCGGGGGGAGGGCGGGCGGGGCGGCCGGCGGGCGGGCCGAGGCCCCTGCCTTCCTCCCCTCAGCCCATCTGCTGCTCCACACCTGGCTCGCCCCCGCCAGTGTCCTCCCCGCCGCCCCCTCCCCCGCTTTCTTTCTAGAAACTCCCTCTCGGCCTCCCTTGCTCTTATTTGGCTCTTTCACCAGGATGTGTGTGTGTGCAAGGAGCTGACTCGGAAGGTGATTCTAGAAAGTACCGGCGGGAAACATGGGGCCAGGACAGGGCAGGGCTGGGAGGCAGTCCTGGGGCAGGTGTCCAAGTGCTGCCAGGCGAAGCTCAGTCCTCCCGTCCCCCAGCAGTGCTGCCAGAGGAGGCTCAGTCCTCCCGCCCCCCAGCGGTGCTGCCAGAGGAGGCTCAGTCCTCCCGTCCCCCAGCGGTGCTGCCAGAGGAGGCTCAGTCCTCCCGTCCCCCAGCGGTGCTGCCAGAGGAGGCTCAGTCCTCCCGTCCCCCAGCGGTGCTGCCAGAGGAGGCTCAGTCCTCCCGTCCCCCAGCGGTGCTGCCGGGTGAGGCTCAGTCCTCCCATCCCCCAGCGGTGCTGCCAGAGGAGGCTCAGTCCTCCCGTCCCCCAGCGGTGCTGCCAGAGGAGGCTCAGTCCTCCCGTCCCCCAGCGGTGCTGCCAGAGGAGGCTCAGTCCTCCCGTCCCCCAGCGGTGCTGCCAGAGGAGGCTCAGTCCTCCCGTCCCCCAGCGGTGCTGCCAGAGGAGGCTCAGTCCTCCCGTCCCCCAGCGGTGCTGCCAGAGGAGGCTCAGTCCTCCAGCCCGTTCCCATGGAGGGGCTGCCGCGGGCTCTGCGTGGCCTGGGCTGTGGCCTCCTTGCTGGCTTGGTGGCCTGAGTCCACCTGCCAGGTGGACGGTCCGCGTCTCGGCAGCCGCTGGCTTTGCTGACACACACGCGGAGACAGAGCCACCACGCAAGTGTGTTTGCCCCCCGGGTTCGGAGGCTGGACGTCCAAGTCCACAGCCTGGAGTCTGGCGGGGGGCTCGGGCGGCAGGGCGTCTGGCGGGCGTCTGGCGGGCGTCTGGCGGGCATCTGGCGGGGGGCTCGGGCGGCAGGGCGTCTGGCGGGCGTCTGGCGGGCATCTGGCGGGGGGCTCAGGTGGCAGGGCGTCTGGCGGGCGTCTGGAGAGGAGCTCAGGCGGCAGGGCGTCTGGCGGGCGTCTGGCGGGCGTCTGGAGAGGAGCTCAGGCGGCAGGGCGTCTGGCGGGCGTCTGGCGGGCGTCTGGCAAGGGGCTCGGGCGGCAGGGTGTCTGGCGGGCGTCTGGTGGGCGTCTGGCAAGGGGCTCAGGCGGCAGGGTGTCTGGCGGGCGTCTGGTGGGCGTCTGGCAAGGGGCTCGGGCTGCAGGGCGTCTGGCGGGCGTCTGGCGGGCGTCTGGCAAGGGGCTCGGGCGGCAGGGTGTCTGGCGGGCGTCTGGTGGGCGTCTGGCTAGCGGCTCAGGCGGCAGGGCGTCTGGCGGGCGTCTGGCGGGGGGCTCGGGCGGCAGGGCGTCTGGTGGGCGTCTGGCAGGCATCTGGCGGGGGGCTCGGGCGGCAGGGCGTCTGGTGGGCGTCTGGCGGGCATCTGGCGGGGGGCTCGGGCGGCAGGGCGTCTGGCGGGCGTCTGGCGGGCATCTGGCAAGGGGCTCGGGCTGCAGGGCGTCTGGTGGGCGTCTGGTGGGCGTCTGGCAAGGGGCTCGGGCGGCAGGGCGTCTGGCGGGCGTCTGGTGGGCGTCTGGCAAGGGGCTCGGGCGGCAAGGCGTCTGGTGGGCGTCTGGCAAGGGGCCCTGGTGACAGGGCGGCCCAGCAGCCCAGCCCTCCTTTCTTCGGCTAACGTCCCTGGTCTTTGGGCCTCCACTCAGCCCCTCCACAGAGGCCGGGAACACAGGGGTGAAGTCTACCCACAGACCTCTGGGGAGCACTTTGGAGCTGCAGTGGGTGACAGAAAGCCCCGGAACCTAGGCCTGGCCACCTTCTGTGTTGAACGGCCCAAGAGCGCCAGGGTTTCAGGACCTGGCCTGTCACGCGCTGCCCCGCACAGCTTCTCCCCGGAGCCCGCAGGCCTCCCTCCGGCGGGGGAGAGGACCCAGAGAGGACGCAGGCGTGGCCAGGTCTGTGCTTTGGACTGATCTACCTGCCCACGGCCGCATCTCCCGCTCACAGCCACCGGGCCCGACATGGCGCGGCGGGCCCTCCTCCGCCCCAGCCTCCCTCCTCAGCAGTGTTTTGGCTATTTGTGGCTCTTGAAACCACCAGAATCATCGGCTGAGCTCCACAAACTGCTGTGTTGAAATTTCATTTGGAACGGCGGCCCCTGCGCGCTAGGATTACAGGAGTAACCACGGTGTCTGGCTCTTCATGACATTTTTGTATTGTCTGTTTAATATTAATGCCATCTGTTTGTATTTCTCGTTTTTTTTGCGTCTTCAATATTGCTTATTGCGACGTCTGTTTTGATTAGTCTGACCGGAGGTTTATTTCATTCTTCAGTTGAATCAGCATCTTGTCATTAGCCTAGGCTGGCCTTGAGCTGTTAGTCCTCCTGAGTGCTGGGATTACAGGCACACACCGCCACCACAGTCTGTTTTATGAGTCTCTCAAAGAGAACACTTTTGGTTTTGCTAATCCCATGTATTATATGTTTTATTTCTCAATACTTTTCTGCTTGTTGTATCCGCTTTGGCATTTTGTTTTGGCTTTCTTCTCTGAAAATGTAAACATCGAAGGCTATACATTGGCCTTAAAGTGTGGTGGAGGCTGCACTGTGTGAATGTTATTATCACTGGCTTTTAAGATCTGACCTTTAAATGCATTGCTGCTTCTTAAACCGGTGGGTTACTCATTTTCCCCCACTGTGTGGCTCATGGTCTTTTGAAGAGCAAATATTTCAAATTTTTGATGGAGTCTAATTTATGAGCTTTCTCTTACATGTTTTGATCCTCTTTATCTTTGCTAATCTGAAGTCACAAAGAACTGGTCCATGTTTTCTTCTAAAATTTCTGTAGTCTTAGGTCTTATATTTAACTCTGTTGTTAATTTTGCGTTAATTTTATTTCATGTGAATTACATGTCAAACTTCTGTACATGTTTAGTTGCTCTAAAACATATCGAACTAAACAATAAGACAGAAAAGTAATATTGTTGTTCCCTACTGAACAATAAAATCATCTTCAAATGCTGCCGTTCCAATTTCCTTCTGAACTATGATTTTGATGGTTTCTTTGTTCTGTTTTATTTCCCTCCACGTTAGATATCATTGTGTTTTTCAAAAGAAAACCTATGTTAAGATTTAACCACATCTAGCCAAAACCCTCCTGAAGAGGGAGTCGGGGCTGAGAGTCTACCACGCCCATGGTTACCGTCTCCACCATTTCCATTCCTGCTCACATTTCAAGAGTTTCCTCTGAGATAATTATACTTTTGCCAGAAGCCTGTGTTTTGGAATTCCCTCTATTCTTGTGTCTACCAGTGTACGTCGTTTGCTTTGTTTGTGTGTTTGCATTTAGAACGAGGTACTGGAGGAGTCCAGTACGTAATTTGGTACCATGTAAAAATAAAATAAAACCAACCAGATCTGTATTTGGGGATGAGCGTAGAGCAATGTAGTTAGCATGTAAAGTACACAAGCTAAAAACCACATAATTTGATATGTGATGCCCAAGTCCAGGCAGCGAGCACGTAGATTATCTCTAGAAGTTTCCCCACACCTCTGCCATCACAGTCATCTCAGATGATGAGTGATCTGCTTTCCATCATTATTATTTGTAGTCATTTGTGAGTGATTTTTCCCCTTCTCCTGCTTAATGGAAACCCCTTTTCTCTGAGCGTCTTTGCGCAGTCATCATGTGTGATTTATTTCTAGACCCTATTAGGTCTTTCTGGTCCATTTCTCCTCTACCTTCCTAACACCCTGCCTTGATCCTTGGAGCTTTAAGGCCAGTCTTGAAGGTAGTTATTAGTCTTCCAAGTTTATTCTTTTCAGAGTTGTTTAAAAGTGAGTTTCTGTATGAATTTAAGAATATGCTGGTCAGTTTCTACAGAAGAAGAGAGAACCCCCCACTGGTAATTTTGTTTGAGCCTGTGTGAGATCTTTGGATGAATGGGAGGAGACATCACACTTTAGTACTAGGAAGTCCTGCTCATTGTCTTTCCGTTTAAGTCTTCCTGGCTAACGTTTTATATTCTTGATGCTATTGTAAGTGGTGTTAGTTTTTACCTTGTGATTTCAATTTTTTTTTATTACTAGCAGATAGACACACAATTGATTTTTGCGTGTGTCTGCTGATCTTGTGTCCTGCAACCTTGCTGAACATATTCATTGTAGTCTTTGCTGAGTCCTTGGACTTTTTCACGCAAAATCTCCGGCTGTTGGTGACAAAGGATGTGTGGCTGCTCTTCTCCGACGCGGATGTCTTCCGCGCGATTGCGTTACCTTTGCGGCTGAGCACAGGGCTGAGCCGCAGAGCTGGATGAGAACATGGCTGAGCTGCTCCAGCCTTGGGGCATCAGACAAGACCGACTCCCCAGCCTGGTAGCTCACTCTTTACTGAGGGATTTCCTTTATTCACGAGCTGCGGTGAGGGCTTTTGTTTTTAATTCAAGAGAAATTAGATTTTTGTGTGTGGGGGCAGGTCTCTTGCTTTTCCTGCACCTATTATGAGGACAGTATTGTTTCTTGTAGCTTTTGCCGTAAGGACTGGCACCAACGGTGACTCTTGACTCACATATACTCCTAGCGCCGAAGTCCATTTCCTTATGCAGCAGCGTTCTGCCTCTGACTCATTGGACTCTACCATCAGCTCTGCGTCTGTGTTTACAAGAGACATTGCTCCAGAGTTTTCCGATCTTGTGATTCTTAGTTTGGTTTTGATTTCGGTCATGCTGGCCTCACAGAAGGAGCTGAAATGTATTCCATTCGTTTCAATTTTCTAAAAGTGTTTGTGTAGAAAGGCTATTATGTATCTCATCAATGTTTTATAGCATTTACCAGTGAAGCTATCTGTATTGGAATTTTGTTTGGAGGATGTTTTAACTGCATTTTACTTGTGTGAACATTTTTAATGATGCCATTTATGATGATCTCATTAACTTATTTCTGGTTTCAATGATGTGCATACTGGTTCCTGTTGTTTGATCAGGTGAGCTACAAATTTTCTAAATTTTATTGATTTTTTTCAACTAGCTAGCTTTTGATTAAATTGATTTTTTCCATTGTTTTTCTGCTTTATGTTTCTTTGACTTTTGTTGAAATTATTATTATTATTATTATTTGTCATCTCTGCTTTCCTTGGTTTAATTTGCTTGCTAGTTTCTTAAAGTAGACTTGAGGTCTCTCATTTTCAAACTCATTTCTTTTCTACTGTAGGCACTGAGTGCTATAAATTTCCTCATAAGATGGCATTAAGTGAAGCCCATGGTTTTTTGATATGTTGTGTTTTTACTTCCATTTACTTTGATTTACTTCTCTTTTGTTTTTTTTCTTTGACCCTCCAATTATTTAGAAGTGTGCTATTTAGTTTCAAATAGTTGTGGATTTTGCAGAGATCTTTCTGTTATTAATTTATAATTTGATTTCACTGTGGTCAGAGAACATGCTTTGTAGGACTAGACTCCTTTTAAGTTTATTGAGACTTGTTTTGTGGCCCAAAATGTGGTCTATCTCAGTAGATGTTTTGTGTGTGTGCATTCAAAAAGAATGTGCCTCATGCCACCGTTGGGTGGAGCCTGAATGGATGCCAATTGGGTCAAGTGGCCAATGGTGAGATTCATTCCTTCTGTATTCTCACCGGTTTTCCTTCTATCCATTCCGGGAAGAACAGTCTTGAAAGCTCTGAGTGTAATCTTGGGCTTGTCTGTTTCTTGCTGTAGTTCGAGTCTAGCAATTCCCCTGTTAAGTGTATGAACTTGTAGCACTGTTATTTCTTGATGGGTAAAAGACCTTCTTTACTCTGTTGAGATTTTTGCTCAGAAACCCGCTTGGTCCAGTATTCATGAAGCAATGCCACCTGTCGTTTGACTAGGGGTAATTTGGTATCTATGTTTAAAATCCTTCTACTTTCCACTTTTTTTTTTTGTCATTATACTTTACAGTTTATACTTTCTATAGGTAATTGGGTCTCTCTGTACAGTTGAGACTTGTTACTCTGAAAATCTCTGCCCTTTAATTGAGAGTATTTAGAACATTTACATTTAATGTGATTATGAGATATTTGCTTTCTGTTATTCCTACCTCTGTTTTGTTCTCCCCCACTTTTCTACTTGCTGTTGGATTAGCTGAGTATTTTTAGGATTCTATTTAGTCCCTTTGTGGATTATTAATTGTAACTCCTTTATAACATTAGTGGTTATTTTAGGATTTATAGTATAAATCTTTAACTTATTACAGTCAAATGATCTTCATACACAGTATACTAAATATGATAAAATACACAGTATCAGTATTGATACAGTATCAAACAGTATCACCTGGTTGTATGCCACTCCATACATAGTATGAGAACCTCACAACAGCATGCTTTTGTGTGGTACATGTATTTCTTTATGTTGTTATTGTTATATTTTATTGATGTATAAGTTACAGACCACACTTAATACTACTATTTGTTAAAGCTTAAACGATAATTTAGAGGACTTTTTCATATTTATCTGTTTATTTGCCTTCTCTTGTGCTCTTTGCTCTTCTGAAACGTCCATCTTCCATCTTTTCCTTTCTGATTGAGGAAAATGTCCTTGAACACCCATTAAGGGTGTTCATTCTGAAAAACTTTTGTTTTAGAAAATATATTTTCTGGGTCTACCATTCTGGGTTACTAGATTTTATTTTCCTTCGAGCACTTTACAATGTTGCTCTTTGATTTTCTGCAGCAAGACTATTAATGACATTTCCATCCTGTTATTTATCTTTTCTTCTGTGGCTGTTTTTAAGCTATTTTCTTTCTCACTTTTTTGGGGGGTATGTACCGGTACTGGGACTAGAACTCAGGGCCTCAGCCTATTGCTCAGCTTTCTTGTTCACAGCTGGTGATCTACCACCTGAGCCACACCTCCAGTCTGCCATTTTGCTGGTTAATTGGACATGGAATCCTACAGACTTTCCTCTCTAGGCTGGCCTTAAACCATGATCTTCCAGGTCTTAGTCTCCTGAACAGCTGGGATTATAGATGTCTGCCACTGGCACCAGCTTATCACTATTTTTCAGCAGTTTAATCATGCTGTCTCTGGTGTACTATTATATGTTCATTCGGCCAGAGATTTGTTGGGTTTCTTAGATGGGCGATATATACTTTTCATTGTGTGTAGAAATCCTAAAATACCTCTTCTCAGGCCTTTTCTCCACCAATGGAGATGACCACATGACTCTCATTCTTGGCTCTGAGTGTAAGCTTCTGAAGTGTATAGACATTGTGAAGTAGTTTACGCCAGTCAGGACCCAGGGTTGCTTAGTTCCACTCTTGGCTGCCCATGAAGAGGACTGGGTCCACCGTCGGCACTGTTGTCTCTTTGGCCTGGTGATGTCATTTTATTTGGGCGTACACCCATTGTGAGATTACTGTGCCATGCAGAGTTCTGTTTCCAGTTCTCGGAGGAACTTCTGTACTGTTTTCTATAACGACTGTACTAATACCTGATCCTTTTTAAATTGGGTACCATGTTACAGAATTTACACTGCTGGCTATTGCATGCTTTTACTATGGTTATTATGTGAATTACACTCAACATTCCAAAGTTACAACGTCCTAAATGTGAACTAATAGCAGCTTAACTTCAGTACCATTGACAAGTGTGTGCCGTTGCTCTTCTGTTTTGGTTCTTCTCTGGTTTACTGATGTTTCTTAAATCACATAGAAAAGGAGCGAGGAGTTGCAAACCATTGCTGCAGCCACGCTGGTTTCTACCCGAATTGGGCTTTAAAGAAAACATGGGGTAGGTTTCAACTTCACTTTCTGACTTTACGATGGTGTAAAAGTGACAGCACTCAACGGAAACTGTCTCAAGTTTTGAATTTTGACTTAGATACTTCTCATTGACTTTCACACGCTGTAAGTTTGTGTAAGATGATTTGGCATGACTGGAGGCTAACTCGAATGTCTTCCAAAAGTATGTATGATAAAAACATGTAATTAGACGCAATGTGGTTTTATATTTTTGTTATTTATTAATGTTGTATGATCCTTCGATAGTCGCAGAAGGGGTTATGTCCGTCTGTGAGTGCCGTGTGTCTTGGTTCCTAACGTAAGGATCCGAGGTCACAGGGCTACGGCCCCCGAGCTCCTCTCCCTTGGGCGTCTGGAGATGTTTGTATTTTGTCCATGCCCATCATCATGCTGGACGTTTCCAGGCATTACTTATTCGGCACCTGCTCCTTTCCTCTCTTCTCTTGGGTCTCCTACAATGCATACACTGGCTTCCTTGATGTTGAGCCACAGGTCCTGGCTCAGGACTACTCCCCCTGTAAGTGTTCACCGAGCACACAGCACTCAGCTAAGAGCCGATGTAGTACACAGCATTCAGTGCTCGTGCCAGCTTGAGAGGAGAGGCTAGCCCAGGACTGGGAGCCCTGTCCGGGGGGCACCGGCCTCGGCCTTGCTGCAGCCAGAGCTCTGGGAAGGAGGTGTGCTCTGCAGAGCGGACTGAGCTCTTGGGCGCTGGGTTCCCTGGAAGAGGCTCAGAGCCCCCTTTGCCAGTGCCCGGCGACCCCTGCGGGTGCCCCGTGACCTCTGTAGAGGCCCTATGACCCCCTACAAGTGCTCTGTGACATCCGGGCAGGAGGTGATGCTGAAGCCTGGCGGCAGCTCTGGCCAAAGACTCCCCAGCCTGGGCTGGAGAAACAGCTAAATGTCAGGGTTCAGGGCAGCCAGGCCTGGCGGCCCGCGCCGGGCTCCGGAGGGGCAGGGAGAGGCTGGGGCCTCCGAGGGCCTCCGGCCGGCCGCAGCCAGGTCCGGGCGGAGCAGCCTGGGCCCGTGTGGGGTGGCCGGTGGCCGGGCCGCCCGGGCACCTCTGACGGCCAGTTTCCAGTTTCCTATGGAATGAAAGTGTAAAAGCAGAGCCGTCACTGTCTGCCGCCCCCCGGGCAGAGCTGCCAGGCCTCTCCCAAACAAACAGCATGCAGGAGGCGTGGCGGTGGGAGCTCAGGGCCCGGCCTCCCTGACCTCTTCGCCCGGTGACCCTGGGCAAGTCCCTTCCGGAGGGGCCTTGGTTTCCCCTCTGAGAGGAGGTGCTGCAGAAGTGCCCCCCAGGCTCTCCCAGGGCCAATGCTGTCTCGGGTAGTAGAGCTAGTGTGGGAAAGACCAGGCGCAGGGGAGGGGCAGGGGCTGGAGCAGCCCGGCTGGAGCCGTTCAAGGGAGCTCTGTTTAGCCCGGCCCGACTCCCTGATCCAGCAGCCGGCCTGGGATCCACCCAACCAAATCAGCGTGGGGAAGCCAAGAGCATGAGTAAGGACAGGCCTCGCC
Source organism: Dipodomys spectabilis (assembly GCF_019054845.1). Classification (NCBI taxonomy): domain Eukaryota; kingdom Metazoa; phylum Chordata; class Mammalia; order Rodentia; family Heteromyidae; genus Dipodomys; species Dipodomys spectabilis. The sequence continues at coordinate 747,996 of NW_024871376.1, forward strand.
ATAAACATGTCATCCACACAAACAGCCCGGCCCCTCTGGGGTCCCCGGCCCTGCGGGGGCGTGCCGCGGGGCCCCTCAGCCGGCCACCACCTCACGCTTGGCCCAGGGCTTCAGAGTGGAGGCCTAAGGGGGGAGCTGGCTGTGGACAAAGGGGCTGGGGGGAAGCCAGAGCCCCAGAAAGCCAGCAGCCAAGGGAGGCCTGGGGAGGGAGGCCTGGGGAGGGAGGGAGGCCTGGGGAGGGAGAGGGAGGGAGGGCAGGGGGGGAGGCCTTGGAGGGGAGGCTCGGGGAGGGAGGCCTGGGGAGGTCGGGGGAGGGAGGGCAGGGGAGGGAGGCCTTGGAGGGGAGGCCTGGGGAGGGAGGCCTGGGGAGGGAGGGAGGCCTGGGGAAGGAGGGAGGCCTGGGGAGGGAGGACAAGGGAGGGCAGGGGAGGGAGGCCTGGGGAGGGAGGGAGAGGGAGGGCAGGGGAGGGAGGCCTGGGGAGGGAGGGAGAGGGAGGGCAGGGGAGGGAGGCCTTGGAGGGGAGGCTCAGGGAGGGAGGCCTGGGGAGGGCGGGGGAGGGAGGCCTTGGAGGGGAGGCTTGGGGAGGGAGGGGTTTCTGGAATGGCCCTCACTCTGGATTGGCCACAGCCCTGACTGTCGCTCCCACACGGACCGTGGCCCCGTGGAGGTGGCGGCTCTGTAAGAACTGGCATCCCGTGCCGCGGTCCCTGTGTCCAGTGTGGCACCAGGGCCAGCCCTGGATGTCCCGGGCTCCAATCCGTGAGCTAACCGCCGCCCCCAGCCTGTGCTCTTCAGTTACAGCAAGAGAAGACGGACTAAAATCAGCTCTGCGCGCCCTTCCTCCTGGGACCCCGGGGCTGGGCACTCGCTGGCCGCCCAGGGGCTGGGCACGCGCACTCGCTGGCCGCCCAGGGGCTGGGCACACACGCTGGCCGCCCAGGGGCTGGGCACGCACTTGCTGGCCGCCCAGGGGCTGGGCACGCACTTGCTGGCCACCCAGGGGCTGGGCACGCGCACTCGCTGGCTGCCCAGGGGCTGTGTGCACTCGCTGGCCGCCCAGGGGCTGGGCACATGCACTCGCTGGCCGCCCAGGGGCTGGGCACGCACTCGCTGGCCGCCCAGGGGCTGGGCACGTGCACTCGCTGGCCGCCCAGGGGCTGTGTGCACTCGCTGGCCGCCCAGGGGCTGGGCACGCACTTGCTGGCTGCCCAGGGGCTGGGCACGCGCACTCGCTGGCTGCCCAGGGGCTGGGCACTCGCTGGCTGCCCAGGGGCTGTGTGCACTCGCTGGCCGCCCAGGGGCTGGGCACGCGCACTCGCTGGCCGCCCAGGGGCTGGGCACGCACTTGCTGGCCGCCCAGGGGCTGGGCACACTCGCTGGCTGCCCAGGGGCTGGGCACGCGCACTCGCTGGCCGCCCAGGGGCTGGGCACGCACTTGCTGGCCGCCCAGGGGCTGGGCACACTCGCTGGCTGCCCAGGGGCTGGGCACGTGCACTCGCTGGCCGCCCAGGGGCTGGGCACACTCGCTGGCCGCCCAGGGGCTGGGCGCTCACTGGCTGCCCAGGGGCTGGGCCCGTGCGCTGGCTGCTCAGAACGTGTCCGGTGGCCTCAGCTGTCCCAGCGGCGGCGGCCGGTTCTCGGGCGCAGAGCCTCTCCAGCGACCCGGGAGGAAACCTGGCTCAGCGCGGAGCCCGGCCCGGGCTGCCCAGGGCTGAGCAGCGGCTCAGGGAGCTTCCTCCTGCTGCTTAGGGCACGGTGTGCCGTGGTGTGCTGTGGTTGGTCTCACGGTGTCACGGTGGACACACCCAGGTCCGGCTGTGTGGCACCCCTCCACGCGCGAGCGCGTGTGTGTACAGCATACTTTATGCATCCACAATCCCGCCGATGGGCATTTGTGCTCCTGCTGTTGTGAAAATGGCTGCGATATGCTCCTGTTGTATGTCTCCCGTGGTTCTTGCTCCTTTCTAGCACACCCACGGGAAGCCTGGGGCACGTTCTCACTGTCCTGGAAGGAAGATCAAAGAGGAAATACAGACATTTCCTCTGCTCAAAGCCCTTCACTGGTCAAGCTCCAGAAAACGGCATTGCCTGGTAAATACCTGCACCAAGTTGGTGCCAGCGTCCCTAGCCTTATTTCCAACTCATTTCCCCATTGCTAACAAACTCTGAGCCCTTGGGCAAACTCCTGGCCCTCTCTGCCTCTTTCCTGCAGAATCTTAGAACAATAGTCAGGCCAGCCCAGATTTAAGTGATAAGGACATAGACTGCCTTTTGAAGGAACATCTTCAAAGCTGTTGCAAAACAGGTGTGTGGAAGCCGATCGGGCCATGTAGTTACAGGTGCGTGGAAGCCGATCGGGCCATGTAGTTACAGGTGCGTGGAAGCCGATCGGGCCATGTAGTTACAGGTGTGTGGAAGCCGATCGGGCCATGTAGTTACAGGTGCGTGGAAGCCGATCGGGCCATGTAGTTACAGGTGTGTGGAAGCCGATCGGGCCATGTAGTTACAGGTGTGTGGAAGCCGATCGGGCCATGTAGTTACTGGTGTGTGGAAGCCGATCGGGCCATGTAGTTACAGGTGTGTGGAAGCCGATCGGGCCATGTAGTTACTGGTGTGTGGAAGCCGATCGGGCCATGTAGTTACAGGTGTGTGGAAGCCGATCGGGCCATGTAGTTACTGGGTGATTAACGAGTTCAGACAGCAAATGCAAGCAACCCCACTTGGCATATGGTGCCCTACAAACACTTGGTATTATTCTTGTTTTGTAATAAACGTAGCCAATGGCTACTGTTCTTGTTACTGTAATAAATGCTGCCAGTGGTAAAGCTCAGGGTATATCATACCTCAGAGCCTTTGCACATGTCAGTTCTTCTTCTCAGAAAGCCAAAAGGGAAAGGAAGAGAAAGGAAGGAAAGGGAAGAGAAGGGAAGGGCAAGAGAAGGCTGAGGGCAGGGCCGAGCGCCGCGTTCGGCTCCACTGCTTCTCCAGGCCTCTGCTGATCAGCCAAGCCATGAGCAAAAGACCTGGCTGCGCTACCTCTGGCGTGTGGAGTCTCTGCCTTGCTGAACCGAGGGCTTCCCGCGGGGCTCCCGGCTGCTCCTTCCTGGCCAGGCTAGAAGGAGGGCAGAGGTCAGCAGAGGCCCTGTCTTTGGCTCACCCGCCCAGAGGGCAGAGTTCCAGCGGGTCTGGAGGTCCTGAGATGGCCCCTCGACACTCAGGCAGAAGTGAAAGTGCAGGATCCAAATGTTGGGGTTCCCTGACCTGGCTCACAGCCACAGAGCAGCCCGAGGCCGTGGCCGGGCGGGGGCACTACGCGAGACCCGTCTCTGAAAGGCGTCCTTTTCCTTTCTGAACTGGAGGGAGGGAGGGAGGGAGTGGGGGCCGAGGGGCCCCTCTCCCCCAGGGCTGGCCCCCGTCGGCCCGTGGTGGAGCCCAGCGTGGCCTCCTCTGCGGCTGCGTGACCCCCAGCCTTCGGGGCCGGCGCCTCCCCGCTCTTCGAGGACTGTCCCCGGAGGTGGCTGGGCTCCGGGCGGCCGGCCAGGGCGGCCACCAAGGAGCTGGTCCACACCCCAGGGCGCCCGGGCCCGGCGTGGGGGCGGCGGGGAAAGGCTTGCTCATCCGGCCGGTGGAAACATCCCTGCACCGCCGCCCGGCCGCCCGGTGACTTTCCAAGCATTCTGCTTCCCATTTCTCCTGGGGATCTGGGAACAGGGTGTTAGCGGGTGTTCATGGCCTCGCCCCGTTCTGCCCGGCCCCCTCCGTCCCCCATTCCGCCCACCCCCCCTCTGTTCCCCCTCTGTCCCCCGTTCTGCCGGTCCCCCCCTCCATCCCCCCCGTTCCGCCCGCCCCCCTCCGTCCCCCTCTGTCCCCTGTTCCGCCCGCCCCCCCTCCGTCCCCCCGTTCCCAGCCCCCCCCCTCCGTCCCCCCATTCCCAGCCCCCCCCCCAGCAGGCTGTGGCCCTCAGAAGCCAGGCCAAGGCTCCGCTCAGCCTGGAAAGGCACAGAGGCAGGGTGAGCCCTGCTTTGCTGGCCCCTGGCCCCGCGTGGAGCCGGAGGACCATGGTCCAGAAGGAAACTGGCACCCGGGATTCAGGGAGGGCCTGGATTTGGGGGCCCGGCATCTCCAGCCAGTTGTGTCACCCCGAGAAGTCCAGGCAACCTGAGTCGTAGCTCATTCACTGGTGTTGGGGGGTGTGGGGGCTCGGGTGTGGGGACCCCCCCCCCGCTGCACCTCTGTGTGGACAAGCAGGCCCGGTGGTGCCTCCCTCCCTCCCTCCCCGTCTGTCCGTCTGTCCGTCCGTCCGTCCGTGTCTTTCTAGGCAAGGGTGGGAGCTGAGGCGGGAGAGTCAAACAGCACGCCTCAAGCTGTGCCGCGCTTTGCGCCCAGTCACCAGTGACCTATGACGTCGCACGCAGACACAGCCTGGTCCTGGAGGCCGAGGGCAGGGTCGAGTGACGCCATGTGAACCCCTGGCACAGCGGGAGAGTCGGGGCGAGTCTCTGGTTGTCAGGAAGGAGTTGCTCCCCCCGCCCCCCTCGCCCCCCTTCCCTTTCCAGGCCTCATGGGATCTACAGAGCAGACGCGGGATACGAAAGGGAAGGGAGGGGGAGCGGGCGGAGCGCAGGGGATGCGCTGGCTGGAGCCCCGGCTGCCGGGTTGGGGTGAGAGGCAGCGTCCCAGCCGGCCACTTAGAAGTGTGGATGACACGTAAGACAAGAGCACCGCACTGTAAGCGATCACACTGTTCCCCCCACTCGATGGCTTGCACGTGGGCGAGAGCGTGCGTCTGCCTGCGAAGACAGGAGGAGCCAGGGCAGCGCACGGCAAACCCTAGGCAGCCTCTTCCTTAAGAGACACGGACACAGCGCTCTTGGCACGCACAGACGCGCGCGATAATCGGTGAGCTTGTCCCTGGAGGTCGCCGCTGCCCTCTTGCTGGCCGGGTGGGGGTCGCTTTGTCCGGCCCTCCGCTCCTGACCGGTCAGTGCCACAGACGGCAAAGCCCGTGCACAGATGCTGTGCTGCTCTCTGGCGACTGCGTGTGCCTGATTCAAATACACACAGTGTGCGCGCGGGTGCACATGCGTGTCTGTGTGTGTATGTGGGGGTCTGGTAAAATGGAACTCGCGGTTTAGGATTACTTTGTTCCTGGTTACCTTTATGTTACACCAGATGGACTTTTCCAGGAAATATTTTCTCCCAGTTGCTATGGAGATGTGCCAACATCTTCCTGCCGAGGTGATTCCCTGCAGGCCCATTTGTTGTGGTGCCTGCTTCCAAACCGCCTGCAGCCCTCCCGGAGGCTGATTAAAGAGCCGGGGCCCGGGTGTCTCTGCCCCCTCAGCTTCCGCCACCAGGGATGGACTGCGGACGTTGGATGGGCTGGGGGAGGGCCATGTGAGCCACGCGGCCCCGGGGGGGGGGGGGGTTGGGCCCACCCCATCTTGCCTGCTGTCCGGGTTGGGGGAGGGGTCCGACCTCCCACCGCTCAGGTGGGCAGATGGGGCGGAGGAGGTGAGGTGTGTCTAGGTCTCTGACTCTGGGTCTCTGACTCTGGATCTCGGGTGAGCTGAGAAGCCCCGGGGCCGGGTGGAGTGGGGGGACTGGACAGGGTGGCCAAACATAGCCTCTGCCAGTTCCTGCAGCTGTCAGACAAAACCTCCAGCCCCATCACGCCGCTCACAGTCCATTTGGGCGGACACACTCCGGCCCGTCTGGGGAGCCACATAAACATGGCCAACGCTGAGACGCCTTGGGTCAGACTCGAAGCGGAGGCTACGCAGGAAAGCCGGTCTCCTCCCTCCCGTCACGGGCCGAGCGCGCGCCCGGAGGGCTGCCAGGCCATGGGCTTTGAAGTGAGACCCAAGTCACAGTCTCGTTCACAGACTCGAGTCCAGCCAGCTTCCTCTCCCTCTCTGAGTTCTGGCTTCCCTCCTCTGTGAAGTGGGAATCCTCCACCTGCCAGATAGAGGCAGACACAGCTCTGCTCCCAGAACAGAAGTTCCCCGGGGCTGTGCCAGGCAATGCATAACACCTGTGGAATAAATGAGGATGACCTTAATACGTCTTCAATACAGGGGCGAAGGGATTCCACCCAGCCCAGGTCTTTTTGTTATTATTAGGATTATTTTAACTTCTGCCTCTAGGCCATATCAGCGAAAATCCTGAGGCTGGTTGCAGAGAATCCACGCCACCTCACGGCCGCTCAGAACCTTAGCGAAAATAGGACAGCACCCAAGGTTGGAACACAAGGCTGAATTGTACTGGGTGCGCTTGGGTTAGAAGCAAATTGGGGGTGCGCCGGGTGGAACCACCTGCCCAGGGCAGCCGGGCCCACAGGGGAAGGGGGGAGGAAAGGGGCCCAAAGCAGCACAGGGCGGCCCGCTCTGCCACAGACAGGGAAAGAGCCACCATCCTGAGAGGTAGCTAGCTAGTAGTTTTAAAACTGTGAGAAAACCGAAGCCCAGAAAGGCTGGAGACGCGCCCAGGCCCGCTGGGACGCCAGTGCGGAAGTCCGGATAGCACCGCCTCACGCACCTGCCCGCGTTCCCGCCGGAGCTTTCTAAGAGGCCGGGAGCCTCGCAGCAGGCTTGAACCGGGGTTGGGCGGGGAAGCGGGGGCGTGGATGGCCACAGAGGCCCTGGCGTGGCTGGGAGACGCGTCTGGGCTCCCCACGCGCTCTCCGTGGCCCTCATCCGTGTCCAGTCGCTCGCCTTTCTTCAACGTTCCAAAATTCCAACCATGCTGTTGCGAAGGTTTGCAAGTTCTTCATGCGCTCCTGGATTAATGTTGGTTGTTTCAGGTCGGAAAACAACTTGGCTTGGCTCGGCCTGCCTGAGACGGGGCTCAGGCATCCCCGTCCAGGTCTGTCTGTCCGTGGGGAGTCTGTCCCTGCTCTCCACTGGCTTGGGCCTGGCGTGTCAGCCTGCTGGTCAGCCTCTCCGCTCGCTCGTTTGACCAGGTAGCCTCTCGGACATCAGTCAGCTTGTCAGTGGCCAGTGAGTTGGTGGAGGACCCCCCCCGCCCCCCGCAGCCAGGACTCCTTCCAGCTGGTGAGCTCAGTCCTCACCTGAGTCAGGAGGGGTGGAGGGGGAAGTTCATTTCCTCTGTGGTGAGGGCCTTTGAAGGGCTCCGTCAATCCTTGGAAACTTTCGATCAGACGTTATTTATGAAGCACCAGAGTGAAAACAGGCTCATCACTCTAAATTACCAGCAGCCGGCTTGAGTTCTCTCTCTCTTTTTTCTCAGATGTTTTAAAATTCAGCCCCATGTTTCCCTTCTCGCCGGCCTCCTCCCTCTGCTGTCATCCGGGGGAGAGGTTTTCAGGAGCATGTGACTTCATCCGCGACTCCTCATGCCAACAGGGGCTGCCAAGCCCCGTCAAGGCCTGAGTCACCACCCGGAGAGGAGACTGGGGGGGCAGCTCCAGACCCCGGCTTCGGGCCTTGGGCCTCTGCTCGGGAGCGCACGACTCCAAGACTAAGTCATCCGCCCAGCTCCTGGGGCCATTTTGCAGAGAGACTCCTGCAGACCTAATGGGTCGGGTGGACAGTTCACCCCCAAAAGCACTGAGGAGCTGTTCTCCGGGGCTCCGCTTCCTTCCTTCCGGGGGAGGCCCAGGCTGCTGCGTATTCCAAGCAGATTTGCTAATGTCTGAAACTGCTGGCAAGATTCTGAGCACCGGGACACTTGAGTTCTATACCAGCCGGGGCAGAGGGGGCGCGGGCTCACGACCTCCGCCTCCCGCCTGCCCCCCAGCTGCTCTTTCCAGGTCCTCACAGCCACGGCCCTTCCCCACCCCACCTCGGGCTCCATCCCCCGCTCACTGACCCCAGCACGGGGCGCTGGTCCAATGCAAGAACAGGCCCTCACGGGGCGGACGATCCCGCAGGTTCAGGCCCTTTCCCGGGCGGCCCCCCAGGGCCACACAAAGCGGTTGATTCACAGTCCAGGTGGTCAGCAAAGCGAGGGGCTGGTGTGGAGCTGCGGCGTGAGGAGGCCCGGGCCTGCCTGCCCTCCCGGAGGCTGCCATCCGGGCAGTCAGCCGTCCATGAAATGATGACACCAAACACTCCTCAGTCTCTAAGACAGGAAGGAAAACAGGCCTGTGTGAGAGAGAAGGTAGCAAGGTCTGGTGTGGAGCTGGTTCGGGGCAGAGGGGCTGGCTGGTGGCGCTGGGTCCCTCCACAGGGAGGAGGAGGAAGATCAAGAGTCATTGTGGCGGAGTGAAGAGGGAGCGTCTCTGTTCACCCGTTCACGGGGTGCACGCGCGCGTGCGCACACACACATTCACGTCTTCATTCGCCCAAGCATTCAACAAACGCTTCCTGAAAGCCAGCGTCATGCACGTCTCTCGTGCAGAGCTCGGTGGTTGTAAGCCTCGGAGACCAGGACTGGCTCAGGGTGCTGCCACCAGCAGCTGCTGCAGAAAGGCCGCAAGGGTGGTGTGGTGTGACATGGGCAGACTTGGAAACCGACTTGACTGGCCCCTCTGGGCATCTCTGGGGGGCCAGGGACTCCCTCCCGCAGCAGGGCCACGGAGCCCTCTCTGCGGCGGTGTTAGGACCCACAGCCCTGCTGGGCACTGGCCCGGGATCGTCCGCGGCCCAGCTCACTGGCTCTGTGGGAGGAGGGACGGGGCCGCTCAGCTTTCTCAGCGCCATGAGCCCTGAGTGAGCCCTGACTTCCCACCTCTCCGCGAGGTTGGAGCCCTCGCTGCCGCTGCCGTAGCTCCTTGAGGGAACGCATCGGTCACTGAGCAGCAGAAAGAGCGGCCTGCGGAACCCCACAGAGAAGCTGTGCTTGGCTCCGGCGCGCGGATTCGTTCTCCTCTCTTAACCAGGCCTTGCGCGCAGTTGCGGCTCTTTTTGTTTTCCAAAGCTTTGGCGTTTGCTCCCCTCCCTGCAACCAGTTCGCCTTCTCCCGCCGCACGGAACGGTGGGGGGTTAGGAAGGGGAGGCCTTGGGCCGGGGGTTGGAGCCGGCCTCCGCCTTTCTACCTCTGCACACACGGTAGGAGCGCAAAGAAAACGTGCTCAGAGGCTCGGGCTGCAGCCAGAGCACACGGGCTCCATTCTCCACCTGCATGGCACTCCCACATCTCCGACTTTGCACAAACAGATGTCCTGGGTGGAATACCTTTATTCGCCCTGGCATCCATTCCCAAGTCACGGCAAGGGTTGCCCCAGCTGATCAGAGCTCCTCTCTGGGAGCCGTACCCGTGCCGGCCACAGGACCTGTTGGGCTGTGATGAGCAGCCCTCCAGGGCCCGGGAGGGCCCCACGCGCTCTCCTGTGCAGGTAGTGTCACGTCGGGCGTGGTGCGGAGCTGTGTCCCGTGCGTGGCTCACGGCAGCCCCGTTCAGCCCAGTATAACATGAGATGCACGCAATCTAGAAATTGCTCTGGAAAAAGTGAGGAGTCAGGCAAATCAATTTTAGTGATATATTAAAAAATTATGTCCAAACACTGTGGTGTCAATGTACAGCCAGTATGGAAGTCATTAACGAGATCTTCCTCGGTTCTTTTGATGGGGCCTTGGGGACCCGGCAAATGGACTCTCGCATCTCGACTCAGACGCTAGGATTTCACTGTGAACGCTCGATGTTTATTGACTCCTTCAAGCGTACAGGGAGAACCAGATGCACAGTCCCAAGTTGTGCCAAACACACAGGCAAGTTTTCCAGCGACAGGGTTGTCCGTTGTTAAGCTCAAGTTAATGTAGAAAAGTGAACAGTTTAGTCACTTCGTGGCACCGAGTTCTAGGCGCTTGGGGTCCCTGTGGCTCCAGTGATGAGTTGAAGGGCAGATGTAGAGGAGTTCGGGGGCTTGGAACCGAGAAGTCTACACTTGGCTGGAACTGGACCCAGGAGGGAAGCTCTCTGGGGCTGAGGCTCGTGACTGGTGGTGTGTGAACTTCTGGTGGGGCTCACTGATCTGTGGCTACCCCGTGTGCACCACTTTCCAATAGGCCAGGCTGGCCATGGTGACCGGCAGGCCCTGGCACTTTCTGGAAGGGCCTGGTGGCATCAGAGGAGCCTGCGAGGCTGTGGCTCAAATTCACGGGAGAAGAGACTGAGGCAGGGGTGGGGGATGGGCGGGGAGGAAGCCTTACCGTGGCGGGCTGTGAGCGAGGCCGGGCAGCGTCTCCTCTGCCAGGCACGGGAGCCCGCTTGCAGACTGAGCAGCCATGTTCTAGGCCCGGGGGCCTCTCTTCCTCAAGGGAGGGTGGCTGCACGGATGCTGCCGGTTCACGGCCAGCAGCGTCCTGGGCACCGACCCTGCCCGAGGAGACGTGAGAACACAGAAAAGGGGTGGAGAGAGAGCAGGGCCCGGGCCACTGGCGTTCCCAGCTCAGCACGGAGGCCGGGGACCCCACGCTCTGCGGCCAAGCCATTGCGCTGTGTGTGAGAGAGAGGAGCATGTGTGTGAATGTGTGCATGCATGAGAGAAAGTAAACGTGTGAGTGTGGGCCTGAAATATGCGCATGTCACGGCGAATAGATGTGTGCTGATGTGCGTGTGCATGCGTGTAAGCTCGTGAGAGCGAGGGTGTGAGTGGCTGTGTGTGTGTGAGCAGGCCTGTGATAGTATGAGCGCACATAAGTGTGTGTGTACATGGTGTGTATGAATGAGTGGGTGCACATGTGGTGTTTGTGTGCAAGTGTGAGTAGGTGTGTGCATATGTGTGTGAGTGTGTCTGTGGGTGCACAAGTGGGTAAGTGCGTGTGTGTGCGTGAATGTGTGGCTTTACAAATGAGTGTGAGCGTGTGCGTATGCACAGTGTGTGATAGTGTGTGAGCGTATGCACAAGTGTGTGATAGTGTGTGAGCATATGCACAAGTGTGTGATAGTGTGTGAGCGTATGCACAAGTGTGTGATAGTGTGTGAGCGCGAGCGTATGCACAAGTGTGTGATAGTGTGTGAGCGTGTGCACAAGTGTGTGATAGTGTGTGAGCGTATGCACAAGTGTGTGATAGTGTGTGAGCGCGAGCGTATGCACAAGTGTGTGATAGTGTGTGAGCGTGTGCACAAGTGTGTGATAGTGTGTGAGCACATGCACAAGTGTGTGATAGTGTGTGAGCATGTGCACAAGTGTGTGATAGTGTGTGAGCGCGTGTGTATGCACAAGTGTGTGAAAGTGTGTGAGTGTATGCACAAGTGTGTGATAGTGTGTGAGCGTGTGCGTGTGCACAAGTGTGTGATAGTGTGTGAGCGTGTGCGTGTGCACAAGTGTGTGATAGTGTGTGAGTGTGTGCGTTTGCACAAGTGTGTGATAGTGTGTGAGCATGTGCGTGTGCACAAGTGTGTGATAGTGTGTGAGCGTATGCACAAGTGTGTGATAGTGTGTGAGTGTGTGCATATGCACAAGTGTGTGATAGTGTGTGAGCGTGTGCGTATGCACAAGTGTGTGATAGTGTGTGAGCGCGAGCGTATGCACAAGTGTGTGATAGTGTGTGAGCGTGAGCGTATGCACTAGTGTGTGATAGTGTGTGAGCGTGTGCACAAGTGTGTGATAGTGTGTGAGCGCGTGTGTATGCACAAGTGTGTGATAGTGTGTGAGCGTGTGCACAAGTGTGTGATAGTGTGTGAGCGCGCGCATATTCAGTGTGTGATAGTGTGTGAGCATGCGTATGCACAAGTGTGTGATAGTGTGTGAGCGTGTGCGTGTGCACAAGTGTGTGATAGTGTGTGAGCGTGTGCGTGTGCACAAGTGTGTGATAGTGTGTGAGCGTGTGCGTGTGCACAAGTGTGTGATAGTGTGTGAGCGTGTGCGTGTGCACAAGTGTGTGATAGTGTGTGAGCGTGTGCGTGTGCACAAGTGTGTGATAGTGTGTGAGCGTGTGCGTGTGCACAAGTGTGTGATAGTGTGTGAGCGTGTGCGTGTGCACAAGTGTGTGATAGTGTGTGAGCGTGTGCGTGTGCACAAGTGTGTGATAGTGTGTGAGCGTGTGCGTGTGCACAAGTGTGTGATAGTGTGTGAGCGTGTGCGTGTGCACAAGTGTGTGATAGTGTGTGAGCGTGTGCGTGTGCACAAGTGTGTGATAGTGTGTGAGCGTGTGCGTGTGCACAAGTGTGTGATAGTGTGTGAGCGTGTGCGTGTGCACAAGTGTGTGATAGTGTGTGAGCGTGTGCGTGTGCACAAGTGTGTGATAGTGTGTGAGCGTGTGCGTGTGCACAAGTGTGTGATAGTGTGTGAGCGTGTGCGTGTGCACAAGTGTGTGATAGTGTGTGAGCGTGTGCGTGTGCACAAGTGTGTGATAGTGTGTGAGCGTGTGCGTGTGCACAAGTGTGTGATAGTGTGTGAGCGTGTGCGTGTGCACAAGTGTGTGATAGTGTGTGAGCGTGTGCGTGTGCACAAGTGTGTGATAGTGTGTGAGCGTGTGCGTGTGCACAAGTGTGTGATAGTGTGTGAGCGTGTGCGTGTGCACAAGTGTGTGATAGTGTGTGAGCGTGTGCGTGTGCACAAGTGTGTGATAGTGTGTGAGCGTGTGCGTACGCACAAGTGTGTGATAGTGTGTGAGCGTGTGCGTACGCACAAGTGTGTGATAGTGTGTGAGCGTGTGCGTGTGCACAAGTGTGTGATAGTGTGTGAGCGTGTGCGTGTGCACAAGTGTGTGATAGTGTGTGACATGTGCACAAGTGTGTGAGCGTGCGTATGCACAAGTGTGTGATGTGATAGCGTGTGAGCGTGAGCGAGGCAGTCTGTGCCCACATTGGCTGGGGAAGGCCAGAGCGGCCTCACCTCCATGTGAACCTGTCCGAGCGTGGCTGAGTGTACACGTGCCGCAGACATGGTGAGCGGCGCTGGGGAGGGTGACCCCTCACATATGGACATCTGCCTCTCAAGGAGGAGGGAAAACGAGGGGGCAAAATGGAGACCCCAACCCATGCAGCCCAGGTGTGAGCATGCTAGAGACTACCGCTCCAGAGTGAGGAGAAGGAGGGGGAGTGGAGGAGAGGAGATGGAGGGGGAGGGGAGGAGAGAAGATGGAGGGGAGGGAGGATCAGGAGATGGAGGGGAGGGAGGATCGGGAGATGGAGATGGTTCTCAGCGCGGCTGGTCCCGGCTGAAGCACCTGCCGGCTGTGCATTGCCCTGTCTGTGGAGCCGGGCGCCGGGTGGCTGGATGGACACGTCAGAAGTGCCATGTGCTGGTGGCCCCTCACCCCGGCGCTGAGGGCGAGGGCGTCTTGGCTCTGGCCAGCAGGCGCTCTCTCTCTCTCGTGGTCACGGTGGCAGTGAACAGTGAACCGGGGCCAGTCGGAACGCGGTGCTGTCCTGCCTGCCTGACCGGTTCCAGGCAGGAGCAAGGCCCTGCGAAGGAGGGTGCCCACCGCCCGCGGACGTGGCGGCCTTACCAGGAGCCCTCCCAGGACGCCTCTCCACCTGCACGCCGGCGGCCGCAAAGCACCAGGAAAGCTGGGAAAGCTCAGAGGCGCCAGCCTGGTTCAAACCCGGGAACTGGGTTTCGGGGTGTGGGCTTGGGTCCTGTACATTACGTTCCCTCCAACTGGCCGCTGGCTCTGTGCTCTGGTCAGCCCAAGGCCCACAGCCACCAGGGGGCTTAGGAAGAAGAGGCCTTGGGGTAACAGCAGCGGTCCACCTTCTGCCACGTGGATGAACCCACAGGAAAGGGTATGGCCGGCCTGCCACCATCTTCCTTTGCAACTTCGCACCTCTGCAGCCCACAGCGGTACGGCCCCCTCCCCTGCCCCCCGCCCCGCGCCAGGTGCCGGCACTTCTGCCCACCTAAGGAACGCCATTCCAGAACTTCACAGGGCACCAGTCTGCAGCACACGGGGCGGGGGCGCCCGGATCCACGGCACCGTGTCACAGCAGCGGGTCACAGAGGCCTGCCAGCACGCCTGCCATCCGTCCACGCCGGGGACAGAAGTCTGGCAGTTCAGTGTAGGGTATCTCTGCGTCCATAGGCACGTGTGTCCTCCAGAGAGTCCTTTACATGACACTGCCTAGATAACCTGCAAGTTCACAGGACTCTGCATTATGGACAGCCTGTGGTGCACTCATCTGTACAAGGCGCTCGGCGCGGGGGGAGATGATGCCCGTGTGTTCCAGCCAGAGAGCACCGCGCGCGGGAAGAGGTGGCCCTGGCAGGACGGGGACACACGGCAAACGTCCCCATCTGTTAGATGTCTGTGGCAGGGCGACGGGTGTTGTGCCGTTTCTTGTACTTTTAGGTGCGCTGAGCTATTTAATGGCGCGTGCAGAGCAAGCCAGCATTAGAGGAACTGGAGCCGTGAAGAGTCCATCCAGGCTAGGAAGCAGGAAGGTCCTTGTGGCTCTGGGGTTTGAGTCCGAGGGACCACACACAGGCTCGGAGGAGGAGGCCCTGGTCTTTGCACAGAGACAGTTACCTGTTTGCATCTGCTTCCTGGATGCTGACCTCTCTCCTCTGTCCTCTCCAAACGTCTCCCTCAGCGGAGGACACCAGATAGAGGGAAGTTCAGCCATGACTCGCTCCAGCAGAAAATCTGGGGTCAGCAATGGACCCCTGCTCGGACACTTAATCTATTTCAGATTAATCTGAATAGACACTGGATTAAATGAGCAATCATCATCCGGAAACGGGTGTTGTGTCCCGGAACCCGGGGACATAGCATCGAAGGACACCGGGAAGGGCGAGGTGGTGGGAAGCCCGGGCCCCAGCGGTGCCCTGTGCCGCTGGCCCTCGCCGGCCCTGGTCTCCATGGGCTCTCAGCGCCAGCCTCGGGCCAGCAGACTTCAGATCAGACCCGCTGGGCCGGGCCACAGCCGCGTGCGTAGGAGCTCCATGCGCTCTGCGCCCAGCCCAGTTATCTTTGTCCCCTCACCCGCAGACTTTCTCAGTAGCACAGCTGGAGAATCCAGTGAGCTACCAGATGCATCCGCTGACCGCATGGGTAGACACGGGTGGCTCTTCTTCCCCCTGGCATCCCGGGGCAAGGGCATACTCCATTTTGTTCACCCTTCCAGGACGGTGGGTGGTGCATTCTTCCAGAGGCTGAATGTTGGCTCCACATCAGGCTGGTTCGGTCAGCCCGGGGAGGTCCGTCTATGGGGAAGGGCAGGAGTTCTGGCCACCAGAGAAGGGGGGCCCCTTCTCCACCCCAGTCCTGATCTGAAGACCGAGAGAGCATCCGCCGAGGCGGGCATGCAGGGCCCGGCGGCTGGCTCCGCGCTCCCGCGCCCTGGCTCCGCGTACCACCGCGAGCAGCAGAACGGTTTCCTCACAAATAAACAAGGTCTTGGGTTTCGCGTTCGGGAGGCGATGACAGAGGAGGCCTGGGGCTCTCCACGTTATCTGCACCGGTCCTGCCAAGTCCCCTGCCGCCAGCAGGGGCTGAGCGCAAAGAGGAAGGAGGCGTGGGCCCGCCAGCACATTCTTGGGTCATGGAGTCACTGTCTGGCGGCTGGCCCCGGTGCCGTCCCTCGCTCGGGCCGTGGGCGCTGGGCATCTCCAGAGCCCCGCCCGGCTGGGCAGGTGTGGAGCTGGGCTGGTCCTCCAGCGGGGCTGGGAGGTGTCGGGCACACAGGAGAGGCAGCTCCTTTCTGGCCCCGGTGGCCTGTCCTGTCCTGGGTGAATTCTCAGCCCAGTGTCCCCCATTCAGGGCATGTCCCATCCTGGGACACACCCCAAGGACAAAGCTCAGGATTGCTCCGGCCCACAGCTGGCTCCCTGCACGGGGAAGCCACGGCCCCCGTGAAGCCACGGCCCAGGAACACGGGGTGGCAGACGCCAGACCCACAGGCATGCTACACCGTCTGGCTCTGAACCAGACCGCTGTGATCTCCGACAGCCAGGCAGAGGGGCCGCAAAGGCCCGTGACGTCCGGAGACAAAGGCTTCACGAGGTGTCCTGGACAGCAGGGCGGCAGGCAGGGCTGGCTGGAGACTGCCACCTGCAGGGTCAGCCGGGAGGGCACGGCCTCCGGTCCCCCCTGGCCACACTCCGGTGTCCCTGGGCGGCCCGCGGATCCTCCCTACCTCGGAAAGTCTTGTCACCCGCCGGCAGGTGGCCGCTGTCCGCTGGGGCCCAACGTTCCACCAGTTTTTCCTGGCACCCCGGGCCCGGGCGGCTCAGGAAAGCTACTGTAGTGAGAAGTGAGGTCAGCATAGGTTTCCATTGACTCGGAGGAGCAAAACAAAAACAAACACGCTTGCTACTGAATGTGCTTTTCATTCCGCAGGATCCCTCCCGGAAGGCCTCCCGGGTGTCCCCAGCACCGTCTCCGGGGGCACGGAGGGCCCTGGTGGTCTTTGCTGCCGGGTGGCGGGCGGCCTGGGAGCCTCTAGCACCCAGGGCAGCGAGATGGCCGACAGACAGGGAGCGAGGGGCGGGGTACATCTGCGTGGCCATCGGGGGGCCAGGCAGCTGCTGGTATCTGGGTTTCGGCCCAGCTGTCTATGGCCTCAGACACAGCCCCTACTTTCCAGTCCTGAACTCTCCTACTCTGTCTTCAAAGCCCAGTTTTCCTTCCCCAGATGTTCAGGCTGAGCTTGCCTGCCCTCCCGTGACGCCACCTGGCCCGACTCCCGGGACCACCACGGAGAGCCCCCGGCTCGGGACAGCTGAGCGACCGGATGGGGTGGGAGAGAGAGCCCCACTCTGCAGGGTGTTAGACGGAGGGTGTCGGCCCGGCGTGGGGCGGCACTGAGTGGGGGGAAGGAGAAGGGCTGGGCTGGGCGGGCGGGCTGGAAACTGCCCTTCGGGGGTCGGCTGCGGTGTCACGCTCAGGCTGAGATGGGGAGCAGGCGGCCACCAGCTCCCAGACGCTGTGCACACACCCCAGCTCTGCGTTCCTTCCTCTGCCCAGTCCCCTCCTCAAGAGCCAGGCGGTCACGGCTCTGCCTGCTGGAACTTTCTGAGCCTCAGTTTCCTTTTCATGAAATGGGTCATGCATGAGATCTGCATGCTGGGCGCTTGGCTCTGTGTACACAGACCCTTGCTCCCCCTTCCTCCCTCCCGCCCTCCCTCCCTTCCACAGGGGCTGAGAAGCCATGCCCTGGGCCGACGTCCCTCAGGAAAGGGCTGCCCGGCCGAGTCCTGGTGCCCAGTGGTCAGCCCTGTCCCGGCGTGCGTGTCCACAGCCACCTCATCACCCCGCCACGGATGGCTTGGGTCGGGCAGGTGTGGGCTGGCTGCCTGCCCCGGCCCCCCAGCCCCCTCCAGACAGGCAGGGAGGGGAAACTGACTTCATTTATTTTTACTCCAGAGAGGGTGGCGGGGAGCGGAGGGCACCGGGGGGGACCCCAGGCCTCTCTGTCTTCGTCTCCCAAGTCTGGCTCTGCCCTCTGACCAAGGACGTAGGAGATCGGCAGCGTCTGCAAACCTCGCCCACGGGCTCGGGCCGCGGCGGAGGGCGTGGAGGAGGGCGTGCGGGCCTCCGAGCGGGCCTCGGCGCGGGCTGCAGGTGGACCGCTCTTCCTCCCCGGTCCCATGTCAACGTCACCGATAAATTACTCCCCTGCACAGACAGAGCATTTTTCTTTATGAATCATGCAGGGTCCGCCTCCAGCCTCACTGTGCATAAAACAACAAATCAGGAGAAATTTGACTAGACCCAAGAGGGAAATTTCCATCCATCACAAGCGGAAAGCGCGGGCGCTGCCGGGAGAGCCCTGGCAGCCCGAGGGGGCAGGGGCAGGGGCAGCCCAGACGCCTGGATCCGAGTTGAGGAGCAGGAGAGACACCCGGGGACGGCGGGGCACCCGGTTCTGGGGTCCCGAGCCCTCGCCCAGAAGCACCCAAACCTCGCAGGCTCCTGGGACCAGCAGAGCACCCAGAGCCATGCCAACCTTTGTAGATTCGAACCCTTGCTGCCCGCCAAGCGCCCGTGCCACCACACACGCCGATAACCTCCCATAACCCTTCCCGTGGAGCCCGGAGTCCTCCACAACGCCATGGCTCTGTCACCGGTGCCCTGAGCCACAGTCACGGGGTGCTGGGAGCCCCCAGTGGGTCTGTCCCCCCCCAGGCCAGGCCCAGCCCCCACAGGTGCCCAGGGGCTACAGCTTCTTTTTGGGATCAGGGCTCCTGTGAGGGGGGGGGTCTCGGCTCTCAGCAGTGATCAGGGAGAGCCCAGGGCAGGGCTGGTACTCAGGGCTGCTGGGCCCGGTACCCCGGCCGCCCACCACCCCGGCCGCCCACCACCCCGGCTGCTCGCTCAGGGCTGCGTCTCCAGGAAGAGCGGCCTCCTCACACACACTCCTGGCCTTTTGGATTTGAAATTGCTTTCAGTAACCATTGAAGTGAGAGTTGGTAATAACCACTACCTTCTTTTTAGTCATAGTCAAGGAAAACAGCAGTTTTAATCGCAAAGGTAGGACGCACATCTGGGAAACTGCATCACACGCAAATGGGAATTTGTACTTAGCCAGCAAAAGGCAGACACCGGTGTGCGCTGCCCGTGGCCGTTGTAGACTGGCGGTGGGCGGTGGTCGCCCGGAACCACGCCTGGAGGGATTCACATTGTGTTCCGCCTGGAGTCACGCGGCAGGGTCTGTCTCTGTGGAATGTGGGGTGCACCGAGGATGGACTGGTGTCGTGTGGGCTCAGAGGTTCGGGGTGTCAAGGTGAATGGTGGGAACGCAGGGGGTCTTCACAGACGGTCTGCAGAGAGCAGCCCCGAAGACGCTCCGGTGATGCTGCCTGTAGAAAATGGAGGCCCGCAGGGGCCAGAACCCGGGCTTCAGAGCCAATACAACCAGAAAGGTTTTCCGGAGACAGCATCTCCTCCCGAGGACTGGAGGCAGGCGGTGACAGGGAAATCAGAGGCCGGGACCCGGGCTCGCCTGCTGGTCTCTTCCCCACCGAGCAGGCAGGCCGGTCTCCTGCTGGATGGAGACCTTCGAAACCGTCAGCCACAATACCCTTCCCCTTTAAGTTGCTCACCACAGGCGTTTTGTTACTGGGATAGACAGCTGAGGCGTAATGGGGTACGGTCACTGTGGACCGCCACCGGTCCTCTATTTTAATTATTTATTTTTAATTCTACACGGAACATAACACAGCACCCCCCCCCCCCAGAACACTCTCACCAAATTGTATCTCTTGCCCTGACTTTGTTTCCCCTTAAAGGGAGCCTCTGTTTCCAATTTCCTGAGGATCATTTTCTTGCTTTGGGAGCGCGTACACTTAGGATTTTTCAGATACATACGTGGAGTTTAACAATGTGTTGTTTAAAATTTTCTTGTTATAGAACGTGTGTCCCAGAAATCCGAGACATGCTTTTTCTCTTACAGGGTACATTTCTAAAATGTATCCGTGATGCTGCGGGAGCTGCAGTGGTTGTAAGGTAACCATCTGTGCCCATTCCCAACTTACGTGCCCATTCTCTTACATTTGAGTTACCTCCAGAGAGCTTCCCTGGCACTAAGATAAAGCCCAATTGATTGTGAAATAAATTACACCCATCTATAAGAAATCCCATTGAGCCCACGATCTACAGAATCCAGTATTGTCAGTTTCCTTAATTAATATGCAGCCGTGATCTCATTGTTGTAGATCTGGCTAAGTGGATGATATCAGCTCTGCCCAATGTGGATGGGTCGTGTGTGTCTAGAAACCTATCCATTCCTCTTAGAAGGGAATATATTGGAATATGAGTGTCTGAAATATTTCCTAGTGATTCTCTGCATTTCATTGGTATTTTTCACCTCTAATTCTATTAATTTGGGTTTGCATTTGGGTAGTAGAGCTAAGGATTCATCAGGCTTTACCTTTCCCAAGAACCAACTCTTGGTTTTACCAGTTCTCTGCATTGTCCTCTCAGTCTTCATTTCTTTGATTTTTGTCCCGACCTTTGTTTCTTTCTGCCAATGGATTTGGGGGTTCGGCCTGTTCTTTTTGATTTTTTTATCTCTCTGACTTTTTTTAATGTAGAGATGCAAAGCTGCTACGATCTTTACAGCACTGCATGGGCTGTGTCCCAAAGACTCTTGTGTTTACATTTTCATTCAACTCTAGGAGTTTTCTTTTGTCTTCAAAAGAAACATCCAAGGCGCGTTCAAAGGTGTGTTGTTCAGCCTCATGTGTTCAAATACTTTTTGTAGTTTTGCTCCATTTTTTCTAGTTTTATACTTTCCAGTGTTCCTATTTTCTTAATCTGTTCATATTGTGTATTAAGTGTGTTATAATACTAAGACTCTTCTCATTCTTGGTTTTGACTTGAATCAGTTATGTTACGGTTTTTGGACTCAATTTGCTAGTATTTGATGGGGGGGGCACAGGATGTTGCCAAGTTAGCCTTGAACTCCCTACATGGCTCAGATCAGCCTTTGATACAGTCCTTTGCTTTAGTCCTCCAAGTACAAGGGTTAGACGCGTATATTCCCACCCCAGTCTGCTAACATTTCTTTTTCTTTTTCTTTTTGGGGGGGGTCCAGTAGTGGGGCCTGAATTCTGGGCCTGGGTGCTGTCCCTCAGCTCTTCAGCTCAAGGCAAGCGCTCTGCCACTGAGCCACCTTCCCAGCCCTCTGCTAACATTTCTTAAGAATTTCTGTGTCTGTATTCATGAGGGATGTTTATCTGGTTTTCTTTTCTTGTCATGTCTTTGGTTCCAGGATAACTGCATCGAATAAGTTGGGGAATGCTCCTGATTCATTTTCTGGATGCTTAAATGTTTGTTCACAACTATGGGACTTGACTTTTATTTGGGCTAGATTCTAAGCGATCAATTGTGTTTTCCTTGCTCCTGCGGTCATCTGTTTTTCTTGGGTAGCCATGGTTGTCTACCTCTTCCCCAAAACATATACTTTTCATCAAGGTGGTTAAACTCACCATCAGAAGTTTCCCAGGGCGTCCGGCATGCAGCCCTCGGGATCTCTTGGGGATCTCAGCCCTCGGGACCCTCTTCCCAGCCCTGACACTGATGCTCCTGTCTCCCCAGTCTCCCTCCCTGGCTGTCAGTTGGTCCGTTTTGTTGATCTTTTCAAAGAGCCATGTTTGGTTCATTTCTTAATTGCTGTCCAGTTTTCTCTCTGGCTCACATTTTTTTTTTTTTTGGGTCCAGTTGTGGGGCCTGAACTCTGGGTCTGGGCGCTGTCCCTCAGCTCTTCAGCTCAAGGCTAGCGCTCTACCACTTGAGCCACAGCACCACTTCCGGCTTTTTTCTTTTTGCTTATGTGGTGCTGAGGAATCGAACCCAGGGCCTCATGCATGCAAGGCAAGCGCTCTACCACTGAGCCACCTTCCCAGCCCCTCTGGCTCACTTTTTATTTTATCTCTATTCTCTCTCTCCTTCTCACAGAGTGTGCTCACCCCCGCCCCCAGCTTTCTTCAGGGGGATCCAGAACACTGATTTGAGACTCACACTTCTTTCTCTAATACTGACATTTACCGGACACCTCTCCTTCCCATTGCTTGATTTGCTGTACTCCGCCAATTTGGATCTGTTGTATGGCCCTGTTCATTCAGTTAAAAATATTTCCTACATTCTCTTGTGATTATTCTTTGACCCACGAGTTGTTTAGAAATATGCTTAATTTCAAAATATTGGGGGATTATTTTTCCCCTCAGATAGCTTTCCACGGTGGATTTATAAACTCAATCCCTTTGTGGTCAGGTTACATAATGTATTTTTAAAATATATTTTTTTCTTTTTAAAGTTGGCCTACTTTGGGGCTTATAGAAAAGTTACAAAATATATGCAGAGTAATTCTGTACATTCCTCATTCCATTTCCCCATGATCATGTTTTACACCAGCACCAACATTAACATCGGTACAGTACTTTTAAGTAAAAGCCGTATTCTAGTCTTATCAAATTTTCCATTAATTTCATGTTTTATGTCCCCAGCTTCCCATCCAGGCTGCCCATGTAGTTACTTTTCATTAATTTCCTGCCACCCCAGCAGCTCTGGGCAGATCATCTGAAAACTCTCCCTCATCTGGGTTTGTTTGATGTTTTATGTTTGAACTGAGGCGGGTCCTTCCTCTCCATGAATCCCAGCCAGAGTTCATGACATCACTGACCTTGACCTGTTGGCCAAGGTGACCCTGCTGGGTTTCCTACTCTACAGGTAAAGTCTTTCTGATGTTCATAGTTCATAAACGCCGTGAGCGAAGTATTTTGACAAATTCTGTCTCCCCTCACCCTTCTGCCCCTACTTTAAGAATCTAGGTGTGAGTTCTGTTTTCCACAATTATTACCATGGTATTTATCTAATAGTGTGTTTCCATTTCCCACCTACCTTCTGTATTGGTTGATTGGGATTCTAGTCTCTCCCACTCGGTATGTAACCGGCCACTTCTGTGGACCTGTGGATATTTACCATATTCCAGCGATATAACCTGAAACCTTCATTACTGGGCTGCTCAGGCTGGTCCGGCTGTGGACATCAGGGGCCCTTCGGGTGGCTACGCACCTTCGTCTTTTGACAAGACCTCCATCTTGCTAGTTTGCAGCTTCCTGTAAGTTGGAAGCCTTGTGAGGCTGAAATGTATTTAATATGTATTTAATACCCGTAACCTGCCATGCCCCATGCTTAGCCTGGACCCCACTTGCAGAGCTATGCCATGAAAAAGTGCTGAATACTAGGTGTATTTTATCCAGTGTTTGTGTCCAAAGATGCTCCAGCAGCAGAGGACAAGATTGATCCCTGGGATCAGGAGCTGGATTGAACCCTCTGATCACAGGCTGATTAACCCCTGTGATCAGGAGGCTGATTGATCCTTGTGATCAGAGGCTGATTGATCCCTGTGATCAGGAGCTGGATTGAACCCTGTGATCACAGGCTGATTGATTCCTGAGATCAGGAGGCTGATTGATCCCTGTAATCAGGAGCTGGATTGAACCCTGTGATCAGAGGCTGATTGATCCCTGAGATCAGGAGGCTGATTGATCCCTGTGATCAGGAGTTGGATTGAACCCTGTGATCAGAGGCTGATTGATCCCTGTGATCACAGGCTGATTGATCTGTGTGATCAGGAGGCTGGATTGATCCCTGTGATCAGGAGGCTGGATTGAACCCTGTGATCAGAAGCTGATTGATCCCTGTGATCACAGGCTGATTGATCCCTGTGATCAGGAGGCTGGATTGATCCCTGTGATCAGAAGCTGATTGATCCCTGTGATCACAGGCTGATTGATCCCTGTGATCACAGGCTGATTGACCCCTGTGATCAGGAGGCTGATTGACCCCTGTGATCAGGAGGTTGAATTGAACCCTGTGATCAGGAGGCTGATTGACCCCTGTGATCACAGGCTGATTGACCCCTGTGATCAGGGACTCACCAGGAGGATCGGGTGGCTTCCTAGAGAATGGATCATCCTCCCCTGACCACCCTGCTCTGAGCTATGGCTCATCACCAGCCCCAGCACCAAGCAAAGGGCCACCCTGCCGACTGCCGGCCTGGGGAAGGATCGGACATGGAGGCGTGGCTTCTGCTGTCTTTTCCTTTCACACCGTCAGAAAGTGAAGCATCACAAGGGGAACTTTTCTGGGTTTGGGATCAAATGTAACCAGAGTTCCACAAACACTTGCTGGCACGTGCAGCTCTTGGGTGCTGGGACAGTGGTGGTGAACTCCTGGGTGTGGACAGCGTTGGTGAACTCCTGGGTGTGGGACAGTGGTGGTGAACTCCTGGGTGTGGACAGCGTTGGTGAACTCCTGGGTGTGAGGACAGTGGTGGTGAACTCCGGGGTGTGGACAGCATTGGTGAACTCCTGGGTGTGAGGACAGTGGTGGTGAACTCCTGGGTGTGGACAGCGTTGGTGAACTCCTGGGTGTGGACACAGTGGTGGTGAACTCCTGGGTGTGGACAGCGTTGGTGAACTCCTGGGTGTGGACAGCGTTGGTGAACTCCTGGGTGTGGACAGCGTTGGTGAACTCCTGGGTGTGGACAGCGTTGGTGAACTCCTGGGTGTGAGGACAGTGGTGGTGAACTCCTGGGTGTGGACAGTGGTGGTGAACTCCTGGGTGTGGACAGCGGTGGTGAACTCCTGGGTGTGGACAGTGGTGGTGAACTCCTGGGTGTGGACAGCGTTGGTGAACTCCTAGGTGTGGGACAGTGGTGGTGAATTCCTGGGTGTGGACACAGTGGTGGTGAACTCCTGGGTGTGGACAGCATTGGTGAACTCCTGGGTGTGAGGACAGTGGTGGTGAACTCCTGGGTGTGGACAGCGTTGGTGAACTCCTGGGTGTGGACAGCGTTGGTGAACTCCTGGGTGTGGACAGCGTTGGTGAACTCCTGGGTGTGGACAGCGTTGGTGAACTCCTGGGTGTGGACAGCGTTGGTGAGCTCCTGGGTGTGGACAGCGTTGGTGAACTCCTGGGTGTGGGGACAGTGGTGGTGAACTCCTGGGTGTGGACAGTGGTGGTGAATTCCTGGGTATGAACAGTGGTGGTGAACTCTTGGGTGTGAGGACAGTGGTGGTGAACTCCTGGGTGTGGACAGTGGTGGTGAACTCCTGGGTGTGAGAACAGTGGTGGTGAACTCCTGGGTGTGGGACAGTGGTGGTGAACTCCTGGGTGTGGGACAGTGGTGGTGAACTCCTGGGTGTGGGACAGTGGTGGTGAGGGACAGTGGTGGTGAACTCCTGGGTGTGGACAGCGTTGGTGAACTCCTGGGTGTGAGGACAGTGGTGGTGAACTCCTGGGTGTGAGGACAGTGGTGGTGAACTCCTGGATGTGAGGACAGCGGTGGTGAACTCCTGGGTGTGGACAGTGGTGGTGAACTCCTGGGTGTGAGGACAGTGGTGGTGAACTCCTGGGTGTGAGGACAGTGGTGGTGAACTCCTGGGTGTGAGGACAGTGGTGGTGAACTCCTGGGTGTGGACAGCGTTGGTGAACTCCTGGGTGTGAGGACAGTGGTGGTGAACTCCTGGGTGTGGAGATCGTTGGTGAACTCCTGGGTGTGGACAGTGGTGGTGAACTCCTGGGTGTGGAGAGCGTTGGTGAACTCCTGGGTGTGGACAGTGGTGGTGAACTCCTGGGTGTGGACAGTGGTGGTGAACTCCTGGGTGTGGACAGTGGTGGTGAACTCCTGGGTGTGGACAGCGTTGGTGAATTCCTGGGTGTGGACACAGTGGTGGTGAACTCCTGGGTGTGGACAGCGTTGGTGAACTCCTGGGTGTGGACAGTGGTGGTGAACTCCTGGGTGTGAGGACAGCGTTGGTGAACTCCTGGGTGTGAGGACAGTGGTGGTGAACTCCTGGGTGTGGACACAGTGGTGGTGAGCTCCTGAGTGTGCGAAGCAGCGGCCCAGCTTCTGCCTGGGAGTGTGTCCCCATCAGACCACACGGGAGCATCAAAGCTTTGAAAATCTATCAGTATTCACAGCAGGATGAACGGGCGTCCATCTGCTTTCTGCTCCCTCGTGTTCTGCAGAGTAGGTTGGCGGAAGCGTGCCCTCGCGTCACAGATGGAGCAATCTGGAGCCGGCGTGGGCCGAGGGCTGGGGACAGCGCCTCTGCACAGCCCCGGCTGCGGGCTCAGCGCCGCCAGGCCCCTCCCAGGCCCAACCGCACCGGCACAGCTGCTCCTGGCAGTACGTTCCTGCACCAACGTGAGAGGGTCAGCGAGGGACAGCGTGGACCGGGTCCCTCCTGTCCCCAGCGCCCCTGTGTGGGCGGCAGGGCAGCCCAGGGCCAGGTCTCCCCAACCCCGAGGCCGACTGCGGCCAGAGCTCTGGCCCTTCTCCCATCTGCGCCATCTTCCTCTGAGAAGGGAGGACAGCAGAGCTTTTCTCTGGACGGCATCCACTCATAATGGAAACACAAAAGACGCGGTGATTGTCCTACGTGCGTCCCCCAGACCACAGTGCAAGGCTGGGCAGCTGGGAGCCTCTTCCCCTCCAAGAGACGGACGCACTGTTGATGAATTCCTGGGAGACTTGCCTGCCGCCGCCGCCGGCTGATTTACTGGAATGCTGCTGGGAACGGCGGCCCCCTGACGGATGAGCCAGCAAGGGCCGGCCCCCTCGGATGTGGAGAAGGTTGGGTAATTGTGCGTCCTCGTTTCTCAGAGCCCTTGCTCCTGGGGTGCTCCCCGCAGGGGGGCTCCAGACCAGCTGTCCTCTCCCCAGAGGCCGGACGTCTTTAGCAAGTGCTCCTAAGAAACGGTCGCTCACTCTCCGAGTTCCACAACAACCCAGAGGCGATGCTGGGCGGCAGAGGGCCCACCGCCTGCCCCACCACCCGACCCACTGCCCCATCGGGAGCACCACAAGCCATGTCCATCCGGCATTCTTCCAGTTCTCCACAACACCCAGGTGCTGGCGGAGGCGAACGGGGAGGTGTGGGAAAGGGGAGTGACTTGTTCGGTTGTGTATGTAGCCAGGAGGGGAGCTGGGGTGTGCAACCAGTGTATAAATCCCCGAGAGTTGTGCCCAGGGGGTTGTGACTGTCCAAGAAGACAAAAGGGCACGGGAGAGGAAAGCGCCGGGCAGAGGGGTCTTCGGTGGTGTGGTGATCGTGAATGGCCACAGAGGGAATGGATTAAACAAGGCAGGTGTGCTCTTGTCCAGGCAGAGGGCAGGGATCCCACGGGCCGACGTCCAGGTGCGGCAGGGCCGGTCCCCTCAGGGGGCTGCAGGGGCGGCCGGGGCCTGTGGGGTCCAGCTTCTCCGGGCCTGTGGGGTCCAGCTTCTCCGGGCCTGTGGGGTCCAGCTTCTCCGGGCCTGTGGGGTCCAGCTTCTCCGGGCCTGTGGGGTCCAGCTTCTCCGGGCCTGTGAGCTCCAGCTTCTCCGGGCCTGTGGGGTCCGGCTTCTCCGGGCCTGTGGGGTCCAGCTTCTCCGGGCCTGTGGGGTCCAGCTTCTCCGGGCCTGTGGGGTCCAGCTTCTCCGGGCCTGTGGGGTCCAGCTTCTCCGGGCCTGTGGGGTCCAGCTTCTCCGGGCCTGTGGGGTCCAGCTTCTCCGGGCCTGTGGGGTCCAGCTTCTCTGGGCAGTGACCCTCGTTTCCCATGCTCTGAGAGTCACACCTGTCACCTCCTCATCTTCCTCTGCTGGGGACGGGCGAGCGGCCCACCTCCGGGTCTTTGTTGACTCTCTCCTGTGGCCTCGGAGGAGGAGGAGGCTTCCGGGTTCTGTGGGGTGATGTGCTCACGACTGGAAGGCGTTTCTGGTTCAGCCTGTCGCAGATGAAGAGGAAGGAGGATGTGATTAAGGGAAGAGCGGGAAGCAGAAGACCTGGTGCGGCCTTCGCTCTCAGCCTTGGGGCTAATGGGAGAATGGCAGCTGGCCCTGGGCAGACTACCCAGAATGCACTGCCAGGTGCTCATCCAGCTCTGCCTCCAGCCCCTCCCCCCCACGGGGGCTTCTGCCAAGTGCCCGCCTGGACGTCCGTCTGACCAGCCTGGACGTCTGACCAGCCGGGACTGCACCCATGCTCTCTCCCACTCCCAGCAGAGAGCCCCCGCGACACTCAGCCTCCGCAGAGCCTCGGGCACCGGGGTTTCTGCCGGGGAGGTGACCGCCATTTTGTCAGTGTCTCCACGTGGCCCGACCTCAGAGGGTTCCGGCAGCTTCCCGGGACGGTGATACTCTGTTATCCCCACGTTTACAAATGGCCGACAAAGGTGCAGGGAAGACACACGTCTCTCGGAGAACACGCAGCATCCTTCCTCTCCAGCCCCAGGTAGCGGGTGCTTTCCACAGCCAGGCACAGATTAGACGGCGCACACCACAAAAGAGTCCCAACTCCTCCCAGCAGGGAACGCGACTGGAAACCGAGGCCATACCAGTGCGAGGTGGGCCTTCCATCGGTGCTGGTGGCCTCAGGAGGGAAAGGCACTTGGCCACGGACCTGCCGAGGGGAGTCAGCCACGTGAGGCCAGCAGACATCGGAGTGCTGCGTCTGCAAGCCAAGGAATGCAGGGATTGCGGCAACCACGGGGCGGGCCGGGGAGAGTCTGAGTGGGGCCAGGCCGCTTCTGTCTCACGCTGGCCCCTGGTGAGAGTTTTGCCAACTCCAGCACTCAGTCTCCCGCTGTGACCATTTGTCACGGCAGCACCAGGAAGTGACCAGGCGGTGAACCCCCGCCATCACTGGGGCGGTAGAATTCACATCGTCCACGGACGCTGGGCTCCGGCCGGCAGAAGCAGACCCAGGCCCAGAAAAACCCTCCACCTCGACGCCCGGCCAGGACGGATCCCTCCCTGAGGCTGTCCAGGCCAGGCTGCAATGCTGGTTCCGACCCCATCCCTGAGGGGCCCGGGTTCAGGGCAGCATCCCCGGGGCTCGGGGGGGACGTGTTTCTAGCCACAGTCCCACGTCCACTCCGAAGCAGCGTGTCCCTGGGGTCATGCCTGTCCCCGGAAGCAGCTCTGCTGCCACCTGTCTCCCACCTTCCTGCCCTCGCTCCACCTGAACCCCAAGTCCTGGGGTGCTGCCCCCTCGCACCCCAAGAGCTGCATCTGGATCCGGGGACAGGCCCCACACCCCCTGCCCCAGCACCTCCATCACCTGAGGAGGGAGGGGTCTGGTCTTCTGCACACCTGCTTCTGTGCGCCGACAGTCCCCCCCCCCCCCCACATTACATCCTTGCACCCTGATTTCCAGAACCTTCTATGCTAAGCCAGAAGGCAGCAGGCAGGAGACGCCAGCCTGGAGCAGGGAGGGGCTCAGGGAGGATGCTGTGAGGGCTGGAGCAGCAGCACACAGAGTGTGCCCCATGCCGGCACGCACAGGAGCCTGCTGGTCACTCACACCATCACGCAGAGCCCAGCCCACGAGGAGGCATGCTGCCTGCCCAGGCTGCCCACTGCAGGGACCGCGCTGGGCCCAGAGCTCAGTCCTGCTGGCCGCCAAGACCCGGCCCGTCCCCAGCCCCAGCCCGGCTCCGCCCCCACCCCTCCCAGCAGGATCCGGGCTGCTAGCCCAGTGTGCAGGCCTGCTGGCCGGAACACGGGCCTCGGGCTGCTGGTTTACAGCGAGTGCTGGACCGGGCGGCCTGGAGCCATCACAGCGCTGTCAGCGGCCACTCCCCGCCTCTGTCTTTCAGATTGAAGCCACATGGTGGGGGCCACGGGAGAAGGCGGCAGGTGCACGGCCCAGGAAGGTTCCCCGGCTCTGCTGGGTGCCGGGGCGGCTCACGGGGTTTGGGGAGGCCTGCGCCCCATCCTTCCCCCTCCGTGTGTGGAGCCCGGGGTCTCGCCCCTGCCCTGTGTCCGGGCCGACCACCTCCTCTCTGAGGCCTCTGGGATGGAGGCTCCCCCTGGGCCGGCTCTGAGCGTGGAAAGCAGCCCTGGGGACACAGGTCGGGGAGAGGAAGAGGTTGCGGGGAGGGAGACGCCGCACAGGGCTGAGGGCTGAGGGCTCGGGGGCCCAGGCAGCCCATGTGTGTTTCAGATTTTCTTTCAAGTCCTCTTGTTCTGTCCCCCTTCGCCTCCTGGCAGGAGTGGTCCTGGGTTTTCTGGAAGAACCTGCAGGGAGCTTGCAGGCTGGTGGGGGGAAGGCGAGGCGGGTGGAGGGTGGAGGGTGGGCCCGGGCCTTGGGTCTGCTGTGGGTCGAGTCTCCATCTCCAGCCACTGTCCCTTGGCATCGGCCCTGGGCCCCGGCTGGGTCAGCGCCTCCCAGGTGCTGGCAGTGTGGAGGGACAGCTCTTCTCTCTCCCTGAGGTCCAGGAAGCCGCTCTGGCCTGGGGAGGTCCTGCCACACATCTAGCCAAGGTCACTGTGTCCCTTGAGATCCGGATGAAATGAACCCTGATGACACATCGCCCGAAATCCTCTGTTGTAGACCCTGAAAACGAGAGGACTCCTCTCTCCCGGGAAAGCTGGTCTCCAGGCCGAGCCCAAGGAGATTTTGGCTTTGGTGCCAGCTGGTTGGATGGGCTCAGGAAGGCTGAGACCCAGGCCGTGGAGGCTGGGGTCCCCTGCAGCTCCTGTCCAGGGTGGCCTGGGGCCTGTCCCTTCGGATAGCGCCCCGCCGCCTGCCGCTCCACCCCCTCCGCCCTCGCTCTACGTCAGGGACCGCAGCACATGCACGTTGGCACCTCCTCACCTCCACTCCCCCGGGAGCCCGGTGTCCAGGGTCTAGAGCACCCAGGGAGACAGAGGCAGAGAGGCTGGAGGCCGAGGGCCTCCCGGCTGGCCTGCGTGCGGCCGCCCAGGCCTCCCCTGCCTCTGGGTGTCTGTCAGTCCTTGAGGAGGGTGGTGACGGGGAAGTTCGTGGCTTGCTGGACCACGGCTGGGAGAACAGACGGCCAATTCATCCCGTCCAACTTGGCACCTCAAACAAAAGAAATAACAAATGTGTGCTTGGCTCCCCGGGCCTCTGCTCAGGTTTCCAGGCAGGTGACTGGAAATTCTGATGACAGGAAGTCTTGGCCAGCCTCTCTGGGGACACACCACCGTCCTGGCCAGACCATTGTTCTGACTCCCGCCCCTGCCCCCCCCCCCGTCCCCCCCCAAGGCTGCCCCTCGGGGTCCCCTGGGCCCAGACCCCGGGAGGCTGGCAGGGCAGACCGGGACGCACCCACCCTCCGAACGCCACCGCCTGACAGGGCGGCCACTGCCACCTCCTGCTCACAGGTGGGAAAACGGGGGCCGGGTCCCTGCCACAGGCTCTGGCTCCAAAGGGCGCAAGAATGGCCGGTGCCGTGTCTGCAGCCCCGCAAACCGCTTAGACACCAGATCCCAAGCCCAGGGGCTTCTGCCTTGGCCTGGCTCTGACCCCCGGCCCTGGGCCGCCCCTCCACGGAGGCCGCCGGGGAGCCAGGGACGGACGTCTACAGGTAGAGCAGCACCGTCCCCGGTAGCGACCACCTGTGGAGCCGGCACCGCAGGCTGCTCCCGGCATCCCTCCCTGGGCTCTTTTTGTGCCCTTGTCCCAGCGTGGTAGATAGAGCGCGGAGGCGCACAGCCCGCAAGGGCCACAGCCGGAGCTCTGAGCCTCTGCCCTCCTGCCCAGCCCCGGGGCGGACGCTAATGAGGCTGGCAGGGAGCAGCCGCACAGCCGTGCCACAGGTGCCGGCAGACGGGGCTGGCGCCACTCTTCCTGTGGGCACCGGGGCTGAAACCCCTCTGGGGTGGGGTGGGGGCCCCTGCACGTGAGGGCCCGCCCTTGGTCTGCGTCCGCAGGACGGCCGCCCTCCCCAGCTGGCATCCCGGGGTGGCGTGGGTGGGTCGGGGAACACCCAGGGCTGCGGGCGGGCAGGCCCGGGAAGCTCAGGGTGGGGGGATGGCCGTGAGGCCGGACCTGCGAGGCCTCAGCGATGGCAGGTCCCCTGCCTGGTCTCCTGGCCGCCTCTGATCTTCTCCTGGCCCCCCTGGAGTCGAAGCTGGCCGGGTGACCGCGGCGGCCTCGGTGGGAATCCCAAGGCCTGGGTTTAGTTCCAGTTGGGCTGAGGGCCCTGGGGTGTGTCTCACCTGCTCTAGGCCTCCAGCCGCTGGACTGCAGGTTTCAGACCCCAGCCCCTTATGCCCTGGTGCATGGGACCCCCCCCCACCGACCCCGGGGGGGAGCGAGGCATGCTGACCGAGACAGTGGTCTGGTTTTCCACATGGAGACCCCCTCAGGAGCATCTCCAGGTCTCTCTAGAAGGGGGCTCGAGGGAAAGGAGGAGAGGAAGGGAGGAGGGAAGGGAGCGTTTTTCATTTCATACCACATCTCACTTCCAAATTAAGTTTTGTCACCGTGTGCACAGGGCTGGGCACGCTGGGCTTTCGGCCTCCCCCGGTCATCTTGAGCACAGCTCTTGCAGGTGGGGGCAGAGGTGTCTGTGTTTGCGCACCAGCCCTGGCCCCTCACAAGGCGCCGCCCCAGGCCGCTAATGCCCCATTACTTCCAGCTGTGGCCTTTCACATTTAGGGACAGGAAAGGTGGAGAAACAAGGGAAGCTCTCAGGCAAGACCATGTAGTTCTGGACCTCTGGAACTCGGAGCTGTATCCCCACCAAGTGTGTGGGAGAGGAGCGTGGAGAAAGAGGGTTCTGCTGCCTCGCAGTGAAAGTCTTGAACCCAGAGCCTTTCCCTCTCACAGCCCTTCTAGAGACCAAATGCATCACGCTTACACGCTGGACAAACACTTCAAGTCTACGCATAGATCATGCTTGTCTAAACAGATGAAAAGGTAGAGAGACAGGTGGCCGGACGGAGAGATGAACGATAGGTCTTCAGAGAGTCGGATAAGCAGTAGAAGTCTGAGCAGAAAGGTGTATGGACAGATGCGTCAGTGAGGGACACGTAGAGAACGGGCAAATGGGCGGCTGGATGGGGAGGGGTGTATGGGCAAATCGGTGGAGAGAAAGATGAATAGACAACATGGCCAGGAAAAGGGTTAGGGGCCAGTGGTGGCTGAGCAGGGCGGCGCCCCGGGATTCCCTGGGCTGAGGTGAGCTCAGCCCACATCCTCCCCCGCCTTCCCCCTGCGGCGGCTCAGCCCTGGTCTCGTAGGGCCTTGGCCCGCATGGAGGGTGTGGTTGGGGAAGCCTGGGAGACGGACCTGGAGGAGTGGCCTGGAGTTCACTTGGCCTTGCACCGGAACGATGAGGTCTTGCCGGGAGCAAGCTGGGCCCGGGCCAGGACGCAGCCTCATAAGGCTGGCGCTGTGGGTGGATGCTGGACACATTCAGGCTTGTCCCACTGCCCGGGCAGGGCAGGGGCCGCAGGACAAGACAGGACCAGGACAGCACGCACCGCGGGAGCGGAGCTGCCTGGGAAGAAGAGAGCCTGGCCCCGGGACAGGAACCCACTACCAGACGTGGAGCCCAGTGCAGCCCAGAACACCTGGCCCCAGCCCAAAGCACAGCTGAGGCCCGGCCCTGCCAGGTTTCAGTGCCTGGGGTACATTTTTTATGACCAGGGACTAATGAGAAGCAGGTGTCTGATTTCTGGCCTTTCCCAGTGGTGTGTGTGTGTGTGTGTGTGCATGAGTGTGTGTTTGGTATGTATGCGTTTGTATGTGTTCGCATGCCCAAGAGCATAGGCAAACGTGTTTGAATGGGGCAGGGTATGCACATCGGCGCACCTTTATTAATGTACTTGCTCTCGGAGCGGCGTATCTGCTAGTGCCTGAGCGTGCACACGTACAGGCTGTCCTGTGAGTTCACTCTGTGTAGGTGGCTGCTGTTTGCCCGTGTGGGAATTGTGTGTGTGCGTGCGTGTGCACGCCTATGCGTGTGCGTGCACCCTGCCCTCCCCCCTCCCCTGATCCGCCCAGCTCGGCCGAGGGCCCCGTCTCCTGTCATACCCCACCCTGCCCACGCACACCGACCTCAGGAGCTAAACGGCAAGTGGTTTTAGATGAGTAGCTGTGGCCCCTGTGGGTTGTCTCGGGCCTCAGGCCCTGGCCTGGGCTTCTCTGCTTCTGTTTGGTCAGCCTCTCATCCATCCCCAGGTTTCGGACCCACGGTAGCGTCTTCTTGGTGGCCCTGGATCTTCCCCTCTGAGCCCCCGGGCTTTTTAGACCCTCTCCACCCCTTCCCCCTCTAACAGCCGCCAGACAGCGTCTGCTTTTTCCGGCCTGGTGATGCCTTGGGAGAAATCTAATTCCTTTCTGGAACGCCGGAGCCGGGGACAGGAGCTGCCCACGGTGTGAAGATGTAGGCGTGCGTGTGCCTTTGGATGGGCGGGTGGATGGTGGAGGGATGGGTGAACGGATGGCCTGAGTGGATGGACACACAGACAGATGACTTGGTAGATGTATGGGTGGATAGGTGGGCGCATGCGCGAATCCTACCCTCTGCTTGACGGTGACGAGAGGCAAAGCCAGTGTGTCCCTGCTCTTTCTCGAAAGCCCGGCTCTCCTACCTGTGACCAGGGAGAGACCTCCTCCTCCTAGCGGGACCGTTGCCCGTTCAGGGCTCATTCTCTCCTCTCTTGGGAGGGCAGGCTCCAGCTCGGCTG
Organism: Dipodomys spectabilis; assembly: GCF_019054845.1. Lineage (NCBI taxonomy): Eukaryota > Metazoa > Chordata > Mammalia > Rodentia > Heteromyidae > Dipodomys > Dipodomys spectabilis. The sequence goes on from NW_024871376.1 coordinate 781,783, forward strand.
CCTTTGCCACGGATCAGGGCTGAAGAGCGTTGCTAAGTGGTTGAAGCTATCCCTTGCTGTGTTGGGGCCGGTGGGACTGCCGAGGAGGCAGTCCCTGGAGCGGAGGGGGGGTGAGCCGGCCGTGCCCCGACTGCAGGCCGCTCAAAGCAGGGCCATAGGAGATCGGAGGCGGGAAAATAGCGTTTTGTCTGGTGAATGCATTCACTTGGCTTTGCCCTGGAGAGTAGCCAGGTGTCCCCAGCGGCTGCTTTGAGCTGGTCCGGAGGGGGCAGGGCACAGCAGACCCTGAAGTACATCGGCCTTCCGGGGAAGGGCCTTTGATGGACCGGGCCTGTTGTCCAGGGTCTGCTTTGCTGCTGGCTGGAGCCTCTAATGAGGGGGAGAGGGCTCAGGCCTTCCCTCCGCCCCCAGGGCAGGAGCCAGAGACCTCCTTTGATGCTATAGTCCTTAAGCCAAGTGGGGGCTAATTGCCACTGGGCACAGAATGTTCCGGCTGCCTGGGGGGTCTGCAGGTCGCACAATGCCGCAGCCGCCCTGGGTGGGGGCAGAAGGCAGCCACTGCATTGGGGTGCGAGAACTCAGGGGCTTTGGGTTGGGTTCTTGGTTTTTGATTTCGTAAGCACAGACTGACACAGAATGGGAGTCTCTCTCTCTCTTTCTCTCTCTATCTCTCTCTCTCTCTCTCTCTCTCACACACACACACACACAAACACACACCCCTTAGTGCGCTGAAGATTCAGCACAGTATTCTGCTTGAAAGCATCCATTCCAGATCAGAGTTTGCACAGGAGGAACAGCAAAGAAAAAAGGAAGATGTGGGCACCGGCACCAGCCAGGTCTGAGTTCAGGTCTCAATCTGCCGGGTGCATCTCTGGAGCCCAGCTCCCCACCGTCACCATGGGATCCGGGGAGGCTGCTCACTGTGCACAGCTCACTGGGGAACTGGACACTTCACGGACACTGTGCACTGCTCACTGTGTGTGATCACTGTGCACTGCTCACTGTGTGTGATCACTGTGCACTGTTCACTGTGTGTGATCACTGTGCACTGTTCACTGTGTGTGATCACTGTGCACTGTGTGTGATCACTGTGCACTGTGTGTGATCACTGTGCACTGTGTGTGGTCACTGTGCACTGTGCACTGTGTGTGATCACTGTGCACTGCTCACTGTGTGTGGTCACTGTGCACTGTGTGTGGTCACTGTGCACTGTGTGTGATCACTGTGCACTGCTCACTGTGTGTGGTCACTGTGCACTGTGTGTGATCACTGTGCACTGCTCACTGTGTGTAATCACTGTGCACTGTTCACTGTGTGTGATCACTTTGCACTGTGCACTGTGTGTGGTCACTGTGCACTGCTCACTGTGTGTGGTCACTGTGCACTGCTCACTGTGTGTGGTCACTGTGCACTGTGTGTGGTCACTGTGCACTGCTCACTGTGTGATCACTGTGCACTGTTCACTGTGTGTGATCACTGTGCACGGTTCACTGTGTGAGATCACTGTGCACTGTGTGTGATCACTGTGCACTGTGTGTGATCACTGTGCACTGCTCACTGTGTGTGGTCACTGTGCACTGTTCACTGTGTGTGATCACTGTTCACTGCTCACTGTGTGTGGTCACTGTGCACTGTTCACTGTGTGTGATCACTGCTCACTGTGTGTGGTCACTGTGCACTGCTCACTGTGTGTGATCCCTGTGCACTGTTCACTGTGTGTGGTCACTGTGCACTGCTCACTGTGTGTGATCCCGGTGCACTGCTCACTGTGTGTGGTCACTGTGCACTGCTCACTGTGTGTGGTCACTGTGCACTGTGTGTGATCCCTGTGCACTGCTCACTGTGTGTGATCACTGTGCACTGCTCACTGTGTGTGATCACTGTGCACTGTTCACTGTGTGTGATCACTGTTCACTGTGTGTGATCCCTGTGCACTGCTCACTGTGTGTGATCACTGTGCACTGCTCACTGTGTGTGATCACTGTGCACTGTTCACTGTGTGTGGTCACTGTGTACTGCTCACTGTGTGTGATCACTGTGCACTGCTCACTGTGTGTGATCCCTGTGCACTGCTCACTGTGTGTGATCACTGTGCACTGTGTGTGGTCACTGTGCACTCTGTGTGATCACTGTGCACTGCTCACTGTGTGTGGTCACTGTGCACTGCTCACTGTGTGTGATCACTGTGCACTGCTCACTGTGTGTGGTCACTGTGCACTGCTCACTGTGTGTGATCCCTGTGCACTGCTCACTGTGTGTGATCCCTGTGCACTGCTCACTGTGTGTGATCACTGTGCACTGTTCACTGTGTGTGATCACTGTTCACTGTTCACTGTGTGTGGTCACTGTGCACTGTGTGTGATCACTGTTCACTGCTCACTGTGTGTGATCACTGTGCACTGCTCACTGTGTGTGATCCCTGTGCACTGCTCACTGTGTGTGATCACTGTGCACTGTTCACTGTGTGTGATCACTGTGCACTGTGTGTGATCACTGTTCACTGTGTGTGATCACTGTGCACTGCTCACTGTGTGTGATCACTGTGCACTGCTCACTGTGTGTGGTCACTGTGCACTGTTCACTGTGTGTGATCACTGTGCACTGCTCACTGTGTGTGATCACTGTGCACTGTTCACTGTGTGTGATCATTGTGCACTGTGTGTGATCACTGTTCACTGTGTGTGATCCCTGTGCACTGCTCACTGTGTGTGATCACTGTGCACTGTTCACTGTGTGTGATCACTGTGCACTGTTCACTGTGTGTGATCACTGTGCACTGCTCACTGTGTGTGATCACTGTGCACTGTTCACTGTGTGTGATCACTGTTCACTGTGTGTGATCACTGTGCACTGTGTGTGATCACTGTGCACTGTGTGTGATCACTGTTCAGTGCTCACTGTGTGTGATCCCTGTGCACTGCTCACTGTGTGTGATCCCTGTGCACTGTTCACTGTGTGTGGTCACTGTGCACTGCTCACTGTGTGTGGTCACTGTGCACTGCTCACTGTGTGTGATCACTGTGCACTGCTCACTGTGTGTGATCACTGTGCACTGTTCACTGTGTGTGATCACTGTGCACTGCTCACTGTGTGTGATCACTGTGCACTGTTCACTGTGTGTGATCACTGTGCACTGCTCACTGTGTGTGGTCACTGTGCACTGTGTGTGATCACTGCTCACTGTGTGTGATCACTGTGCACTGCTCACTGTGTGTGATCACTGCTCACTGTGTGTGATCACTGTGCACTGTGCACTGTGTGTGATCACTGTGCACTGCTCACTGTGTGTGATCACTGTGCACTGTTCACTGTGTGTGATCACTGCTCACTGTGTGTGATCACTGTGCACTGTGCACTGTGTGTGATCACTGTGCACTGCTCACTGTGTGTCATCACTGTGCACTGCTCACTGTGTGTGATCACTGTGCACTGTTCACTGTGTGTGATCACTGTGCACTGCTCACTGTGTGTGATCACTGTGCACTGTTCACTATGTGTGATCACTGTGCACTGCTCACTGTGTGATCACTGTGCACTGTTCACTGTGTGTGATCACTGTGCACTGTTCACTGTGTGTGATCACTGTGCACTGCTCACTGTGTGTGGTCACTGTGCACTGTGTGTGATCACTGTGCACTGCTCACTGTGTGTGATCACTGTGCACTGCTCACTGTGTGTGATCCCTGTGCACTGTTCACTGTGTGTGATCACTGTGCACTGCTCACTGTGTGTGATCACTGTGTACTGCTCACTGTGTGTGGTCACTGTGCACTGTGTGTGATCACTGTGCACTGCTCACTGTGTGTGGTCACTGTGCACTGTGCGTGATCACTGTTCACTGTGTGTGATCCCTGTGCACTGCTCACGGTGTGTGGTCACTGTGCACTGTTCACTGTGTGTGATCACTGTGCACTGTTCACTGTGTGATCACTGTGCACTGCTCACTGTGTGTGATCACTGTGCACTGTGTGGTCACTGTGCACTGCTCACTGTGTGTGGTCACTGTGCACTGCTCACTGTGTGTGATCACTGTTCACTGATCACTGTGTGTGATCACTGTGCACTGTTCACTGTGTGTGATCACTGTTCACTGTTCACTGTGTGTGATCACTGTGCACTGTTCACTGTGTGTGATCACTGTGCACTGCTCACTGTGTGATCACTGTGCACTGCTCACTGTGTGTGATCACTGTGCACTGCTCACTGTGTGTGATCACTGTGCACTGCTCACTGTGTGTGGTCACTGTGCACTGTGTGTGATCACTGTGCACTGCTCACTGTATGTGATCACTGTGCACTGCTCACTGTGTGTGATCACTGTGCACTGTGTGTGATCACTGCTCACTGTGTGTGATCACTGTTCACTGTGTGTGGTCACTGTGCACTGCTCACTGTGTGTGATCACTGTGCACTGTTCACTGTGTGTGATCAATGTGCACTGTTCACTGTGTGTGATCACTGTGCACTGCTCACTGTGTGTGATCACTGTGCACTGTGTGTGATCACTGTGCACTGCTCACTGTGTGTGATCACTGTGCACTGTGTGTGATCACTGTGCACTGCTCACTGTGTGTGATCACTGTGCACTGTGTGTGATCACTGTGCACTGCTCACTGTGTGTGATCACTGTGCACTGTTCACTGTGTGTGGTCACTGTGCACTGTGTGTGATCACTGTGCACTGTTCACTGTGTGTGGTCACTGTGCACTGTGTGTGATCACTGCTCACTGTGTGTGATCACTGTGCACTGCTCACTGTGTGATCCCTGTGTACTGCTCACTGTGTGTGATCACTGTTCACTGCTCACTGTGTGATCACTGTGCACTGCTCACTGTGTGTGATCACTGTTCACTGTGTGTGATCACTGTGCACTGTTCACTGTGTGTGATCACTGTGCACTGTTCACTGTGTGTGATCCCTGTGCACTGCTCACTGTGTGTGATCACTGTGCACTGCTCACTGTGTGATCACTGTGCACTGCTCACTGTGTGTGATCACTGTGCACTGTTCACTGTGTGTGATCCCTGAGCACTGCTCACTGTGTGTGATCACTGTTCAGTGCTCACTGTGTGATCACTGTGCACTGCTCACTGTGTGTGATCACTGTTCACTGTGTGTGATCACTGTGCACTGTTCACTGTGTGTGATCACTGTGCACTGTTCACTGTGTGATTACTGTGCACTGCTCACTGTGTGTGGTCACTGTGCACTGCTCACTGTGTGTGGTCACTGTGCACTGTTCAATGTGGACTGGTCTCTGTGTGGTCACTGTGTGCAGCTCACTGTGTGGTCACTGTGTTGTCACTGTGTGGTTACTGTGGATTGGTCACTGTGTGGTCACTGGAGGACTGCACACTACATGTTCAGGGCACACTGTGCACAGCTCACTGGTGGACTTCCTAGCCACTGGTGTCCACCAGAAGCTCACAGAGGGCAGAGGCCCCACCACAGACCTGGCAATCAGCATTTAGCGAGACACACAGCTCGCCAAGTTCATCCTGTGTGGGGAACAGAGGCAGAGTCCTCATGCATCTGACTCCAGCACCCAGGCCCTTGGTGTCCAGCTGGCTGAAGGAGCTGCCAAATTCCTCTGGCCCTGTGCTCCTTCTGGTCAGCAGGAATAACAGCACCATGGCAGTGGGGATGCAGAGCAGGCCAAACGAGATGCTGCGGCTGGACCCCCCCCCCCCCCGGAGCCCTTAGCTGTGCCAGGTTCTCGTAGGCTGCCCCTGCATCTGCTCCCCAGTCCCACTCAGGGAGGGCCGTATTGGGCGCAGGCACCCAGCACCGTCAGGCAGAATGCCCGCCACCAGGGCAGTGCCACGGATGGCTGTCGGGTGACGGGCGGCGCTGGACAAAACTTTCCCTACTGATGGACGCCAGGAGCTCATTAGAGCGGAGAGTTTATCGTACAAGCGACTGTCCAAACAACAAATTAAGCCGTACAGTTTAGCACTTAATTATCCCCCTCTTGTCTGCTGCACTCTGGTTCTCTGGAGTCTGTCAGGCCTGCGAGGAGACGGGAGATCTTGTCACCCCCAAGTCCATCCAGACCCTCCCGTCATCCCGCGGGGTCATCTCGGGCGGCCCTGAGTGCTGCTCCCCATCCACATGATGGTGGCCTCGTAGGCAGCACTTACAGCTTGGTCCCTGACCCGGCCTTCTGGCTCTGGTGCTTTGAGTCAGGGTCTTGCTTTTTGGGCTGTGAGGACCACAAACAGGTTTGTTTTTTTTTCTGTTCACACAGAATCTCACATTGCTTTGCCCAGACTGGCCTCCAATGGTAATCCTCCCAACTCCTGTCTCCTGGACAGCTAGGTTACAGACATAACCAAGCCGTGCTCCTGGCGTCCAGTGAAGTTCTGCGTCTTGTACGACAGCCGTCTGTGTCCACACGCCATGGCACGCACGGTCCAGGAACACATCTCCGAGTGGGGCAGGACACCAACGAGGAGGCCTTCTTTGAGAACCGGCATCACACGCCAAGCCGAAAGGGAGCCCAGGGCCTGGGCAGAGATGGGAGCTGGGCGTGGGTGCGGGCTGGGCAGGCCTCTGGGCTTCTGGGAAGTCTGCCTCTCCCAGCCTTGGGAGTTGCAGGGAATGTCTGTCATCTCCATCAGGGGGAGCCGGTGTGCAGGAGATCCTGACCAGCCAGGGCGGCCTTGCCACCCATCCTGTCCAGCACACAGACCTCCGCACCCCTCCCGTCCGTCCACTAAACACCAACACAAAGCCTGTGGTGACCGGAGTCTCCGTCCCCACCCCTCCCGCACAGGCAGCCTTTCAGCTGACTTCCTCAGGGTTGAGTCCATCCCCGGCCAGGCAGAGGCTCGGGCAGGGATGGGGTGGGGAGGGTCTGCCCTCGCCCACACTTAACAACCAGACTCCTCTTTCTCGCGCAAACCCCGGTGCGTGCACGTGTTTGGCTGCACTTGCAGTTTGCCAGGTGCTGTTTTGCCCTCCACTGGCTGTGGTCTTGGGTTGGCACCGCCCCACCTCCGCTCATTTGGTTCTGGCTGGAAAGCCACGTGTGTATTTCACAGGCCTGTGGAGTCGGCGCTGAGGGAGGGGTGGCAGAGGCTCACGGCCCGCCCGGGTGCTCTGCCCCGGTCCCTCCGCCTGATCCAACCACCGTGCCCGGGTGCTCTGCCCCGGTCCCTCCGCCTGATCCAACCACCGTGCCTGGGTGCTCTGCCCCGGTCCCTCCGCCTGATCCAACCACCGTGCCCGGGTGCTCTGCCCCGGTCCCTCCGCCTGATCCAACCACCGCTCTGCATGTGGCAGCTCCTCCGGCCCCCGTGAACGCTGAGGCTACTTCGGTTTGCAGGACATCGGAGCAGCAGCTCTGCAGACCCGACCCGGTCTGCCACGGTCACGTCTTACACAGCTATAGAATCTTACAGAACAATGTCGGAATCAGGACTCGTAAAAAACGATCCACTCTCTATCTTTGAGTAGTTGACAAAGAGGTTCCCGCTGAACAGATCAGTTTAAAAGTGCAGTGCATCCTGATGCGCGTCAGCCCCCTCGTCAGAATCAGGGGACCTCACGTAGCGCCGTGTGCGTGGGCCTGTGTGATTATTCCGGGGTGCATTTCACCCCATGCACCGCCCCGGTGGCCCTCCCTCCCCGCTGCCCCCACGCTGGCCAGCCTGACCTGGCATCTGCCTGCAGGCCTTTTCTGTTTGGAGCACACATCTCACAAGATAACAACAGTCGGTGATCTGTCACGCGATCCCACGTTGCATGTGCACCGTTATGGACGCACACATGTACACATGCCACATTCCACTCAGCACGGCAGCCTTCCACCCCCGCCCACATCCACGGACCCTTCCTTGTCATGGCTGAGTAGTGTTTCGTGGCGTGAGCATACCATCCCTATGAACCATTCCTGGTTTAAGATCTTGAAGTTGCTCAGCATTTTCTCTTTAACCAATAAGGTGCTTGAAGAAGATTTGGTGTGGATACCTATTTTAATATGCCTGGGACAAATACCCAGGGTGTGATTGCTTCCGGATGTGGTGAAACTTCTTCCAGAGCAGCTGGGCCAGGGGACATCGCCACCGGCTTCTCTACAATGGCACTGGCACCTGGCGGTGACCCAACCCGCCTGTTCAAAGCCTGGTCAGGCTGGGTCACGGTGGCTGTGCTCTTGGAGGTGATCAGGAGACCCCGGAGTCTTCTTCCTGCTTCCTGGATGCTCAGGGTGAACAGCCTTCTCTGTCACCGGGAGCGGTGGAGCACGGGGACAAAGGAGCCATGCCCTGAACCGACTGTGAGCCTCCTCCGAGGACCGTCTCCAGCGCTGTGTCGTGGTGACAGGGCGCCGGGCACTGCACCGACAGCTGCCATTTTCATTTCTCACACCAGCAGGTGAGTCGTGGTAACCTCAGAGTCCATCTGCCTTTCCCCGGTGGCTAGAGGTGCTGAACATACCATTGGGCTCATCTGCCATCTTCAGTGAAATGCAATACCTTGTTGCGCATTTGCTCATTTTCTTATACCAGAATTTGTGGTTTTCCTGTTGCGTTCCTGTCTAGGTGTGCATTAGAACCAATCTGTATGCTCATATTTTGGATATGAAGCCTTGTTCAGATCTGTGGCTTGAAAATGCTTCCCCTTAGTTTTTAATCTTGTTTTTTTATGCTTTCAACGGGGTCTTTTGCGTGCAAAAGTTTTTAGCTTCCGTGGAGCCCAGTTTGCGGAGTCCTTCAGCCCCTTCTATGAAGCACGCTTTCGGTGTCACGTCCAGGAATTCTTCAACAACTCCTGGGGCCCAAGGATTATTTCTGTTCTGTTTTTGCTTTTGAAAAGAACACAGACCGTCATGATACCTCTGCCGTGTTGCTTTCCCCAGCAAAGAGCACCTTGCAGCTGGGAGGCTCAGCCAGGGCCGTCCAGGCCTGATCATCGCAGCGGGCCTTGGAAAGGACCCCCCCAGAGAGCTGGAGAAGGGGTCCGCGGCGGAGGCAGAGCACAGGACGAGGGCTGGGGGCAGAGGCTGAGTGGGTGTGGTGCCCAGGCCGCTGCGGGCCCCACAGGACCCAACGTGGACTTCGGACGTCCAGGTCCCGTAAGAAAGCAAGCATGTGGACTCCAATAGTGTTTGCTGAGCGTCCCTCCCATCTGTCCCCGATCCTCCCTCAGGCTCGACGAGGCTCCACCGCCTTTGTGCCACTGTCATGGAATACCCCAGGCTAGGAAACATCTCAACACCAGAAGGTTGTCTGGCTGGTGGTTCTGGAGTCGGGACACGTGTGGTGGAGAGGCCAGGGCTGGAGAAGCTTCCTTGCTCGCAGAAGCGGGTGAGAGCCGGCCATGGAGCACCAGCCTGGGCCGGAGGACGGAGCCCTTGCCGCCGAAGCGCCTCCCGAGGCCCCGCACTCCACAGCCACGAGGCGTGGGACCAGCTAACCACGCACGCGGCTAGCTCCCAGCCAGACTCGCTCTCCTGCCCCCAGGAGCCCTGGCGGTCACCAGGGTAAAGAGAAGCTTGAAATCCTCTCGCTCTATCTCCTCTCCCTCCTTTCCTTTCTTCTTTCTTTCTTTTCTTTGTCTTCTTTTGTTTTTTTGGGGGGAGGGGAGGTTTGGTGATGGAACTGAGGCTGGAACTCAGGGCTTGGGCGCTACCCCTGAACTGTTCACAGGTGTGTGTGTGTGTGTGTGTGTGGTGTGCATGCATGTGAGTGTGTGCATGCATGCGTGTGCATGCATGCGTGTGTGCCTGTGTGTCCCATGGCTCCATTTGTAGCAGGTCAAGGGAGAGCAGCGGGAAGAGCGAGGTATTCTCTGACTCACCAGAACTTTCTGGGCCCACAGTGGTGGCTACTGGTGGTGTGCAGCTCCAACCCAAGATACGGATGTTCCCCAGTGAAATGTGCTATGAAGATAAAGGATTTGGACTTCAACTCCTTCATGCAAAAGTAAATAAATGACAGCCAGGAAGGGAAGAATTTAAATCACAACTTTTACATCAACCATGCGCCGAAATTACATTCCAGTAGACGTTAGGTTAAGCAAAACGCACTGACAAAATTTAGGTGACCTTTGCCCTTTGCCCTGGGAGAGGAGAGGCCTGTGCCGCGGCTGTGTGCCGGCGTGGGGGACCCTCCTGTCCCCACGGCCCCTGCGGTCAGCGGTGAGAAGCCACCGCGGAACACGCCGGGCCTGCGGCTCTGCCTCCACAGCCAGAGCTCCGCCACAGGCCCTGGCACCGCGGCTAAGAAGGCCCTCTCCCCCCAGTCCTTATGAGCTCTGTGTGGGTCAGCTGTTCCTTCCTGACCCCGCTCTTGGGGACTGCAAGGGTCACACGCTGAAGGTTCTAGAAGTCTCAGCCGCGGCTGCCATGCGTATTGTTACGGATATGCTCATGGGTCCTGTTGCCTTTGAAGTGTCAGACCAGCATCCAGGAGCCTCTGTGGAGTAATGAGCCAGGGGCCAAGAGGAAAGATCTGGAAGGTTTTTATGTCTGAACAAAATGAGAATGAAGCCCTTGAGCCTTTGGGAAGTCCACACACACACACACACACACACACACACACACACACAAGTGACAAGTGTGACCTGGATGTCGGTGGCCCATGACGCAGGCTGCGGGCTCAGGCCAGGCAAAGGGCACTCTGCCCGGGCTGGGAGGGGCTGTCCTTGCTGCCCGGTCGGCCTGGCTCCAGATCCCGGAACCGCTGCCCCGGGAACCGCCGCCATGCTCTGCCCAAGCCCTCTTCTACTGCGTGGAACTTGCAAACCAGCTGGCGAGCCATGGGAAAGCAAGCACCCCGGGGAACTTCCTGAGGTTCCTCAACTCCCGCTCGGGCCGCTCTGTCCTGTCCCCAGGACTCAGCTGGGCCGGGGTCAGCCCAGTGCCAGCGCTCTGTGTCTTCCTCCTCTCTGGTGCTTCCGAACAAGGAAGTACCCGTTTAAGTTCTGCTTCCTTCCTGGCCTCCAGAGGGCTCTGGTTCAGAGGGGCGTGGCGCCCTGGGGCAGAGCCCTGGGTGGAGGGAGGGGCAACCCTCCTGCTCCAAGACGTCCCGTGACAGCTCCCGGGCCTTACTTTCTCCAGCCTGAATGTGAGCCGTGGACCCCTGCAGATGTCAGCATGGCACGGACCAGAGACGTGGCAGGAGACAGAGACCCTGCCATCATGCCCGGAGAGGCCTGGCCTCCGCAGGAAGGACTGAGGGGAGCGGTCCCGCCGACCACGGTCGCCTCTGTGCTGGGACCACAGCTCCCGCATCATTGCTTGGACTGCGGAGGCCGAGCTGAGGCTTCCTCCAGGTCTGCTCTCTGCTGGGGAGTTGACCGGGGCCCGGGCGCTGCTCACCGGCGCGCCAGCCCGGCGTTGTCACGTGATGCCGCCTGGCTTTTCTCGGGGAGCACGAAGAAGGGCCCGTGTTATGCCATCAGCTGGGACAATGAGCATCAATCATTCCCGCTCCTGGGACGCACCACCCTGGGAGACGCCACCATCCCGAGACCGGTCGGGTCCCTGGGAGACGCCACCATCCTGAGACCGGTCGGGTCCCCGGGAGACGCCACCATCCCGAGACCGGTCGGGTCTGCGGGATTCAACCCTGAGTGAGACTTTAAGAGGCAGATGCATGGTGGGAGGCTGGTGACCCCCAGGGAAGCACACCTCTCCTCTGATTCCTGGGTCCCCGCGGAGGGAAGCGAAGGCCTCAAGATATTCAACTGGATGCAGATCCACTGACTAGAACTGAGAGTGCCCCACAAGATGGCGGAGGCCACGGAGACACACAGAGGAGGGGAGGGGCCCGACGCCCCAGAGCCCCCGCGCGGAGGTGCCGTGGGGCGTGGCCGGGAGGGAGCCCTCTGCAGGGGCTGCTCTCCCTCCTCTCTCTGCTTTCCGTTTCCCTTGAGCCAAGCGCTCCTCTGCCAGCCTTGATGCCCTGTGCTGCTCCAGACCCAAGGCAGCCAGGGCCGGCTGCCGAGACCCGGGGCCGCTACGGACCTTGCACCTCTGATGGTTTCTGGTGTCTGCTCACCGCACCCCCGGGCATTGTCACGGGCTGCGTGCAGAAGGGCATGTAGACAGCTTTCCTGTGGAACACTGGTTTTAGATACTTGGATGGGACGTCCCTGCTGTGCCGGGCTGGGTGGCGTCGGACACAGAGAGGCCTTTCCAAGCTCACTGTGGTCCTACCCCATGCGGGTCCCGGTCCCAGATCCCACAGACGTGACAAAGGTCCTGGGTCTCCATCTGGCGCCCTGAAGGCCACTCTAGACAGGGGAATTTTGGATTGGGCAGGATCTTTTGTGAGTAAGCAGATCGGCCTGGTCCCTTCATCCCAGCCTCTGCTTCCAGCAGCTGATATGAGTGACGAGGTCCCCGCGAAAACCAGGGTGCAGCCGCGGAGCCGCCGCGTCCACACTGGCTCTGCCCTGCGTGGCCCTGTCTCCAGAGATGAGCGGCCTCTCCTCCCGGACTCGCTGTCCAGCCGTTGGCACACACCCGCACCTCCATCTGCACGGTGGCACCGGAACTAGCTGAGCTGTCCTTTTGGTTTGCGACCTCAAAAGCAGAGCTTGGTGAACCCTCGCTGTCCGGTTTGTGGGTCTCTGCGTCTGCCTGCCAGGTGGGAGACGTCGGACTTTTCCATAACATCCCTGAGCCCCAGTCTCTCACTGGTACAGAGTCAGAACTATAGCTGTTCTGCACAACTGCCATCGGATTTTGTTGTGACGGACACAACGCTGAAAGACCAAAGGTAATCCTTATTACGATCCCCGGACTGCCCGGTCCTTCCAGCTCGGGGCCTGGAAGCCTTGGATTGTGGAGCTCTGATTGCCCACCTTCTCCTGCCGTGATCTGTGGCTCTCGTTGGGACGGCCCGACGCTTCCCACGTGTCTCCGCAGACTGTGGCCCGGCCCCTCGTGCAGGCCGTGGGATCTCCACACCTGGCCTCAGTGGGTTGCAGCCTGGCGGCCTGCCATGCAGAGGAAGAAAATGCTCTCCAGTCCTGATCTGCTCGCTCAGCCTGGTTCTGCCCAGTCACGGGCACCGGCCAGCACAGCCGCACCCCGAAGGCTCGTGGCAGGCGCTGCGGCCTGCTCTTCCCGCTCTGTCCCCGCACTGCAGGAGGCTTGGCCACCCTAAGGTCCTTCCTGGGCGCCGACTCCACCATCGCCATGCCCCCTGCAACCTTGAGGGTCTGCGTGCGGCCGGGGAGATTGAGGACCAGCTTGGGTCTCTCTCGGGCATCTCTGAGTGACAGACCGAGGGCTTCAAAAGCCGTCCAGACGTCACTGCAGTAATTAGAAGTCATTGTGGAATGAAGTCCGGTGTTTAATTTGGCCTGTGTTTGACAGAGCTGTAGGCCCAGCTAACAGCACCCACGCAGGGCCTCGGGTGATGGCGGGGAGAGGCGGGATTCTTGGCCTGGGCTCAAGCAGATTGGTGGAGAACATGTCACATCCAATTAAGCCTGATTGGCCCTGACAGTTGTCTGGTGAAGTTTATAAGGTACATCTAATCTGGACGCATCTGGTCATAAAAATGCAAAACAAGCTGCTCCCACCCAAGTTCCCCTCCAGATGTGGCCGGGCCGGGCTGATTGACACCATATTTCTTGCAGCTGTCCTATATTTTAAATCCTTTTCTATTTAAAATCTATTCATCATAATTATGGAATGCAATAAACAAACCTCAGCCTGGTGACACGCGTTAAGCATGAAAACGTTTCTGCTTAAAATACTTGCCGCGATCACTCTGCCGGGATGGAGGTGGCACGCGGGCACCCCCCCGGCCCTGACAGACGGACGGACAGACGGACGGAGGCATGCAGGGCACCTCCCCGGCCCTGACAGACAGATGGACGGATGGATGGACGGAGGCATGCGGGGCACCTCCCCGGCCCTGACAGACGGATGGACGGACAGATGGGGGCATGCAGGGCACCTCCCCGGCCCTGACAGATGGATGGACGGACAGATGGGGGCATGTGGGGCACCTCCCCGGCCCTGACAGACGGACGGACAGACAGATGGGAGCATGCAGGGCACCTCTCCGGCCCAGATGGACAGATGGACGGATGGACGGAGGCATGCAGGGCACCTCCCCGGCCCTGACAGACGGACGAACAAACAGAGGCAGCACACAGGACACCTCCCTGGCCCTGATGGACAGACAGATGGATGGAAGTGGCACGCGGGACACCTCCCCGGCCTGGATGGACGGATGGACAAATGGAAGTGGTACACGGGGCACCTCCCCAAACCTGACAGACAGACGGACAGACGGAGGTGGTATGTGGGGCACCTCCTCGGTCCTGACCGGGCACGCCGGCCAGACACAGCTGTGTTCTCCAGAGCAGCGACTGATATTCAGAGGGAGAGAAGTCCAAAAGCTATTTATAAAAGATGGAGAAATGCACTGGATTTGTCAGACAGCCACACACAGGGCGGCGAAGACTCGAGCTCCACGTGAGGGGCTCCGGGCTGCGGTGGGTGGGGCCTGCGTCAGGCCGACCCCAGCCCCGTGCCCCCCCTTCCCCCCCCTGTCCCCCCCCCCCCCCCGTGCTCGCCGGGAGCCGGGCCGCCCTCTCCACCTTCGCTTCCTTCCTTGGGGAATGGCAAGGGGAGTCACCGCGGTTCCCTCCCGGTGTGGCTGGGGAGGAACGAGCAATCGCAGGTGAAGGGCGTGCGTGGCGTGAAGCCTGGGCCTCCGCCAGCCTCGCTCCTCCGTTCCTCACAGGCCTCCCAGGTGAGGACCTGTCTCCCTGCCACCCGGCCGAGCCGAGACTCAAACCTGGGCTCCTGACTTCAAGGTCTTCAGCCTCAGTTGTGTTTGTATTTCCTGTGCCACTGACGCTGCCCCTGTACCCGCCTGTCCTGCGTTCGAACACCACCCAGCGGGGGCTTGGACGGACAGCGTGCTCCACAGACCCCGGACTCCGCTTGTCTGTAACGCAGCCGATACGGTGAAATAACAGGCACTCAGGTCGACCATGGACAGGTCAGTCTGCAAGCAAGCTGCAGGAAGTTCTAGCCGTTTCAGCTGTCAGCCGGGAGCCGAGGATTCTACCCTGGCAGAGCAGACAGTTTAGGCCCTCGAGAAAAACAACAGCTACCTGGAGTTCGCGTCAACAGTCCTCCTGGCCGTAGACATGGGGCCGTAAGTCAGAAACCCTGGGAGCCCCCAGAAGTGTCTGGAGCTCCATGTGTCGCGAGGCTGAAAATCGTTCTCTCAGGTCGATGACAGGAGCAGGAGGGCGGCTCTGGGGTGTGGCCACAACTCAAGCCAAGCTACACATGACCGTCAGCTACAGGCTCCGCTCCGAGCGGGACTCGGAACCCAGGAGGAAAGGGCGGCTGTGTTCTCAGGGCCGGGGAAGGCCGCGGTGCCCAATACCAGCCCTTCGGGGCTGGAGAACGCAGACATTGCCCCTGCTGCATGCTGGAGCTTGGTGTATTATGAGCTGGTGACCTGGGGTTGGTCTGTGAAATGGGGCAGAGTCTCGAGTTTGGGGGACCCTGGTGACGGTTGAATGAGATCCATGAAGGAAAGACCGGGCGCCTTGTCTGTTCGGGAAGGAGAGGCACTTGAAGTGGTCCCGCCGGGCGCTGGGACGCGGGCTGCTGCTTCTGTACTGGGAAGGTGTTGTGCTTCGTTCTGGGCTCCCTCAGGTCAACCGGAGGCTGCGTGGAGGTGCAGAGGCCGCCTTGTGCCCTTCCGTACAGGGAGGCAGGAAGAGGGCAAGAAGAAGGGGGCCAGGGAGGAGGGGGGGAGAGAGATGCGGAAGAGACAAGGGGAAGGGAAGAAGCAATGCCGGGCAGACACGGACCCGCAGATTAGAAGGGCAAGGGAGGGCCACCCTCCTCCCGCCCGGCCGCTGCCCCTTCCGGTCAGCCTGGGTCCCGCAGCGCCCTCTCTGGCCTGCTGGCCCCCGCCGCTGACTTTCTGTGGAAGAATGTGTCACCGTGTCACCATTTAGTGTTTTAAATAACTCTGCTTTCATTCCAGCCATTGTTTGGGGCTTTGTGAGAATTTTCAAGTGTGCAAACACATGGACCTGCTCTGCTGACCGGTAGGCGGCGGCGGGGGGGGGCAGCCGGGGGGGGCAGCCGGGGGGGGCAGCGGGGGGGGCAGCGGGGGGGGGCAGCGGGGGGGGCAGCCGGGGGGGCAGGGGGGGCAGCGGGGGGGGGGCAGCGGGGGGGGCAGCCGGGGGGGCAGCCGGGGGGGCAGCGGGGGGGGGCAGCCGGGGGGGGCAGCCGGGGGGGGCAGCCGGGGGGGCAGGGGGGGCAGCGGGGGGGGCAGCGGGGGGGGGCAGCAGGGGGGGCAGCCGGGGGGGGCAGGGGGGGCAGCCGGGGGGGCAGCGGGGGGGGCAGCGGGGGGGGCAGCGGGGGGGGCAGCCGGGGGGGGCAGCCGGGGGGGGGCAGCCGGGGGGGGCAGCCGGGGGGGCAGCGGGGGGGCAGCGGGGGGGGGCAGTGGGGGGGCAGCCGGGGGGGAAGCGGGGGGGAGGCAGCGGGGGGGGCAGCCGGGGGGGGCAGCGGGGGGGGCAGCGGGGGGGGCAGGGGGGGGCAGCCGGGGGGCAGCTGGGGGGGGCAGCGGGGGGGGGGCAGCGGGGGGGCAGCCGGGGGGGGCAGCGGGGGGGGCAGCCGGGGGGGGCAGCCGGGGGGGCAGCGGGGGGGGCAGCGGGGGGGGCAGCGGGGGGGGCAGCGGGGGGGGCAGGGGGGGGCAGCCGGGGGGCAGCTGGGGGGGCAGCGGGGGGGGCAGCGGGGGGGCAGCCGGGGGGGGCAGCGGGGGGGGCAGCCGGGGGGGGCAGCCGGGGGGGCAGCGGGGGGGGCAGCGGGGGGGGCAGCGGGGGGGGCAGCCGGGGGGGCAGCAGGGGGGGCAGCCGGTGGGGCAGCCGGGGGGGGCAGCCGGGGGGGGCAGCGGTGGGGGCAGCGGGGGGGGGCAGCGGGGGGGGCAGCGGGGGGGGCAGCCGGGGGGGAAGCGGGGGGGGGCAGCCGGGGGGGGCATCAACTGCCTCTCAGCCTCCCGCTCCAGCGTGCCAGGGCTGCAGCGTTTGCTGGAACCTGTGCAGTCACCTCCACAGTATTGCTAAGACCAGAGGCGACCTGCGCGGTACGTTCATGCCGGCCGCACGCTGCTGTTTAAGCAGTCACATAACTCTGCATCTGTTCACCATCGCTCAGACTCTTTATCCCTGAGTACTTTTAGTCAAAGGTCAGCTGGGACCACCAGCTTGTGCAGAAAGCCCCAGAGAAACCCCCAGCCCAGGCTGGCAGGGACGGGCCTGGGGCTGCAGACACAGAGCCATGTAGGGGTTCCCAGGAAGGAAGGTGCAAGCAAGTCCTCTGGGACCGGTGGGGTGGCCAGGGTCCTCGGCAGAGGGGTGGCCAGGGTCCTCGGCAGAGGGGTGGCCAGGGTCCTCGGCAGAGGGGTGGCCAGGGTCCCCGGCAGAGGGGAGGTGGAGGGGAGGTGGGGGGAAGGCGGAGGGGAGGTGGGGGGGGAGGTGGAGGGGAGGGGGGGAGGCGGAGGGGAGGTGGGGGGGGAGGCGGGGGCAGGGGTGACTGACCAGACCTGGTGGGGGTCGGCGGAAGCCCTGTGGAGGAGCTTGGTGAAAAGCCTCACGGAAACAAAACAAAGCCCAGGGCCTCGGGCTGACCAGCCACACGCTCACCGCCCGTGGGACACTGTTATGGCCGCCCAGGGTCTGGGGCTTAGGTGAGTTGTGTGGTGTGGCTGAGCTGGAAAGAGCAGCATCATCCATTAGCAATGTCCGCCCGGGGCTGGTAGCAGGTGGGGGGGGGTGGATGGGGGCAAGGCGCGGTGCCACCTCTGTGGAGGTTTGGGGATCGCGTGGACGGCAGGAGACGGAGGGCCTGTGCATTCTTCTGTGCAAAGACTCAGCCCTCATCTCCTGGAGAATGAAAACACGGGACGGTGGGGTGAGGTAGCCGCTTTCCTCCCTCCCTCCTGGTCGGTGTTTGAAATCTGAGGCTCAGACATGCACCCCGTTCCCCTTAGGAGCGAGACTCCAGGGTGGGATTCAGAGACTTTCATTGCAGACAGACTCTGGGTACGCGGGCCGTGTTAGCATGCAGGGGGCTAAGTGCTGCTCTCAGACCCTTTGATGTGTTAAATTCCAGGGACTCGAGCGTAATAGAACTGTAAACCTCAAATCAGAGCTAATCACACTAATTTGCTGAACTCCCAGACCACACCTTCATATTCATTTTGTCTTAAATCGAACCACAAATCCGAGTTGTTTTGATCTACAAATCTATCTAACAAAAGATTTGAGGTGGCTTACAAGAAATACATGTAATAAAACAAACATCTGACCAGATAAAAACCAGGATTGGGGGGGGAGGTGGCTGGAGAGAAGGAAAGCCAGAGGGAATACAGCAACATGGATACGTAAGACCTGAGCAGTAATTTAAGTTGAGTCAGTGAGTCTCGGCTCTGGCAGCCAAGGCAATATGGAAGAAACATTAGTTACATGACACGAGTTGTTCATAACGAGAAATGATTCCTAAACAGCAGTTAACCTGTTTGAAACCGAACTGAATCGCTTCTGATCGTGGGGGGAACATAACAGAATACCCTCTGAACCACCTCAAAAATGCTTCATTTGTTCACATCTACGTGTCACACCAATTCCTCTGTAATTTCATTGATATTTTCTACTGGCTCTCAAGCCAAGATGTTTCCTGAACCCAGGGTGTGCAGACTTTGCTTTCTTGCACTCTTTCCGACGCGATTTCAAGCTTGTGCTGCATTGGCGTTGTGCACGGCCTCATTGTTTTAGCAATTAAAGTATAAAACTTGCACTCGCATCTCTGGGGAATGGGAATTCAAGAGGTTAAGTGCTGGTCCTGCCCTGCGGTGTGGTTCTTAATCTCCAGGGAGTTCCGCCAAATTGTTTGGATAAACTGAGGAAATGTCAGGACACTGAGCATGACATTAATCTTTGTAACCGTTTCTCCAGATGTGTGGGGTGTTGGGAGGGTGCTGCATCTCCAAGTTCACCCGAAGCCAGTGCTCCTGGGGGAGGGGGAGAGGGTGGGGGGGTTGGTAAACCAAGGCTGGGGGGGGCGTCAGGGCTGGTGGGGGGAGGCTGGAGGGGGCGAGTCGAGGCTGGGGGGCTTGAGCCAAGAAGCCAGCCGTGTTCTCTTTCCGAGGTGTGTTCACAGCCCACTGTCTGTGTGCTCTGTCTGCTGGGGTGGCCGTGTGAGCGCCCCACATAGCATTGGCTTCCACAAGGAAGCACCCGGCACTGACCACCACCGGCGCAAAGCAGGATGAAGCTGCGTGGGCAGAGCGGGAAGCTGAGGTCCCAGCTGGGGGACAGACACGGAAATGCGGACCAGTCACAGGCCACTCTTCCCAGGGGGGAGATCTTCACCGTTCACACGTTTCTAAGTTTCCAACAGCAACACCGAGGGGAGGCCGCTACGCCTCCCTACACCGCACACTCTAGCCGACAGCTCTGAATGCTACCACATACCCATCATTCTGTTTCCGGTGGCCATAATTAGGTTTACTAGGGATGGATGTGGATCAGGCAAAGCATGCTTTGAAGACTTTTGTTGTTGTTAGTCATGGGGCCTGGGTGCTATCCCTGAACTCTTTTGCTCGAGGCTAGTGCTCTACCACTTTGAACCACAGCTCCACTTCTGGTTTTCTGGTGGTTCATGGGAGATAAGACTATCATGGACTTTCTTGCCTGGGCTGGCTTTGAACTCATAACGGTCCTCAGATCTCAGCCTCCTGAGCCACTAGGATTACAGGTGTGAGCCACCAGTGCCTGGCTGGAAGATTTTTTTTAAATCTCCAATCCAAAGAAAGAATAGAATGGTTCTCAGATTGAAGCTCTCCCATTGCCAACATTGTTGTGAAGTTTGAATACTCGCTGTGTAATTTGTCCTCACCCCCTCTGTTGACTGCAGAGACAAATTAGCTTCTCTGCATAAGGGTCCATTCCCTCCACCCAGCCCCGGCCCCACAGCACACCAGCCCCTTCCCAAAGATCCAAGATTTGGGAGTAAAGCTCTCAGCAAGATAATGAACAGCGTGAGCAGCACATGTCTGCTTGTGTGTGTGCGCGCGCGCACGCACGTGTGCACAGTTATAAGCGTGTGGATGTTTATGCAGGTAATCGGTATCCACAGCTACTCTAGCTAAACGGCCCCAAACGTGGTCTCCTGTGGATCATTTTGCCCTGGTGGCCCTTCACCGGTGGTTTGAACGAATGTCCCCTAACAGTGTGTGTGTCGCAGGCTCTGTCCTTGGGATGGCGCTGTTGGGAGATGGAGTCGAGCAGCCTGCCGTCGGGCCTTGCTCTGGCTAGGGAAGCCGGCCTTTCCTTCGCCACGAGCTGCCGTGCCACAGGTCCAGAGGGTCTTGACCGGGGAGGACTGAGCTTAAAGAACCTTCCTTTCACGGACCTTTCCGCGCAGGCCCGGTGGCCAGAGGTTTGGTGGACTGGCAGGTGAGGCCTCAGTGCTGCTTTCTAGAAGAGAAACCAGACACCAGCCAGGGCCTCAGCTACATGAGACCCGGCTACTGTCTCCTAGAAGGGACCAGCCGTGCCCTACGGCTCCCCATGTGTTCTCTTTGTGGAAAACAGAATCCTGACTCCAGCACCAAGCCCCCCTCACCCCACAGTGTGGCCGCAGCGTCAAACCCGCCCTAGGAAGACGGCCGGGTGCTGGGTGAGCTCAGTGGCTCAGGCCGCCGCGAGGGTCAGAAAAGCCACCTTCCTGAGGGTGGGCCCGCAGGGGTCTGTGCCCGAGGGGGCCGCGTCTGAGGGACGGGACGGAAGGCAGGACTCCGTGTCGGCACGCACGCCCCGTGGAGCCAGGCTTCGGCATCAGACCTTTCCTCAGAGACCTTTCCACACGTCCGCCCGATCGGGTCTTCCAGAAGCCCTGAGCTCCCCGGTGATGCTGGAGTGCGGGCCGCTTTCTCCTGGCAGTGTCGCTGGTCTGGGCTCAGGCTGGCCGGCCTGTGCTGCCGGGACTGGAGGAGGCTGGCAGGCAGGTCAGGGGTGCTCTGGCCGCCCCAGCCCCCCCTCCGCCCGGCCCTCCCCTCCCCAGCTGCGTGTCTCTACACTTCCAGGGCTTTGGGCTTAAACACAACCTTCTTTTCCTAAGTCCAGTTTTTAAGATGTCAGTGTTTGTTTGTGAAACACAGCACAACAATAAAAAGAGACCAGACGCCAGCGGTAACTCCAGGACGTGAGTGTCCATGAATGCAACACGTCTGCAACAATGTGTATCCCGGAACCAGAGCCATGTAGGTAACAGGCTTTATAAGCAACATATCCTTTTTTCTCCAGATATCTGAGTGAGTCAGAAATAACTTAGGCCTACACTGCAAATAGTGAAAAGGACGCGGAAAGAGATCCAGATAATTTGCCCAAGAAGCCAAAAGTTGTCCCAGAACCAAAATGTAAATTTATGAGTTTTTTTTAAATTAAGGGACTTCATTTAATTAATAAGCTTTATTTTTACAGCAGTTTTAGGTTTAAGGAAAATTGAACTAGAAGAGCTCTCCTGTCCCCCGCCCCCCAGCCTGCAGTTCTCAAGTGAACGTCTTACAGTGTCATATGGATCATAGTTGGCACATGGTGGGTGATTGCTATCAGGTCTATTCAGATTCCTTGCTTCGTGTTGTAAGCCCTTGGTATTATTGCTCCAGGCCTTGGAGAAGTCCTTCCTTCCTCTCTGAGCCTCGGTTTCTCCATCTGTAACACCTGGTGAAAATCAAGGAATCCAAAGGCTTTTCTCCATTTCCACCAGGTAAGATGGACTCCTACTGAGAGACTCCACATGCCCCTTTCCCACGGGCCGGTTTGCTCGCCTGAGGAACAAACGGGCTTATCACAGACAGCACCTGGAGCTCTCGAGATAAGTAACTGTGCGTGTGTACAGCATCTGAGCCTAGCACCTGCTCCGTGCGCAGTATCCTCAGCCTGCTTCTCTCCTATCTCAACCCAGCCACGAATCCTGCCGATCACCCAGCCAGGTACCCTGGGGAGGGCCCACCATCCGTGGGAGGGAACTCAAATCCAGGGTGGGAGAGGGGGTCCTGGGGCTGCGGCAGGCGTGGGGGAGGATGGGGGAGAGTAGACGCGCAGCCTCCGGCGGGCTGGGCTGTGGACAGGCGGCCTTCCCAGCAGCCCCCTCGTCACCCGGCCCGGGTAGAAGGGAGGATTCCCTCCG
Source organism: Dipodomys spectabilis (assembly GCF_019054845.1). Lineage (NCBI taxonomy): Eukaryota > Metazoa > Chordata > Mammalia > Rodentia > Heteromyidae > Dipodomys > Dipodomys spectabilis. Next base: position 803,978 of record NW_024871376.1, read on the forward strand.
GAGGCCCGGCCTGGCCCAACCCCTCGCACTGGAGTGTGCACGCAGGTCCGGCCTGAATCATTCCTTATTGAACTTGTCTCAATATGTTTATAAAAGAAAGCCGTGTGCCGGGGCCGCTCGGGGGCGGGCGGGAAGGCAAGATGTGTTTGATTGGGGAGATGGGGGGGGCGGGCCCGGTGAGCTCACCCAGCATGTACGCGGCTGGCCGGGCCGCCCGTCCACCCCGATTCCTGGACTGCAGGGGCCCCGCCGCAGGCCCGTGCGGAGCGAGGTCAGGTGCGCGGCCCCGGGGTGCAGGCAGTCGGGGGGGCACGGGCACTGGTTGGCTGCGTGAGAGGCAGCATGGAGGGAAGCCCAGGCCCCAGGGGTGTGTGCGTGGAGCTGGGCGGCCGGGTCCCGGAGGCTGTGGGAGCCAGCTCAGCCAGGCAGGCCGAGGCCACGCCGGCCCCAGCACCAGCCGCACCCACTCCACGAGAAAAGAGCGGTCACCCTCCTTCAGAGGTGGGCGGCGTCTGGAGGTATCGATTTCTCACCCATTTCTGGCTGTGTGGGCCACATGTGTAAGACAGATGTGTAGGCCGGAGCCCGCCCCACCCCCTCCGGGGGTGGACATGACCTGGCCACTCACCAGCCCCCAGGACTTCAGGAAACTCTCTTTGCTTCTCTGAGTTTTGCTTTCCTCAGTTAGAAATGTAACGCTTTCCCCCCCTGACGTTTTCAATGGGTCCTAAGTTGAAGATAAAGACAATTTCAAAGAAGGCCCGCTGCAATCTAGTAGGTCCTGATGGACTTCAAACTCTGGGGTCTACCACACAATGTGGGTAATGGGGCAGGCCTCTAATACCGGCTACTGGGAGGCAGAGATAGGAGAACCCTCGTCTGAGGCTGGAGATGCTACAAAACAAACCTAAGCAGAAAGGGCTGGAGGTGTGGCTCCAGAGGTAGAGGGGTCAGCGAGTGACCTCCAAGCCTTGAGTTCAAACCCCAGGCTTCACCCAGCAGCTCATTGAGAAGAAGCCAACCCTAAGGAAATAAAGGTGCCACGGGAAAAGGTTTTCGAAATGGAATTTGCAGAAAGATGGATGTGTACTGTAAAGGAGCCAGTTAAATAATTCACGCAATATCCGTACCAAGAACATTATGTAGCCTGAAAAGAATGCAAAGCCTCTCATCACAGAAGGGCCAGAAAAGAACATAGAGTCAGAGCTAGGTAAGACATGTATCATTCACACTCAGAACAACGCAAAGCCAGGCAGGGAGCTGTAGTCCAGTGTTAGTTCTCAGTGTGGTGGGAGTTTAATTTGATTTTAGCTTGCGTTCTCTGTTGAAATTTCTACGTTTTCTCCAGTGAGCATTTTACATGGAATCATCAGAAACGCACATGCTTGCTGGATGCGATAGGCCCCGTCCTATCTGGGGCTGGAATATCCTATTTATTTTTAAAACAAAGGCAGAAAGAGAAACTCTAGAGAGCAAAATCCCACAGCTAGGATCACGGGTGCCCTCTTTTACTGATTTACACTTCTACAGATTCTCCCAAGCTTTTTACATAGATGTGCTCTGAAATTTGGCAAACAGACAAACCATAAAATACTCCCTTGCGCTCATGACTGGTCCTGGCCGGGAGAAGTTCTTGGCAGAGAAATGTCGAGCGGGACCCAGCTTCTGCTCCCTGGCTTCTCAGTCTCCGTTCAGGTCTTTGTACCTGCTCTGGTCACCATGGAAACAGATGCTGGAGGGCTGAGGTCATCTATGGAGCAGTTTAAACCTAAAGGCACTTGAAATTAGGACCGTCTTGCAGCTCAGGGAGTGGCTAGCTCCTTAGGTCTTCAAGCCCCCGTCATCTGCTTTGTCTGCGAGAGACACGCATCGGTGGTGTGGAGTCAGGGAGGAGGCCGGGCTTCGGCCTCTGCCCTGCATCTGCTCCCAGCTCTGCCCCGTCCCCGTCGGGGAAGCCTCCATGTCTCCAGGAGCCCTTCCTGCTCTGGTGGCCTCCACCTCTGAGACCAAGCAGAGCCTCCAGACACAGCCTCCACCCCTGAGACCCAGCACAGCCTCCAGACACAGCCTCCACCCTCAAGACCCAGCACAGCCTCCAGACACGGCCTCCAGACACAGCCTCTACCCCTGAGACCCAGCACAGCTTCCAGACACAGCCTCCACCCCCGAGACCCAGCACAGCCTCCAGACACAGCCTCCACCCTCAAGACCCAGCACAGCCTCCAGACACGGCCTCCAGACACAGCCTCTACCCCCGAGACCAGCACAGCCTCCAGACACGGCCTCCACCCCCGAGACCCAGCACAGCCTCCAGACACGACCTCCACCCCTGAGACCAGCACAGCCTCCAGACACAGCCTCCACCCCCGAGACCCAGCACAGCCTCCAGACGCGGCCTCCACCCCCGAGACCAGACAGCCTCCAGGTACAGCATCAGAGGACATCAGCTGTGTATTCTCGGCAGAAGTGCCTGCTTGCAGGTGTTGGAGGCCAGTTGTGAGGATACAATGGGTAAAACAGCTTGGCTTTCCCCGTACCTCAGAAGGGGCAAGGCCGCTAGCTCCGTTGTACAGGGCACAAGGGGCACCGCACTGAGGGGACCCCCGCCTCCCCGTCTCTGCCCACAGGTCCTCCTCCCCCCACTGGGAGCCCCAACCGTTCCTAAAACAGGCGAGTGAGAGCGGGATCCCCTGGCCTCAGTGGCCACGTCTCCCTCCTCTGCGCTCCAGGCCTGTCCGCGCCCTGGCGTTCCTGACACAAAGACCTCAAGCCCATGCTAAGAATCCCAGCTCGCCCTGCGTAACCTGTCTAACTTGGGGGATAACCCCAACTTCAACGTTGCCCAAGCACTCGGGGTCTCTGCCTCAAGCACTCGGGGTCTCTGCCTCAGTCTGGAGCGAGTGAGGATGGGCAAGGGTGCGGTGAACGGAGAGCAGGCCCCTGTGTGTGGTGAGCCTGCTGTTAGACCCCTGCGGGCGAGCCCCGGCCCGGCCCGCCTTCGGATGCGCCAAAGGATTGGATCAAACCATGGGAGGGAGCCCTCTGGGAGGACAGGTTGGTTAAACTTGGAACATTGTTCACAAAGCAAGGGAGAGAGAGTCGACAGCAGAAAAAAAAATTGAGCACATCTGTGCAACAGAAAAACTGGAAAATGAGTAGGCCAAACAAGAAATGGTGGCATCCGCCCTATGTTCATTGCATTGTCTAGTTAATGTACGCATGCAATGCAGGAGAGAGAGCTCGTCAGACCTGCCTAGGTGAACGAGGGTTAAAATGGACCATTCACAATGAGCAGATGATAGAAATGTGGGGAACACAACCTCGTGAGCAACCAAGAGATGAGTTTCATTGATTAGCACTGATTTCTTTTTTAAATGAGAGGCTACGTTGAAGAGCGTGAAGCAGAGTGAACACGAGTGCTTGTGCTCTGGGATCAGAAAGGCAAACCGATCTAACCCTTACGGAAAACAAGAACTTAAGAATCAAGTGTTGTGAAAACTTGTCTGATGTCTGGTTTGGGGAAAACTGAGGAAATGTAAGTCTCGACTTTCTACGTTGAAGCACATCTATAAGACAGATCCCAGATATGATGCACCTGACCCGAGAGGCGGAAGTCTGAAGCGTGCGACAGAAATCGGAGATGCCAGCGATGTCTCCTCGGGCTCGCATTAGCTCCCAGCCTCGGCTTTCCATCTGTAGAATGGGATGCCAACGCGCACTTTACCCGGTGTTGCCGGAGGAGCTCTGGCTCACGTGGTGTCTTCCGCAGAGCTGGCTGGGCTCCATCTCCCTGGTGTAGAGCCTCTCCTGTGCTCTCCTGCGTTCCATGGCCGCCTAAGAGAGGGCAGTGTGCCAGGAAGTGAGCAAAGTGGCCAGCTTGCAGCCTGGGCCCACCACGCACGGCCTCCCGGTCTCTTCCCCACTAGAAAAGATGTGGGGCAACAAGGTAGCCCAAATCTGGGTCCCGAAGTCTCCCCCTACTTTGCTAAGAGTCTCCGAGTACTTTTCATGGGACGAGACAGACACTTCTGTGGGCTTAGGCCGCTTGACATGGGCATTAATTATTCCAGCAGCTAACAGCTCTTATCCTAAGCAACACAGTGCTCAATCATCGTTAATGCAGTTTGACCAGCAAACCTTCCCTCCGCCCCCCCACCCCCCAGCCCGTGGGAGCTCCACCCCCACCGTGGGCCCGGCCCGGTCTGTGGCCTGGACAGGGCAGCGAGGGGCCCGGCCCGGTCTGCGGCCTGGATGGCCCAGCGAGGCTTCTCAACATGGTCACTGCTCCCAGCCCCACGCTGGAAGATTTCCAGAGACGTGTCTGGAAAAAACTTCAACTGGTTGACTTAAGTTTTGCTCTGAATTATGGACGTTGGGTTGTATGCCTTCTGAGCTTGGGACTGGCTGCCTGTTTTGACTAGGCTGGACCAGAGCTCAGAAAGTATTCAAGGGACAAGCCAAAACAAAGCCGGGAGAAAGCAATGTGGAAGTGATCAGATTGTCTGTATCAGCTGATAATGGCCTGGCTCAGGCCCGTAGCCAGAGGTGCCAACCCTGCCAGCAGGTGCGAGCTTTGGTATCTGCGGGGACAGACAACCCGGCCAGCCTGGGCGGGGCACAGGGGACAGGGCAGAGGGGACAGGGGGCAGGGCAGAGGGCACAGGGAGCGGGGGATGGGGGCATCGGGGGAGGCAGCCTCCACAGGTGAGGTGTCTGATTGGGCCCCAAAGAAGGCCAGGACACTTGTTTAAACACCAGAAGCAACCGAGATGCTGTGGGAGGTACTGCAGACCCCTTCTAACAGCGGGCCTCTGCCTTCTGCGGCAAAAGCCAGGCCAGCTCGGAGCTCACTCCCTGGTGAGGCCCGGGCTCCATCCCCAGCCGTGGGGAACAGAAGGCCCGTGTCCCGAGACCCTGGCCTGCCGAGGTCTGCTCTGAGCCGGCACTCACGGGCTTCCCCTCCTCTCCTCCCTGCTGGGCGACGGTCGCTGCTGATGCGCCCTGGACGCAGCGCCCATCCCTCCTTCTTTCTTTCTTCCTTTGGTCAGTGCTCTGAACGGCCTCATACTCACGATCCTCCTTCCTCAGCATCCAGAGTGCTGGACTTACAGGCCTGCACCACGGCACCTGGCTACTGTTTTCGTTCATCTCTGCCAGATTCCCAGGACTGAGTGTTACTGGGCCGTGCGTCCTCTCACAGGGGCGGGGTGGTCAGCCCCCTGCAGGCCGGCCCCTCGGGGGAGAAGCTGCCAGCTGGGCCAGCCGCAGAGCCCCGCCCCAGACAAGGAGGCGCTCGGACCAGGGGCTGGGGGCCCGGTGAGGCTCAGGCCCGCAGCCAGAGGTGCCAACCCTGCCAGCAGGTGTGAGCTTTGGTATCTGCGGGTACAGACAACTGGGCCAGCCTGGGCGGGGCACAGGGGACAGGGGGCTGGGGGCAGGGCACGGGGCACAGGGAGCGGGGAACGGGGGCATCGGGGGAGGCAGCCTCCACAGGTGATGTGTCTGATTGGGCCCCAAAGAAGGCCAGGCGTCCCCGCGGAGGGAGCAGTCTGTAGGGCCCTGGCGTAGAAGAGGTTTGAGAGAGTTGGGGCAGGTGAAGGATCCCCGGGAGGTGCAGCCTGGTCCAGAGCTGAAGCCCGCACCAGGGGGCCCAGAACCCCGGGCAGGGGCACCGGGGGTGGTGGGAATCCAGGCCCGCTGGGAGAGGAAATTCCATGGCGTTTGGCAAAAGACCGGATGTGGGGAGAGGGAAGACTCCTGGGTGAAAATCAGCAGGAAGACAAGTCTACCCTTGACCTCAGGTCTCTCTTTTTTACTTTTGAACAAACACATTTTCTCCAGATTTTTTTTTTTTTTTACCAATTTCCCAAGTTTTCTTCCTCCCCACCCTCCTTCAAATGCCTTAGAAATGATCACAGGACTGTTTGATTCTCCGTCTGGAAATCCCAGCCATTGTTGTTTGTCTTTTCCTGTAGCCCGAGCGTGCCTCGCGGAGCAGGCTTCCCAGTCTGTCTCCTGCGCGCAGCCCCCGCTCCCATCTGCCCAGCTCACCCTGGGGCCTGCCGGTCTGAGCAGACCACGGCAGCCTCATTTGTACACGTCTAAACCTCCAGAAAGTTCTCAGGCCACAAGTTACACTGAATCCCCCATCAACAATGGGGGAAGGAAGTGCAGCCGGAGTGGGGAGGGGAGGGAGGGGGAGGCGAGCGTTTGGAAGAAGACGCAGTGTTGACCAGAATAGCTACGCCACCACTTACGACATTTCACAAGAGCGGTTGATGTCTGGGGTGAACAATGGCCTTGCCGGGCCTTTGGAGAACCGCCGCCGCTTCAAAGCCGGTTTTGGTTCATCGGTAAATGAGTCCTAGACGTGTGGGTCCTGTTTCAATGGAATCGCAAGATTTTCATCGGAGGAAAAACTGCTGTAGGGAAAAACAGACAGACAGAGGAGGGGAGGAGGACTTCCACAGCTCTGTTCTGAGTTCGGTTTGTCGGGGCCTGGAGCTTGATAACAGGCTGACACGGAGGAGGGGAGGAGGACTTCCACAGCTCTGTTCTGAGTTCGGTTTGTCGGTGCCTGGAGCTTGATAACAGGCTGACGTGAAGTTGGACACAGACGGACGGGGCGGCTCCCGGTGTTTCTGGAGGATATAAACCTCCGATTCCCAGCACGGGCCTTTTCCCAAGAGGAAGAAAGGCCGGGCGGGTGGACCTGCCATCCCTGTGCCCAATAAAACCCGGCCAGGGAGCTGGCTGGGAACCCGCGGTGGGCACAGCAAACCAAACCCACTGAGGGCACCGGGTCCCAGGGGACGCCGTGTTCTGGAAGACTCCAGGCTCCTGTGCTTCACTCCCTGCGGCCATGGCAAGCCGGCCGGACCTTCCTGCCTGCCGGGCTTCTAGACCTGTTGGTCAGGGACGCGCTTCATGGGTGATGTCTGCGCGTGGCTCAGGACAGGGAGGTGTGCACACATCGCCGCTCCAGCCCGGGCACCCGACTGCCACGGGCTGATTGTGGGCCGCTCCGCTGAACCAGCGATCCTCTGGATGCATGGAGACCCAGCCATGTCCTCCCGCACCACACTGCTCCTGGGCCCCAAACCTCGCCTCCTGAAAATGTCCCCAGCCTGGTCTGGGGTCCCGGCCAGACTCTGCCCGTGTGGCTGCCACAGGCCGGGGAGAGCAGGGCCGGGCGGCTCACACGTCCCGTTCAAAGTCGGTCCTCCAGGGGAGGAAGGGACTCTGTCTGTCTTCACCCACCCACGGGTTCGCGTCTGTCTGTCTTTCCACGCCAGCTGGTCCCCGCTGTCATCTCCCCACACCAGCCCCCGGGACCCCTGGCCCCCCTCTGCCCAGGCCATCCCTGAGCCTGGGACCCTCTGAGGCCCCGGATGCAGCTTCACCGTCCCCCTCTCCCAGCCGTACTGAGGAGACCCCCCCACTCCGGGGCCCCGCGGTCCCCCTGGTCCCCAGCTGCAGCTTGGGTTTGCCAGCCTGTTGGCCCAGGGCCACATCAGCCCCCGACCTTGCCCGGGCGCTCTCCCAGACCCAGCGCCTTCTGCGCCTTTCTGTGCCTGACGTGTAATGTTAGCCTGGAGTCCGGATGAGCCTGGAACACAGAGTGTGCTCAAGAAACCGATGCTGAGCAACGATCTACAGGCCCCGAGTTCAAGGGGCGAAGGTACGCAAACAGACGTAAAACCCGCGGGGTTTGCTGAGAGAATGTCCCCCTCTGCCTTCCGGGCTGTCCTGAGTGCTGCCGCGGGCCGTGGGTTGACTTTTCCATTCGACACACATATGGAAGGCTGGGACCTTGGGGTGTCAGCTCCCTGTCCTGGGGGGGGGGGGGGCCGGGACAGGCAGAGAAGAATTCAGGTTGCCCTTGCCGTGGTTTGATGTGGCGGAGGACGGGGTCACAGCTGAGCCCTCCCAGGGGTCAGAAGACACCGGCGCTGGCACCGCGACCCGCGGAGTCAGCGAGGCCCACGAGGGGAGGCCTGGCCCTCCGGGAAGCGCGCAGACCAGAGCAGGAGGAAGCGGGGGGAACTCCAGGAAGACCCACATCAGGTGTGGCCAGGCCACGGCTGTGGAGCTTCCTGCAGACAAGACCAGCGCCAGGACCGGCAGATCCTCTCAGCACACAGAGGCCGACTGCCGGAGACACAGGCCGCCACCCCTCTGCGGCCAGGTCTGCTGGCGCTTTGGGGAAGAGCCAGGAGCTCGGGGGGCCATTTGCACGTCTCAGAACCTTAGTCTATATCCATGGGCAGAATGGAAGCAAGGCAGCCGGGCTGGGTCTGCGCCACAGGGCAGGGCGCGCCCGCAGGCCCACAGGCCTCTGCGACCGGCGGCATCTGTCCGGGCGGCATCTGTCCGGGACCTGTGTGCACGCTCCTCTTTGCTTTAACACATCGCTAGGCTCCAGTAGAACCCAATGCAGTATAGACACTCTGAAAACAGTGGCTAGATGGAAGAAGAAAAGCAGGAAAGTAGTGCTGGGCACAGTCTTTTCTGGATAGTTTCAGCCGTGACTGGTCCAGCCAACCGACACAGAACTGTGCCCACGGAGGGCTGGTGGTGGGGTTCCTGGTGGGAGATGCTGTCTGCGGAGGAGTTGGGAGCAAGGAGGGTTCTACGCCCAGGCCTCGGAGGAAGAGACGGATCTGTGCCCCAGAGGACCCAGGGTGCCCTGGTGCACGGGGAGTCTGGGGCTTTGCTGACTGAAAGGGTCCAAGTGCCTGGGGTAAAGAGGGTCTCGGGGGCCGAGTCATCAAGGACATGCCTGGAAACGGTGCCCTGGGAGCAGGGGAGGCTACGGCGTTCTGGGGCTCAGTGAAAATGGGGTTCCTTCCCTCGGTCAGAGCCACTCAGTGTGCGAAGGCAGTGACAGAGCAGGCGGGACCCAGAGCCAGCGGGTGGTGGCCCGGCACCCGGCGCCCGCTCCGCTGGACACGGCCGACCCTGTACCACCACCCCCAGGACGATTGGCTCCGCGTTATTAAGGCCCCGGCTTCGGAAGTCGAGTCTGCAGTCAGCCGACCTCTGATTTAAGCCTGAGACGAAGTAGGGCATCATTACAGGCGTGCACAGAGCAGAGCAAAACCTACTCACCTCAGGGCAGGGAGGGAGAGTGGCGGGTTTACTGGATGACCTCCAGGCCTTCCCCGGGCGCCCCCGCTTCGGGGTTCCCTCATTTCCCAACAGCAGCTCTCTGCGGGCTAGGGCTTCAACACACAAGCTTCGGGGCCGTTTACCTGGAACACAGCCGAAGCCACGCGAGGTCCCCCGTCCGCTGGGCACCGGGAGAGTGGAGGCCGGCCCGGAGGAGCCTCTGCCCTGAGAGTCCTCTCAGGCGGGGAGAACCAGCCCTGCGCTCCGGTCCATAGAGGCGTCCGAGGGGAGGGAGAAGCATCTAGCTGTGCCCTCAAGCCTGACGCTCTGAGCCAGCGTCCCGAGGCACGTGGAGAGGATGGGTCACCTCGTGTTGGCCGGGAAACAAGATGGGGTCCAATGCCCCCTCCAGGCACACCCCGGGGCCCACCTCCTCCCGCCCGATTCTGAAGGGTGCTCCTGGTCCCAGGATGCGCCACGTCCCTTCCTGGGGAGACCTGTCTGCCTGGGTCCCGGGCCTCTCCCGGCCCTGAGACGGGGCGTTTCCCTCCTCTGCCCTCTCCGGCGCTCGGGGCCCAGCCCTCAGCACGCTGCCAAGGGCTCAGACCTGATTCGAATTTGGGGTTCTGTCTGCTGCCATCCTGCAAAGGTTTTTGTTGGAAGGGCCCTCGCATTTCCAGACTTTGAAGATGGTTCAACAGCACAGTAAAAGGCAGGTCTTGGCCACAACAAAAGGCTGAAATATCACAGCGGAGTAAACAGAATTCCTTGGCCTGCTTGGAGCACGGCACGTCAACGTCTTTCTCCCTTCCCCTCCCCCCTCCCCCCTCCCCTCCCCCCCAGGGCCCCCGCCCTCCCCCTCCTCCTCCCCCTCCCTGCTTCATCTCCCTGCAGACCTCGCCGGGGAGCTGGAAAGCGCAGTGCTTCAGAGGCTGCCCGAGGACCACAGTCCCATGGAAAAGCCGTTCTGGGACTCCAGCCCGTGCCCTGGCACACACGCGTGGTGGCCTCGGCCCAGAAGCGGCCTTCCCAGAGCAAAAGTGCACATGGTGTGCGCAGCGCAGCCTGGTCTCCGCGGATGGCTGGAGCGCAGACAAATAGGAAACGCGCGGAAAAAATACCTATTCAATGCCGCGTCTCTAAAGCAGCTCTCCTCCCATCCAGCTCTGAAGGTGACGCGCTCCAGCCCTGGCCCCCACGGGAACTCCGCTCACCAAGGACACGGTACCCAGGGCAGCAGGCAGGTGGGAGCGTGTGCATGCGTGTGTGCGTGTGTGCACGTGGACATGCACAATGTGCGGAGACGGCGTGGATCGTGCCTGCCCTGACACTGACACACGGTGAGCCGTGAGCGTCATTCGCCCGGAGTGACCGCAGCACAGACCCAAGGCAGAGCCCAGGGCCTCAGCTCCTCAGACAGTCAAGGCCATGCCACACAGAAACAGCTTCCAACGCCACATTTCACCTCCCACCCCCGGCCCCCTCCCTTGCTCCCAGACAGACTGGACTTGCGGGAGAGAGCCAGGTAAGTCCGGCCTCAGAGACGCCCGCCGCTGCCCTCCACCGGGCTGGACAGTGGGAAGGCAGCCAAGCTGGTGGGCCCGGGACACCGGCTCCAAGACGCAAGGTCCTCCCTCTTGGAGTGGGGAGGTCAGCTCCTGTCTGCTTGGCTTGATGCCCTGTGAACTGGAAGCTGGCCCGAGCCAGCCCTGCCCTGATGAGTGTGGCCGCTCCGGGGCCGTGAGCCCCTGGGCAGTGAGCCTCAGACGGAGACCACAGCGGTCCAGGCAGAGCAAGCCTCCCTGTGGGCTGGGCCACCTTCCTTGGCGCAAGTCTGGGTTACGGCTATAGAGCTGAACAAAGCGGTCACGGCCGGTACCATCTACTGAGATGTCACCTGCCAGGTGGCTCCACGTACCCGGCTGCCTGGGCCGGGCCCCTGGGCCAGCTATAGCCTGGGCCAGGCCCAGGAGCCTGGGGAGGGACGTTCCTGGCCCTGGACCCCGGGCTGGCTGGAGTCCCTCTGTAGCATGTTTGCCTTTTTCTGATCCTCATTTGGTTTTAGATGGGCACAAAGTTTTGTGGATCAAGTTTTCACCTCCAGAAACAAAATGGAGTGGCTGTTTCATTCTCTTCTGTATGTTTGAGTTTTTAATCAAGCTGTCTGGTCCTTTTGGATAGCTGGAGACTCGGCCTGCCGCCTCTGCACCGAGCAGGGCCTGGGACTACACACCTGTAATGCAGCCTTCCGGGGTGACCAGCCGCCGCTTCCCGGCATTGCCCAGGGCCACCCCGGGGGTAACACACCCTCAGCGAGGGACGATGGGGCGCTGGCGGCCGGGGTCAGGCGCCTCTCCGTCCCTGACACCATTCCCACCGTTCCCTGGCAGTGCGAAGACTCAGCCGGAAGAAGAAGAGATGGTTTCCACAGCGTCGACTTCAAAAGCATCAGGAGGCTCTCCACTTCGCCTGGCACGCTGCGGTGAGAATTTGGGTGCCCGCAGCGGCCCCTGCGGGACTCAGGAGCCCTGGTGAGCTGGGGTTTCAGTCTCGTTAGTCACCAGCTGCCAGACACGGGGCATCATAGCACAGGGCACTGTGGTTCCTGAGCAGCTGAGAACCTGCCATCGAGTGCCGGGAGGGCCCTGGCTGCCAAACTTCAGGGCAAGAGGGAAAAAATAGAAATGTGGAGTGTGTTTCTACTTACTGTCCATTCCAGTAAGACAAAATGCTCGCTCCTCCAAACATGTGTTACTGCTTAGGCCAGAAACTGTATAGACTGGCCTAAATCCAGCGTAGGCTGTGTGACAAAATTACTACAACCTGTGCTCTCCGAAGAGAGGCCTAGTGCGACGGTATCGGATGATAATTTGCTGTACAACAAAAGTACATAATAACTTCATGTCGGTGTGGGCCCGGCCTTGGGATTTGCAGAAGGAAATCTTGGATGCCCGGGGATCAGTGCCGAACACCAGCCCCTCCCTCCCCGCCCTCTTCCCACCCTCACATGGTGTGTAATCAAAATGAGGGAGATGAGCTGCATTTATAACACACTAGATGCCGCTCACAAGTGGCAAGAACACACACACACACTCACGCCTGCACAACCAAAAAGCTAAAAGTAAAGCCAAATGGAAATCTGGTGCTCGCATACACCGGGCACAAGTGGCCAGGGCTGGCTCTCCTACCAAAAAGGGAGGGCAAGGAGGCCGGTCGCCGGGCCGTTCATCTTTCAGCGCTGGGCTGCTTTGAACCTGTCCAGAGCAAAGCCGCGTGCGTTCCTCAAGACCCCTCCAAACCACAGCCCCCTTGGCTGGTCTGGGCTGTTTCCTTACACGGCCCGGGCCTCACTCCAATGCCCCCGCCCCAAGCGGCTCCAGAGCCCTGCACGGTGCACGGATCTGCGTTGGGATAATGTCTTGGAGCGTAACAACCTGAAACTCGATCCAGTCAGAGTGTGTCAATGGAAAAGCATTTCTTTATGACACGTTTCACAAAGCAAGGTTGCAAACCAGGGAGAAATACATGACTAAAAAAAAAAACTGAACGCAGAACTGAAACCTCTCCATTGCGAATACATCTGAGTGTGACGCTGTTTTTCCTGATGTGGAAACTTCAGTCCCAGGAAATCACTCAAGTGTTCTTTCTCCCTTCCCTACCATCCCCCTCCCTCCCTCCCTCTCTCCCTCCCTCCTTCCCTCCCTCCCTGCCTCCCTGCCTCCCTCCCTCCTTCCCTGCCTCCCTCCTTCCTTCCTTCCTTCCCTCCCTCCCTCCTTCCTTCCTCCTTTCCTTCCCTCCCTCCTTCCTCCTCCTTTCTTTCCCTTTCTCCTTTCTCTCCTCTCTTTCCTTTCATTTTATTGCTCACTGGACAGTTTGCAAAGCAGGAGCACAGATTCTCCCCAGGGGACTTTGTCAGATTCCCCTCTCCTAAAAGAAAACCACATGCCCAGAGTTCACACTCACTTTTCTACCAGAAAATGAACAAGGCCCTCCTCACGTGCACTGCAAATCCTCCTGCAGAGCAAAGGACGCTGTGAAAGCTGTTTGCATCTCAATCACACCAAATCCAGAGCCACCCCAGCTGAAGGGCCGGACTGTTCCTCATCCACAGACAGCTGGATTCTGGGTTTGATGGCCATCAAACATCTATCTTCTTAGAGTTTTTTTTTGTTCAATAAAACCTGAAACATATTTTGCCTGGCATTTTTCCTCAGGATTTTTAAACCCGTGTGTACTTTATGGCAAATGGAACCCATATGTCCCTGATCCATTGATACTTAAGCCATTAGGATGCTGTTTTGCAAGAATACTTTGATGTGTTGGGCCACCTCACATTTGAAGGACGCTGTCTTCACAAACAGGAAGTTTTCCCTTCGTGGGTGCACACAGCGCAAGAGGCCGGCACCCCCGACCGTGGGGCAGCGAGCGGGAAGGAGTCCCGGGCTGGCTGAACCTCGGCTGCAGGAGGGCCCCAGCCCGGCCCCGGGGCAGGGTGGGAAGGGCCTTGTGTAAGGGCCCTGGGAGTTCCTGGCCCTGGCGCCTGAGCTGTTACCGCCTGCCCACGCCCTGGAGACTCAGCCCATCTCAAGGGGCCTCAATGTGCCTCCACGTTTATTGCTGCTGTGGGACGTCTACGAGGAAAGAAAAGGCCAGATCTGAGAAGCAGGAGAAGCCTCGAGAAGCTGATGCACCGGCACACACAGAAACGTGGCAGAACACGGGAGCGGGAAGACTCAGGCCTGAGCACTGCAAGCGTCCTGCGGGGAGGGGACTGTGCGGTGGTGACAGGCCTCCAGACCGGCGCTCAGTACCCAGCAGAAAACGCACATTTGTAAGACGGAAGCCTGACCTGCTGCTAGCCACGACGCGGTGATGTGTGGGCAGTCATTCTCAGCTCCTTCTGGGACATTGCAGCTCTGATAAACACACAGGTCTTCTGCCCTGCAAAATACACCCAAACCCATAATACGTGGGTACAATTTCACATTTACAGGCCTACCAGCCACGCATGGACTGGTGATGTATTGACCCAAGCAAGGAATCTGTGGTTTCAAAATGACTGTTTCCAACAGGTGCTTATCAGATTAGTTTCTTTGTTGTAGATTCATTATTTACAACAGGAGAAATGGCTAATATCCTTTTCTGGTTGGGTGAGGGTGATGGGTTTGTCAATAAGGAAGAGATTTTGGTTAAAAGTCCCCGTTAGCCATTGAACCTGATTTTTCTTTTTCGTGCTAGCATCTAAGTCACGTATCAGCATTGGAAATCATTCTCACCACATTGGAATCTGGTGACCACAAATTACCTTGCCAGACTTGCTCAAACATCAAACAGTTAATTGCTCATATATATATAGAGAGAGAGAGAATAGAAAGAGAAAGTGAATTAAAAGTCAGAAGAATCCATTCAGACCATCTGAAGAAGAAGAATCCATTCAGACATCTGTTCATATGTTAATTATTTCTCTAGCATTTTCTTCTGTTTATGGAATCCTGGTAATAATCATATGTTTGTTTATGTTTAGTATAATCATGTTTCATATTTAGCAGCAGACTTTCATTATATGTATTAAATTATTGCATTTATTTTATATATTCACAGACTTAAATATATGTATTTAATTTTACGTATGCTTATGTGTTTATACAGATATACAATTAGCTTGTTATTGCTTAAGCATTTCTCTGGAATGCTCAGGCAGAATTCCTTCTTCAAGAAAACCTCAGCTCTATGCTGAAGGCTTTTCAACTGATGGACTCAGGCTTACTCCAAAAGCCAGCTGATAATGGACATTAATTCCAAGTACTTCTAGATTCCTGTTTGACTGACAGAGACCCGCTCACCTATGCTGAAACATCACAAGACAACAAGAGATTCAGGCAGAAGAAACCAAGTCTGAGAGTCATGTCAGGGTAGCCAGTTATCCGGCAGCTTCCAGGTGAGTGACCCGTGGGCAGGTGCTGACCAAACTCTTTTCTTTCTTTCCCAGCCACACAGCGAGGCTGCGTTTTTCCCGACTCCCCTGCAGCTAGAAGTGGTCATGTGCCTGAGCTGTAGCCAATAAAACTCGAGAAAAGGGGTGTGCGGCTTTCTGATTGGCCCATCACAGCTTCCTGCTCTCTCCATGTTCTTCCCTTTCCGTCCGGCTCAAATGGAGACTAGCCAGAGTCGCAGAGGACTGACTAGAAAGGCTTCGTGTTGGGTTTTTCATCCACCCACTGACCCTAAGTGAGCAAGAGAGACAACAGGGGTTAGAATGGGGCCTATTGGTTACAGCAGCTATAGTGACACACTTGGGATAAGCTATCGACCTCTCTGAACCTAGATTTTCTCCGTTCAACAGAAGACGGAAGGAAGTACTCATAAAAGGCACCTGTGTTGGCTGGGATCTGCTCGACAGCCACAGAACTCATGTTAAGCCATACACAGGCCGAGCTGTCTCTCCCATTCGGCTCCTCGCACCTGCAACTCAGGCCTCTGTGGGCTGCCAGGCACCCTGCAGGCCGCCGTGGCTCACCGCGTTGGAACACAGCCTGGATGTGAAAGGAAGGAAAGCAAGGTGCTCTTTCCTTTCGAGGGTGGTACTGGAATCGCACATCTCTCTTCTGCTCACGTTCTATTGTCCAAGGTTTGATGCGGCCAGCTCAGAGGGAGAGGGTGGAATGTGCTGCTTTCATTCCAGACCACGGCATGTCTGTTTCACAGTCAGAAGCTCTCGTTCTGCAAGAGAGAGAAGGGGAATGGGGAGAAGACATGGAGGAGTTTCTGCACACAGAAACACGGAGACAAGGCCTGAGCAGCTGTGGGTGTGGCCGATGATCTCGCCACCCCCGACTCCTCAGTGTTCTGGGCCTCCAGCTTCTCATGCGCAGGACCATTGCTACAACAGGTGCTCATCAAACCAATCACAACACACGCCCGGTCTCCCCTCCCCGAGAGGACGCGTTGCCGCTCAGCCTTCAGCCTGGGCCGGCGCCCAGCTGTGTCACTGTCGTCTGGCCTGGGTGATGGAGACACACCCTCAGCACTTGCTTTTTGGAGCCCAGATGTCAGGGGCAGAAAGCCTAATGATCTGCAGCTTGTCCTCAGGCATCGCTGGGCTCCCAGCAGCCCAGGCCAGGGAATGACAATTAGGGTAAACATTGCTACTACTCAGTGCATTCTAGGTCTGGGTGCCAACCAGCAGGAGCACTCTGCTTGCACACCCAGACCTGAGTGCACACCCGGGCTCTGCTTGCACACCCGGACCTGAGTGCACACCCAGGCTCTGTGTGCACACCCAGGCTCTGTGTGCACACCCAGGCCCTTGAGTGCACACCCGGGCCTGAGTGCACACCCAGGCTCTGTGCGCACACCAGGGCTCTGTGCGTACACCCGGACCTGAGTGCACACCCGGGCCTGAGTGCACACCCAGGCCCTGAGTGCACACCCGGGCTCTGAGTGCACACCCAGGCTCTGTGCATACACCTGGACCTGAGTGCACACCCGGACCTGCGTGCACACCCAGGCCCTGAGTGCACACCCGGGCTCTGAGTGCACACCCGGACCTGCGTGCACACCCGGACCTGCGTGCACACCCGGACCTGAGTGCACACCCGGGCCTGAGTGCACACCCGGACTCTGTGTGCACACCCGGACCTGAGTGCACACCCGGACCTGAGTGCACACCCGGGCCTGAGTGCACACCCGGACTCTGTGTGCACACCCGGGGCTCTGAGTGCACACCCGGGCCTGAGTGCACACCCGGGCTCTGAGTGCACACCCGGACCTGAGTGCACACCCGGGCCTGAGTGCACACCCGGACTCTGTGTGCACACCCAGGGCTCTGAGTGCACACCCGGACTCTGTGCACACCCAGACCTGAGTGCACACCCGGGCTCTGAGTGCACACCCGGGCTCTGAGTGCACACCGGGGCTCTGAGTGCACACCCGGACCTGAGTGCACACCCGGGCTCTGAGTGCACACCCGGGCTCTGAGTGCACACCCGGGCTCTGAGTGCACACCCGGACCTGAGTGCACACCTGGACCTGAGTGCACACCCGGGCTCTGAGTGCACACCCGGACTCTGTGTGCACACCCGGGCTCTGAGTGCACACCCGGGGCTCTGAGTGCACACCCGGACCTGAGTGCACACCCGGGCTCTGAGTGCACACCCGGGCTCTGTGTGCACATCCGGACCTGAGTGCACACCCGGGGCCCTGAGTGCACACCCGGACCTGAGTGCACACCCAGACCTGAGTGCACACCCGGGCTCTGTGTGCACACCCGGGCTCTGTGTGCACACCCGGGCTCTGTGTGCACATCCGGACCTGAGTGCACACCCGGGGCTCCATGTGCACACCCGGGGCTCCCTGTGCACACCCGGGCCCTGAGTGCACAAACAGGTTCCAGAAGCATGAAGGCTGAGCTCACCGACGGGACCCCTTCCTGAGCTGTGGCTTCCACACGTATTCCTCAAGGCCCACGTGCTGCTCTGGTCTCCAGGGTAGGAGGCGGCATCTTCATGAGGAGGAGCCTGGTGAGAAGACCCGTGTCCCCGGGCGCCGCTGGAGAGCACCGAGGGGCCCTCCCCCTCCCCACCCTCCTCCCTTCACTCCTGCGGGTCATTGTTAGCTTTAGCTTGCTTTTCTGACGGGGTCTCTCTCTCTCTCTCTCTCTCTCTCTCTCTCCCTCTCGGCTAGAACTGACCCACAACCTCCTGCCCGCACCTCCTGTGTAGAGGAAGAACCCCTCTGGAGGTGGCCGGTGGCCGCCGCGGCGTGTGGATGACCTCTCCCTGCAGAAGCTCATGCGGCCGGGTAAAGCTGACGCGCGCTCCTGCTCTCCAGGGACCCGCCGTGACGGTCTCCCAGAGCTTCGCGAGGCTTTGCCCTCTGCCTCCCCAGCCTCCACCCGCCTTTGTGTGTCTGGGTGTAGGAACCCTTCCCCAGCCCCCAAAGTGGAGGGTACGGCCCTGCCGGTGGCTGGCGGAGGCCTGCACCGCGCTCCTGCTCAGGAGTGTTCCTAGACAGCTGCCCAGGCCGGACGGGGGACGCTGGGCTCGGGGGGCCAGCACATGCAGCTGAGAACGAGGCCGCAGACTCAGAGGCCATCCCCGGAGAGCAGGTGCCCGGGAGCCCCCGACCCGCTCTGCTCCTCCTGCTCTGGGACAAGGCCGTTCTGCAGACGCGACCCATGACGCACGCCACTCCCGGTGCCCGCTGCCTCTGAGCCGCCGGTCCTGGCAGGAGGCCCTCGGCGCTGGACACAGACCATCCTGCCCCTTCCGAGGGCCAGGGCCCTGCGCCCACCCCTGCCCAGCCCAGGCCCTCCCAGCGAGGGCACCCTTCCTCGGGGATGGATGAGGTGCTAAGACCGTCCTGATGGACCGTGTCACCGACGTGTAGAAGAGCCAGCGTGACGCCACAGCCTGCTCTGCACACCGCCGCCGCTACGCACGGCTCTTATTAGAAACAGACTGGAAAAAGGTTCTAGAAGACTCGCCTTCTCTTCTCCCACCCCTTTCTGGTCCTCATTAGCTCGCCGGGCCCAGATGCTTCCCCCAAGCCGGGCAGGTGAGTCCACACGGCCAGGCTTGTGCTAGGAAGAGGCCATCTTTGGAGAAGGGAGGGTTTCCTTCACTTGAGAGCAATGGTAAACGGAGGGGAAAGATCTGAAAAGGGTGGCGATGAGTCCCGACGGGGGCATTTCAGTCAGGGGTGAGATGCTTACCAGGCCCCGTGTCAGATGATGTCAGGTCCAGGGGCAGCTGCGGGCTCCGGGCTTGTTTTCCAAAACAAATGAGGAATCATGGCATCTCCCTCCTGACTTCAAATGTGTGCTTTCTCCCATCTCTACGTGGGGAAAGGGAGCCTTAAAATGTCTCCTGTGTTCCCTGCAGTTCCAGGGTGGCTCATTTCATCCTCAACAGCCTGCTAACGACCATCAGACGGGAGACTGGGCTCAGAGAGGTCGTGCAGAGCGAGCTGAATCCCGCAGACGCTGCCCTGCCTTCCTCCAGCTCGCTCTCTCCACCTCCTCCGCCCTTGTGTAGCCAGACAGGGAGCTGCCTTGCCTCCAGACCGGATCCGGTCGTCGTGTTTGGTTTGTTTTGCTCGGTCTGGGTTTTTGACACCCCGGGCTACGTGGTGTGCGGCTGATCCTAAAATCACAGTCCTGCCTCAGCCTCCAGAAGACCGGGGTTCGGGAGCTCACCTGACCCCCCATTCTCTCCACCACATCTGCCCCAGGCAGACCCCGCAGGCCGCGGCCCACCGCGCGCCATTGCTCGGGGATGCCGCTGGCTGTCAGCGGTCAGCCACCCCGTCTGTCCGTCCGCGCCATGTGGACCGGGTTCTGGGTCCTGGCACCTGCCTGTCTCACGACACTCGAGGGCAGGTGGTGATCCGTGCCCGCCGGGCAGCTGGGCCCCTGGCCGGCAGGAGTCGGACAAAGCCAGGCACACTAGAAAGGAGGTGGCAAACGTGAATGCTCGCAGCTCTACCTACAGCCCTGGCGTCCGACACGGTTGGCTGAAGGAAGGGTCCGGGCTCCAGCCGAAGCAGCCTCTGGGAACCTGGAAAAAATAGAGAAGTGCCCGGACGTTGGGCTCTGTCCTGGGTTCAAGTTCTGCTGGGATCCTGGCACCTGGGCGACTGGGCGGGCACCACAGCTTGCTGAGGCTGCACGCGCTCATGTGGAAAGTCGGTGGAGGAACGTTCCTCACCGAGGCGTTTGAGGTCCAACAAGATGTCACGTGTCTGGCTCAGGCTGCCTTTAATGAGTGCATGTGTGCCAGTCAGAGTTCTTGATTGCCCACGGTGTGGTAATCAAATGGAATTCTCTGGAAGGCTCTCCGGCGCACAGGACTGGCAGGGGCTAGCCGGGCAGGCTGGGAGATGGCCAGAACCGAGCCACGGCTGTGGGAAACCACAGGGCCGCACAGGTCACGCGTAGGGGTCTGGGGCCGGCTCACGCCGCCGGCCTGGCGTCCAGGACGGCGGTGGGCATGCCCGCTTTGCCGGGCGGCGGACCCTGCCTGCCCTCTGTGGCGGCCACGGCAGAGGAGGCTCGGCGTCGGCCCAGACAGACAGACGTGCTCGGTGGGTGGGCAGCTCCATGGGGAAGGGCTGTGGGGTGCCCTCCTCCCACAGCTCCGGGGTCGGTCAGGGGCCTGGGCTGGGGGAGGAGGAGGACAGGGCTCCCCCAACCCTGACCCCCCCCCCCAGCTGAGCTGCTGCCCCAGACAGCAGAGCCGGAGCAAGAGCACGGACAGACAGACGGACGGACGCGGGAGGGAGCATGGACGCGGGAGGGAGAACCATGTGCTGAGGGGGAGCATCGCGCTGAGGGGGAGCACCGCGCTGAGGGGGAGGACCACACTGAGGGGGAGGACCGTGCTGAGGGGGAGGAGCACCGCGCTGAGGGGGAGCACCATGCTGAGGGAGGAGCACCGTGCTGAGGGGGAGCACCACACTGAGGGGGAGCACCGCGCTGAGGGGGAGCACCACGCTGAGGGGGAGCACCACACTGAGGGGGAGGACCGCGCTGAGGGGGAGCACCACGCTGAGGGAGGAGCACCGTGCTGAGGGGGAGCACCGCGCTGAGGGGGAGCACCGTGCTGAGGGAGGAGCACCGCGCTGAGGGGGAGCACTGCGCTGAGGGGGAGCACCACGCTGAGGGGGAGCACCACACTGAGGGGGAGGACCGCGCTGAGGGGGAGCACCGCGCTGAGGGGGAGCACCGTGCTGAGGGAGGAGCACCGTGCTGAGGGGGAGCACTGCGCTGAGGGAGAGCACCACGCTGAGGGGGAGCACCGCGCTGAGGGGGAGCACCGCGCTGAGGGAGAGCACCGCGCTGAGGGAGAGCACCACGCTGAGGGGGAGCACCACGCTGAGGGGGAGCACTGCGCTGAGGGGGAGCACCACACTGAGGGGGAGCACCGCGCTGAGGGGGAGCACCACACTGAGGGGGAGCACCGCGCTGAGGGAGAGCACCGCGCTGAGGGGGAGCACCACGCTGAGGGGGAGCACCGCGCTGAGGGAGGAGCACCGCACTGAGGGGGAGCACCGCACTGAGGGGGAGGACGGCACTGAGGGGGAGCACCGTGCTGAGGGGGAGCACTGCGCTGAGGGAGGAGCACTGCGCTGAGGGGGAGCACCGCGCTGAGGGAGGAGCACCACACTGAGGGGGAGCACCACACTGAGGGGGAGCACCACACTGAGGGGGAGGACGGCACTGAGGGGGAGGACCGTGCTGAGGGGGAGCACCGCGCTGAGGGAGGAGCACCGCGCTGAGGGGGAGCACCGCGCTGAGGGGGAGCACCGCGCTGAGGGAGGAGCACCGCGCTGAGGGAGAGCACCGAACTGAGGGAGAGCACTGCACTGAGGGGGAGGAGCACCGCACGGAGGGAGGAGCACCGCGCTGAGGGAGGAGCACTGCGCTGAGGGGGAGGACCGCGCTGAGGGGGAGCACCACGCTGAGGGAGAGCACCGCACTGAGGGGGAGGACGACACTGAGGGGGAGCACTGTGCTGAGGGGGAGCACCACGCTGAGGGAGAGCACCGCGCTGAGGGGGAGCACCGCACTGAGGGGGAGCACCGCGCTGAGGGAGAGCACCGCGCTGAGGGGGAGCACCGCGCTGAGGGAGGAGCACCGCGCTGAGGGAGAGCACCGCACTGAGGGGGAGCACCACGCTGAGGGGGAGCACCGCGCTGAGGGAGGAGCACCGCGCTGAGGGAGGAGCACCACGCTGAGGGAGAGCACCGCACTGAGGGGGAGGACGGCACTGAGGGGGAGCACCGTGCTGAGGGGGAGCACCGCGCTGAGGGGGAGCACCGCAATGAGGGGGAGGACGGCACTGAGGGGGAGCACCGTGCTGAGGGGGAGGACGGCACTGAGGGGGAGCACCGCGCTGAGGGGGAGCACCACGCTGAGGGAGGAGCACTGCGCTGAGGGGGAGCACCGTGCTGAGGGAGGAGCACCGCACTGAGGGGGAGCACCGCACTGAGGGGGAGCACCGCGCTGAGGGGGAGCACCGCACTGAGGGGGAGCACCGCGCTGAGGGGGAGCACCGCGCTGAGGGAGGAGCACCGCGCTGAGGGGGAGCACCGCGCTGAGGGGGAGCACCGCAATGAGGGGGAGGACGGCACTGAGGGGGAGCACCGTGCTGAGGGGGGAGGACGGCACTGAGGGGGAGCACCGCGCTGAGGGGGAGCACCACGCTGAGGGAGGAGCACCGCGCTGAGGGGGAGCACCGTGCTGAGGGAGGAGCACCGCACTGAGGGGGAGCACCGCACTGAGGGGGAGCACCGCACTGAGGGGGAGCACCGCGCTGAGGGGGAGCACCGCACTGAGGGGGAGCACCGCGCTGAGGGGGAGCACCGCGCTGAGGGAGGAGCACCGCGCTGAGGGAGGAGCACCGCACTGAGGGGGAGCACTGCGCTGAGGGAGGAGCACCGCGCTGAGGGGGAGCACCGCGCTGAGGGGGAGCACCGCACTGAGGGAGGAGCTCCGCACTGAGGGGGAGCACTGCGCTGAGGGAGGAGCTCCCCGAGCCCAGCACCACCCAAGCTCCCGCCAAGATGCTGCTGCCTGGCCAGGACGGTGTGTTCATCTCCCCGCACCAGGACGACGACTCCACGCCCACTTGGCCGCAGCACGGGCCCGGCCTCCTCCTCAGAGGGCCAGGGCCTCCCGTCCCAAGCGAGCGCCGGCCAGGGCGGCCACCGCAGAGGGAATCGGAGATGGTGGACGCACCAGCTCTCGCTCGCTCTCTTTTCCCTCCACAGTGAGCACAGATGGAAGCTCTGGCCCCGCGTCGCGTGGATGGACTCAGTGGCGCTGGCCGGTGCCCGCGGAGGGCGGGAGGCCAGGCCCCCGCCCCGCCTCCGCCCGCCCCTCTGGTCTGCTCATGCTCCTGCTGACTTGGTCTCACCCCGGCCAGAGACGTTTTACCAGCTTTCCATGACCTCCAGGACCTCGGCACAAGTCCCTCCGGGCCGGCTCCCGCCTCCTTCTCTAAATGCTTCTTAGCAGCCACGCTGGACCAGGTGCTGGTTTCCTACGGCCAACCAAGAAAAAGTGAGACTCGTACTGCCCGAAACTGGCGTACAAATGACGACGGGAGAACGGCAGCGGTGCAGGCCGGGAATGGGAGCCCGGGCAGGCTGGACGGGCCTGGGGCGGGGCAGCGGTGCAGGCCGGGAATGGGAGCCCGGGCAGGCTGGACGGGCCTCAGGCGGGGCAGCGGTGCAGGCCGGGAATGGGAGCCCGGGCAGGCTGGACGGGCCTGGGGCGGGGCGGTGGTGCAGGCCGGGAATGGGAGCCTGGGCAGGCTGGACGGGCCTCAGGCGGGGCAGCGGTGCAGGCCGGGAATGGGAGCCCGGGCAGGCTGGACGGGCCTGGGGCAGGGCGGCGGTGCAGGCCGGGAATGGGAGCCCGGGCAGGCTGGACGGGCCTGGGGCAGGGCAGCGGTGCAGGCTGGGAATGGGAGCCCGGGCAGGCTGGACGGGCCTGGGGCAGGGCAGCGGTGCAGGCTGGGAATGGGAGCCCGGGCAGGCTGGACGGGCCTCAGGCGGGGCAGCGGTGCAGGCCGAGAATGGGAGCCCGGGCAGGCTGGACGGGCCTCAGGCGGGGCAGCGGTGCAGGCCGGGAATGGGAGCCCGGGCAGGCTGGACGGGCCTCGGGCAGGGCAGCGGTGCAGGCCGGGAATGGGAGCCCGGGCAGGCTGGACGGGCCTCGGGCAGGGCGGTGGACGGCAGCGGCCATAGCTGCCTTTCCAAGTCGTCACCTGACACTCTGCAGCTGCCCAGGGCCTGCTCTGTCCTCCAGTGTCGGGTCCACCCAGCCCCACACCATTCCACAGGCGGTGCTCCCCACCTGCCGTCTGGGCCCTCCTCTGCACCCCACGTCTGCATCGCAGCCTTGCGCCTGACGCCACCCAGAGCGGCATCCGCCTCTCGAGAAGAGCCGGGAGAGAGGGAGCAGCTCTGGGGGACGGAGGACCCGGCTGGCCTGAGCCTGCGACGTCCACCATTTTCCAGCATTTTTGTCTGATTGAATCCCAATGGACGCCTTTCCCCTCCACTCTTCTTCTCCCTTTAGCTTTTAAGCCATCTGGTTCTGATTCATTTCTACTGAACTAATTACAGCGCTGGCTTGTAAGCGCTGTTTGATGTTCTGAGCTCTTTCGTACCATTTCTAACTTTTTTTTTAACCAGAGGTAAACAGGGTGCAGAGCCAGAAGGTTCCGGCTTGGTCTGGTTTGGTCACCAGGACCAGGCCTGTGGTCACGAGGCCTCCAGAGTTGGCAAAACACGTTTCTTTGACTCCGGTGAAGTTCCGAAAGGGTTTTCAGAAGAAGAAGGACGTGGGATGGGAAGCCGTGGGGGGACAGAGGCCCAGCGCGAGGCCGCGGGCTCCGGCCTTCCCGCCCAGGCCAGCGGCTGCCCGGGGGGCCCGCGGGCTCCCGCCTTCCCGCCCAGGCCAGCGGCTGCCCGGGGGGCCCGCGGGCTCCCGCCTTCCCGCCCAGGCCAGCGGCTGCCCGGGGGCGCTGCGGCTTCTCCCCTCGGAGCGGCGCGGTGGCAGCGGGCGCCTCTGTGTGGGTGCTGAGGGGCTGCAGCGTGCCGGGCTCCGCAGAGCCCAGGGCAGAGGGTGAGCTCCGCACCACCACGCCCGGCCAAGGCCGCCGTCTGCCACCCCGTGTGCGGGTGGCTCTGCGCGGGGCCCTGCAGACCCACAGGGCTGGGGGGAGTTGGCGTGGGTGTGGCCTGCGAGGGCGTGGCCTGCGAGGGGTGTGGCCTGCGAGGGCGTGGCCGGTGAGGGGTGTGGCCTGCGAG
Source organism: Dipodomys spectabilis (assembly GCF_019054845.1). Classification (NCBI taxonomy): domain Eukaryota; kingdom Metazoa; phylum Chordata; class Mammalia; order Rodentia; family Heteromyidae; genus Dipodomys; species Dipodomys spectabilis. The sequence continues at coordinate 828,908 of NW_024871376.1, forward strand.
GGCGTGACTGGGGGTGTGGCCTGCGAGGGCGTGGCCGGGGAGAGGTTTGGCCTGCGAGGGTGTGGCCGGGGAGAGGTTTGGCCTGCGAGGGCGTGGCCGGGGAGAGGTTTGGCCTCCGAGGGCGTGGCCGGGGAGAGGTGTGGCCTGTGAGAGCATGGCCGGGGAGGGTGTGGCCTGCGAGGGCGTGGCCTGCGAGGGCGTGGCCGGGGAGAGGTGTGGCCTGCAAGGGCGTGGCCTGGGAGGGGTGTGGCCTGCGAGGGCGTGACTGGGGGTGTGGCCTGCGAGGGTGTGGCTGGGGAGGGTGTGGCCTGTGAGGGCGTGGCTGGAGAGGGGTGTGGCCTGCGAGGGCGTGGCCGGGGAGAGGTGTGGCCTGTGAGGGCGTGGTCATGGGGTGTGGTCTGTGAGGGCGTGGCTGGGGAGGGTGTGGCCTGCGAGGGCGTGGCCGGGGAGGGGTGTGGCCTGCGAGGGCGTGACTGGGGTGTGGCCTGCGAGGGCGTGACTGGGGGTGTGGCCTGCGAGGGCGTGGTCAGAGAGGGGTGTGGCCTGTGAGGGCGTGACCGGGGAGGGTGTGGCCTGCGAGGGCGTGGCCGGGGAGGGGTGTGGCCTGCGAGGGCGTGACTGGGGTGTGGTCTGCGAGGGCGTGACTGGGGGTGTGGCCTGCGAGGGCGTGGTCAGAGAGGGGTGTGGCCTGTGAGGGCGTGACCGGGGAGGGTGTGGTCTGCGAGGGCGTGGCCGGTGTGTGGCCTGCGAGGGCGTGGCCCGGCATGGGCTGGGCCGGCCTCCCCTCCTGCCCGGCTGTGGGCAGGTGAGCCACCCCATCCCGGGGTGCGGCCCCTCCTCCAGAGCCTCGGGCCTTCTCAGCTCCCTGAGAGCCTGAGCAAGGAAAAGCTTCCATCTAAAGAGAAAAAGAGAACAAAAATGACAAGAGCCACCCGTTCAAAACCACGTTCACATCGGCACCGAGACACATCCACAGACAAGAGCAAAGCCTCGCGGGGCGAAAGCGCGGCGGTCCCTGCCGGCCCCTCCGGGAGGTGAGAGGCCGCCGGGCGCTTCCTCTCCGCCCAGCATCACGGTTTCATCCTGTTAGCCCACGCGCGTGTCTAAAGAAGCGTCTTCTTACCATCAAGAGAACGTCGACGTAACAGCAGCTCTGGATCCATGTTTTGGAGACAGAAGCAGCACCACGCCACAGCTCCGTTCTTCTTGCGGTTCGACTTCACCCTGCACGTGCTCAGCAGCAGCTTGAAGAAGATGATGTCTCCTCGGGCTGAGGAAGCGAGAATGCTGCGCGGCATACGTGTTGGACATTGTATGTTTGCACACAAATGAAAGCTGAGTTTCTGAGAGCACCTGTCCTGCAGCATTGCCTTTCTTTAAGCAGAGATAACGTGTCCTGTCTAGAAACAGCCATACTCTCCATCTTTCCACACACGTGGTCAGCCGCCCAGTCCACAGCCATTCTCCTCCACCTTTGTCCTTCCTGGCAGAGGTCGAAGGCCCTCGATGCTGTCCCAAGCTCTCTTGCATTTATGGTACTGATGGGAGAAATGGAAGAACTACTCTTTAACAGATTCCTTGCCAAAATCCACGCAGGAGTGAAGAGAGGGGCCGGTGTGCCCAGCTCCCCGGAGCGGAGCTGATGGACAGCTCCATCGGATGGCCGCCCTGCTCCCAGGAGGGGAGTCCTGGTGGTCAGTTTGTGCCTCCTACCTCCCCTCCCCTCCTGGCCACAGCTGACTGGGCCGGATGGACTCAAGATCAGACCAGGAGCAGTCCTGCCCCGTGGGCTGCCGGGGGGCGGAGGGGTGTTCTCAGCCCCTGCTCTGGGCGGGCGCTGCGTCCTTGTGGCTGGCAGCACAGCCGCGAGGCGGAGGACCAAGCTCTGCCGCAGGAGGCGTGAGGCGTCGCGTGACTCCAGCCGGCGTAGAGAACAGAAGCGCTCCAGTCCTGTGTGGTGGGCCTTGGCCTGACCTCCACCTCCAGGTGGCTGTTCGTGACAGGCCTGGGCGGGCCTGGAGGGGCCGGAGGTTCCAGAAGGGCTCCGGTGCTGCCCAGGGGGGAAGCAAGGAGAGGACGGGGTAAGGGGAGGGGGGAGGACCAGCCCAGGGGTGAGTTCTGGCCGGCAGCCCAGCAGCACCTCCTCTGAGGCCCGGGCCCCAGCGGTCAGGTCACTGAGAATCCAGGCCCCACAGAAGGCCGCCCCGTGCCCCCCTGGCCTGCCCTTCCCCCGGGAGCACGGGACGGCCCCGCGAGGCCCCGGCTCCCCACCCAGCCCTTTCGCTGTGGGGAGGAATGGGGCCGCGGGTCCCGTGGGCAGGGGCGGGGGTCCACGAAAGACCCTCAGACGGGCAGGGTACCCCCCCCCCCGTGCTCACCGGAGACCCCGAGGGCCTGGCCACCTCTGCGCCACGCTCCCTGCCTCTGCCGGCCGGCACAGCTCCAAGGCAGGAGCGCGGCCCCACCCCGGGCCTGTGGCCCTGCCCTCTCTCAGGGCCCTACTCCCCCCTTCTTCTCCCCACTCCTCCCTCTCCCCTCCTCCCTCCTCCCCTCCTCTCCCAGCAGCCTCCAGCAGAGGCTGGGAGGCTCAGACCTCCCAACCCTCTCCCCACCAGGGGCTGGAAAGGCATTCCTTGCTGGCGTCTACGGCCAGGGCCAGGTGAGGGCCTCTCCCCGGAGCCACTCCACTTCGGGGGAAAAGACGCTGGATGGCGACAAGGCCTGAGTCATTTCTTCTGTCTCCCGGTCTCCCAGCACCCGCTGCAGGGAAGGTGAGCCAAGGCTGGGGCCACAAATGGCGGGGCTCGGTTCAGGGAGAGGGCAGGGATGACCAGGCCCATGACCAGGCCTTCCCTGCCCCAAGCCTGGCGTTCCAGGCAAGGGGCCAACCAGGCTCGGCTTTCCCGCCCTCCCGGCCCTCGCTGACAGAGCCACGCCCCTTCCCACGGTCGGAGATGCCCCTGCTCCTCCCGGAGGAGGGACGCATGTGCAAGGCACACGGCCCTTCACTTTCTGCTGGGAACGCTTTTCTTTCCAGGATAGAAGAGACAAGACAGGAATGGAAAGCCCGGTGCAGCAGCTGCCGAGCAGGAACAAGGCCCTGAGTTCAAATCCCAGCATCACCAAAAGAGCAGCAGCAGGTACCACTACAGACAGCTAAGGCTGTTGCTGTGGAAATGAGCTTCCGTCCGCGTGGCGTGTGAGTCTGCGCATGCGTTCTTTGTGTCCCTTGCTGCGTGCGCAGAGGCTAAGGTGAAGTAAGCCTGGTGAAGCTCGTTTAGTGGCAGGTTCTGTGGCTTGCAGCCAAATGCAGTCACCCCTCAGCACCCCAGGAGCTTCTCCAATACGCCTGCGGCCCGGAGCCTGTGGCGTCGGCGCCAGCCGCCGACAGCCCCGGCACTCGGCAGTCCACGGCATTGAACGCGCTATTATGCAAATGGTAAGTGGCAGCGGTAGAGGAAACATCACTGTTTTCCAGTTACCTGCTTTGGAAAGAAGCAATACATGCAAATCCCGGAAAACCTATCTGTCAGAGAGAGGCGAGGAGAAAATTCCAGACTGGTGACAGAACTTTAACCGTCCAGAACGGTGGACGTGCAGTGATCCATAGAAACTGTGCTCCGACTTCAGGGAAAGTTCCACAGAACTCCAACTACCATACCCAAGGAATCCATTTTGTTTTCTGGTAGTACGGGGGTTAGAACTCAGGGTCTCGGGCTTGCTCGGCCGGCTCTCTACCACTTGAGCCAACGCTCCTTACCTTCTTCTTTATGCTGCTTATTTCTCAAATGGTGTCTTTCAGTGTTGCCCAGGGCTGACCTCCCCAAACAGCTGGCTGGCAGGTGTGTATCACTGTACTGGCTGAAAAAAGACTCTTTTCTGCATAGAAATGTGGATGTAAAGTGCATACAACCTGTCATTGAAGTAGAAGATCGGCCAGGATTGTAGCTCAGGAGCACAGCACTTGCCCTAGACTTAATCCTCAGAGCGTGGACGTCATCTCTATAGTTGTCGGTGTGAACTGTGACTGGGGCTCATTTCGATTGCCAGCCGTGGCTTATCACTGCGCACAGGAGCAGATATTTAGTGTGAGCTCACAGACGCGAAGCTGCCGCCACTAGCCCACTTGTGTTCTGCTCCAGCCCAGGGCTAGGTGTGCAGGGGCCGGGCCGGGGCGCTGGGGCGGGGGGGGGGGGGGGTTGGAACAGGTGCTGTTCGGAGGAGCACTCTGCTGAAGACGTGAGCACACACCACACACGCCACCATCATCACATCTGATCCTCACAGGGCCTGGCTCAAGGAAGAGCCACGCTCACCCAGCCTCCCCTGGGACGGTCTCCGGCATGGTGCGTGCCCGGCGTGGAGGCCTTGCCTGTATGTCCTCTCCACGGCGCACACAAACACTGACCCAAGATGAACCACAGGGAAGCGCTCTTCAAAGCAAACATAGGGTCACTCCACGAACTTGGGGTTGGGGGAAAAGAAAAACCTCCTGTGAAGCCAAGAATGTGAGAAACGGAAGAAAGGTAGATGACTCGGACTTCTTCAAAAGTTAGAGCAGCTGAGCATCAAAGGGCATTATCAAGACCATAAAGGGCAATCTGCAGAGGAGGTGGATGATTCTAACCTGCCTTTCTTACTCCCGCCACCACACAGAAGGGTGACGCTTCAAGGCTCCAGTGTACTTGTATCTCTGAGAGCTCATGGATTTCTGCATCCCCCGGCCTCGTGCATTTCTTCATCCCCCGGCCTTGTGCATTCCTTTGCTTCCTGAAGTCTCTGCTCTTGCCACTTTACCAGCTTAGGACTCATTCTCTTCCTAGCCCCACCTTTGATGTTTCCCTATGAATCTTCACCTCCAGTGAAAGCGGAATTTGTATTTGTGTCCAGTTCTTCTTGCTTTATTCAAGATGTTTATTTGGCCAGAGGTGCGATTTCTGTTAGCCTTGCCTATTTGCATTAGACCCCATGCTGTCACCTTTAGACACACCACCTCTAGGAAACCTTCCTGGAGCTATCTTTCCCCAATTTATAGCCAATCCCCTTTCCCCCTGTCTTACATCGCATGCTCGTTGAGAGCTTGTCTCCCTACAAATCCTCACAGTCCCGTGGAAGAGGTGAGTGTTGGTACGGCAGCCTGCTGGCCTACAGGCAGGGGTAACACGGAGAGGAAACACGTGAGCCCAGCGGGCCACAGGAGCCTGCGGACACAAGGGGCATCCTGTGCCGACGGACGCACCGCGGCCGCAGGAAGACACAGCCCTGAGCGCACGTGCATCTTCTCAGGTGGCTTCATAGACCACGTGGACTAAAAGACACGAAAAGGCTAAAGATGGGTTAAAGAAGTCCACGGCTTTAACCGTCTCCCGGCATGACTGCTCGAGGGACGGCTCTGGAGAGCAGGGCTCGGGGGCCCCACGAGGGCTGTCCTCCGAGTCCGCAGAGCTGACCCTGAGCTTCCTGAGCGCCCTCACGGTGGCCTGGCCTGTGGACCCCTCCCTCGCAAGGCCTTCCAAGTGCAGGCCAGGCCAGCCTCGTCTGGACGGGTCTGCGTGCATCCTGTGGGCTCCTGTCAGTCACAAACGCTCTGGGACCTCTGGGCAGCTGCCTGGGGCATTCCTCAGCGTGTCCTCCCAATGCTTAATCCACGGCGGCGGCAGCGAGTGCCCGCAGCCTCTGACCACCGGGCCGGCCGGTGGGGAGGGCGGCAGGAGGCCAGTGCCCATCCGGACCTGCCCGCGGCGGCAGGCAGCACAGCCCCGCCGCCCACCTGGGTGCCCGGCCCTCCCTGGCTGACCCTCGCAGAGCGGGACTTGCAGCGTTGAGCTCCCGACTGCCGGTCACTCATCCTTGGTTCCTCCCCGGGTGGAGGCGCGAGGGGCCGCGTCCCGGAGCACGTCCCGCCCCGCCCCGGCTGTCCACACGCTGCGGGCAGCTCCTCGGGCCTCCTCTGCCAGACGCAGACGGCGCTCAGACGCGGGGTGGGGAGCTGAGCCCAGAGCCAGGACGCGGCGTTAACAAATCACATTTGCCTAATAGCATACCATCCCTCGATCACATGCGTGTTTGTGGGCGTGCTGGAAATCGCTAATCAAGTGCAGCTGGCCTTGCACCGACCGCCAGGACACACGCTTGCACACACACACACACACACACACTCACAGGGTGCCTTGCCAATATCTCGCCTGGCAGGCCAGAGACATTTTAGTGGTTTATAAATACGGGCCCAGTTTGGCTGGGGCACCTCTCAGGTTCAACCCCATCCACGTCAGGTGCTCCCAGCCTCCGAGTCTTTTGTCCATCCGCCCCACCAGCCCTCCACGTCCGCGCTGCTCCGCGTGCAAGCCTCCGGTCCCAAACATCTGAGCTGGACGGTTTTGCGGGCCGCCTCTCTCATGTCTCCATTTGTTCTTTTTCGCGCGTGTTACTGAAATGTTATTTTTTCCACTCGTACGCCTCCACCTCACGCCCCTCCCAGGCTGGCCTGTTGGAAAAGATGTTTATTTTGCTTTTCCTTGGCATAATTTAATATCAGACAAGTGCATCCTTGATTCAGACGGTATATTCTTGGGGCGTACATTTGATTAGAATTACAAACTCGTCATGCAACCCTGGCCAGTTTGGAATTTGGCGCCCTGAGATCAGGTTTATGTCCTTTTGGCCCTGCCAGCGGTGGCTGGGCTTGCCGGGGAGGGGCGGGGGGGTGGCTGCAGCAGCGAGTTAGATTTCATAAATACTTGGCAGTCCCTTCAAAGACGCCTGCTCTTTACATGAGATAATGTATGTTTTCTTTCTACTTACTTGGACCAGGTCACATTGGGAGCCACCCAAGCTCACTTTTAAATCATTTCTCTGGATGCCAGACGCGGCGTTTGAAGTCGTCTGCACCAACCACAAAGGAACCGGCGCCCTGGCCTCTGCCCCGTGGTCCCACTGTGTGCCCGCCGCCCACAACAGGAAGTGTGTCAGACCAGGGTGGGCACGGGGTGTGTGTGGCGGCCGGGGTGGAGAGCCGCCCGCCCGCCCGCCTGCGCGGGGCACGTCGGGGGCAGGGGCAGGCCCAGAGTCAGTGCGTGCCCGGCCACGCTGTGGCCCCCCCCGGCCGCGCAGCCCCTCGGCCGCTCCCGGCCGCCCCTGCCTCCGGAGGTCACATCGGAAGGGCCTGGCCCGGAGGGTATTTTTATACCGCTCACTTTTTCCCTTTTCATCTGTTTTCTGCATTTTTTCAGCTTTCTTTTTCTTCTTGATTTATTGTTGTATTATTCTATTTTTAAACCAAGACATACTTTCCCATCAGACTCTTTAATGTAACGCATATGAAGATGAGGGGCAGGGGCCGGAATCGGCGGGGATCCACTTCCCAAAGCACAGAGGCTCCTCCGACTCCACCCGGCCTCGGCGGCCTGGGGAGCGGGCGGCCTGGGGAGCTGGCCGCCCTCTTCCCGGCCAACCTGGGGTTCCAGTGTGAGTCCCCGACCCATCACTGGAGCCACAGAGGCTTCTTGCCCTCTGGTGGGCCGGACGCCACCGGTGCCTGGGAGTGTGGGGAGTCTGGAGGCACCGGGGATTCCCGAGACAGGAAGGGAGGAGACCAGCCGGGCCGACTCAGCTCTCCCCTGCATTACCAGATTTCCAAGCAGGACAGGGCGGGGTGCCTCGGACACTCAGCCGGCTCGAGGCCCTTCTGCCGTCCAGTGGACGACTCGTCTCCCAGGCCCAGAGGCCCTGGCTGAGCCTGGTAGCCGAGGCCGGCGGTGAGCATCGACTCCGCGTGCTTCAGGGGTCTGTAAACCAGAATAAAATACAATAGCTGCCCCCGTCGGCAGGCTCCACGCCCAGGACCCGACCGACTCTGACACACACATCCGTGTGAGTAAATACAGACCTGTCCTGGGGACCGTAGGAGGCAACGGCTGCACAGCATTCAAGCTGCGTCACGCGGGTGAGCGTGCGCGGCTCACACGCAGCTGCCTCACGCGGGTGAGCGTGCGCGGCTCACGCAGCCGCCTCACGCGGGTGAGCGTGCGCGGCTCACACGCAGCCGCCTCACGCGGGTGAGCGTGCGCGGCTCACGCAGCCGCCTCACGCGGGTGAGCGTGCGCGGCTCACACGCAGCCGCCTCACGCGGGTGAGCGTGCGCGGCTCACACGCAGCCGCCTCACGCGGGTGAGCGTGCGCGGCTCACACGCAGCCGCCTCACGCGGGTGAGCGTGCGCGGCTCACACGCAGCCGCGTCACGCGGGTGAGCGTGCGCGGCTCACACGCAGCCGCCTCACGCGGGTGAGCGTGCGCGGCTCACACGCAGCTGCGTCACGCGGGGTGAGCGTGCGCGGCTCACACGCAGCCGCCTCACGCGGGTGAGCGTGCGCGGCTCACACGCAGCCGCCTCACGCGGGTGAGCGTGCGCGGCTCACACGCAGCTGCCTCACGCGGGTGAGCGTGCGCGGCTCACACGCAGCTGCCTCACGCGGGTGAGCGTGCGCGGCTCACACGCAGCTGCCTCACGCGGGTGAGCGTGCGCGGCTCACACGCAGCTGCCTCACACGGGTGAGCGTGCGCGGCTCACACGCAGTTCCTCGTGCCGCACGGGAGCGCGTGATTGTCACTGTCTCGTGACCCCCAGGGAGCTCACGCGCCGCAGTGGACAGGTGCACCACCACCCTCGCAGAAGAGACAAAAGCCGGCTGTGCTTCCTGCGATCGGCCGGTGCGCGGCCGGCCGGCTGGCCGCAGGTGCCGTGTGTGGGACACGGGCAGTGGAGGGACACAATGTCACCCAGAGAATGGGAAGACTACACAGGCCAACAAGCCGGGGGAAAAACGTCCAGACGAAGAGACGCAGCAACGCTCGGCCATTGCGACTCGGTTGCAGGACCACGGGACCCCGGAGCCTGGGGGATTCAGAGGACAGAAGCCAGCGTGCGGAGGGTCGGGCCGCCGGCGTCTGCTGGCTCTGGCAGAGGCCTTGGTGGCTCCACGCCTCAGGGGTCCCTCCCAAGAGGACCCGGCGCCCCCATGTCTCCCCTTTCTTAGAAAGCCCTTGACAGAGCCTGGCCCAGCCCCCGCCCTGCTCCGCATCCCACGGACTCACCAAACTTAAACCACACGTTTGGTTGATAAACGTAAGAGGAAAAACCAGGCAGATCCACTGCACATGAAGAAACTGGCCCCCGGGGAGGAGGGAGAGGTGCGATGCGCGGCGGTGTGGCCGTGGGTGGCGGGATGCCACTGTGTGTGTAACACACACTGTGTGTGTGCTCTCGATCCGCGCTGACGCACCGTGTAGGGTGCCGGGGAGGGCAAGGGCATAAGTTCAGCCTCGCAGGAGTCCGAGGAGGGCGGGAGGACTGTGGATTGACATCAGCCTGGCGGGAGGAGTTCGCTAAGCCTTATCTCAGGAAACAAGCTGGTGTGTGCAGGTGCGGGTGCCCCCAACCCCAGCTATGTGGGAGGAAGAGGTAGGAGAACTAAAAGCCAAAGCCAGCCCCAGGCGAAACAGGAGACCCGGCCTGAAAAGGAAAGGAAAGCAAAAGTGATACGATGTCCCCACCCCAATTCCTCACCCCCCAGGCCGAGTCCTGCCCCTCCCCACTCAGTCCTCCCCCCTCCCCCGCCCCCTCCCTAACCCTGGCTCCTCCTCTACACCTGGACCCAGGAAGGAAAGAGAAAGGAAGGAAGGAAGGAAGGAAATTCGAGAGGGGAGGGAGGGAGGGAACGAGGAAAGTAAGTGCTGTGGGCCAATAATGACAGCATTCAACTGCGAAAACAAGCGAAAGATGGATCCCCAAATGCTATTCTGTCATTCATCCATCCAAACACCTACTCACACATTCACACACACATGCACACACACACCCACATACATATACATGTGCACATACATACACACGCATACTTCACACATCCACACATACTACACCCTCACGCAAGCGCGTGCGCGCGCGCGCACACACACACACACACACACACACACACACACCACACCTGGGTCCCCTGGGGGGAATGCTGTTCCTTTTTCTTGACAGATCAATGCTCAATGCTTCCCTAGCTATTCAGGGAATACTAGCCTTTTCCTTGGACTCGAAAAACTATTTTATCCATTAAAATCTAACCAGGGTGTAGTAACCATAAAACCCGCCACTCTGTTAGGAAGACGGATATCCTCAAAGATTTATGTCTGGCTGTCTCAAAGCAAATGAGTAAGATGGAGTTTTCTCAGAGACGTCTGGCCGGGCTCCACCCCACACATAATTTCTGCTTGTATAAACCTCAGATCAAAATTCAGGAAGAGTTAGGGGAAACCTTTCTGAACCACACGTGGTGTCTGCTCACCACCCTCGGTTGACCGTTTGGAATGAACCGGCCCGCCCCTCACAGCCCACCACGGGTTCTCGGGCAGGGTCCCTGCGAGGGGCCGGCCATTTAGAGTCTCGGATTTCACCCAGCTCTAGGGTGAGGGTTTAGCTCCCAAACAACGTCCGAGGTTGTTTGCGCGTCCCCGTAATTGTGGTGAGAGACAATGGACTGGGGCCACATGTGTGTCTCCAGGATATGGTGGAGACGGTTGGAAACACCAGCGTTCAGGAAGGGTGGAGAAGGAGGTGTGACTATTTTGAATGAACCTGAAAGAAAATACTACCCAAAGGTAATTTCAGTTCCAACTTTTCATAAGGTTAAAAAAAGTTAAGCAAACGAGAACTATAGACACTGGTTTATAGGAGGTTTTTCTCTCTAATTACTGTTTTTGTATCGTGAAAGAAACGTCTCATAAAATGGAAGCCCGCTGGGGGTTTGGGGAGGCGGGAGACTCCTGGGAAGCCCGCGGAAGGGCGTCCCGATGCGGCGGCCACGGCCCCCAGACCTCAGCGTCTGTGTGTTTCCATCCCAAGGTATCTGCCTTTCCCACCCTCCACCCCGGCGCGCTCGCCATACATTTGAGACGGCTTTAAAAATCTGAACGGAGGACGGGCTGGGGGCTGGCAGGCTTCCCAGACCAGTGGTTTTCTGAAAGGCTGAGATCTGGTCTGACTCTGATTGGAAAAGTATCCGTTTCACTAAGGGTGAGCGGCTCCTGGATGCATTCTCACCAAAAACCCATAAACCAATTCTTGGAATGCCAGCAGCCAGCAGGGAATTCTTTCGGTTTGCCTTCAAGGACACAAAACATCGCAAAGGTCTTCTCTTTGGCAGAGAGGCCTGGCTGGGCGAGCTGGCCCAGCGTGTGTGTGTGTGTGTGTGTGTGTGTGTGTGTGTGTGTGTGTGTGGAAAGAGTCTGACGTGGGAACCAACAGGCCTGGGTTCCAATCCCAGCTCTGCCACCAGCAGGTCAGTTCCAACCTGGGGGTGGGGGCTTTTCACTTCCAAATCCAGGCTCCTCACCTGTTCGTGGGGGACTGGCGCTGTCTTGGGGCTCCATGAGACGCTCTCTGCCTGACCCCTTCCTCGGGACTGGTGCACAGCAGGGTGCAAATCTACCACACCACCCTGCTAGGACGCCTCGTGAACCACTGGTCCTCCAGGGCCACCGGACGCTTCCTCAGACCTTCGTCTTATGAGCCTAAGCAGTACCTGTAGTCACGCAGCCCGCACTCCCACAGCCTCAGACAGGAGAGACTCCAAAGCTGGACAGGCATGTCCCTCCCGAAGGCACCGGCACCCTTCCAGTGAAGACCAACGAGGTGCACGGAGCAAGCGTACGGGAAGCGTGCACTAGCAAATGCACGGGAAGGCTACACTAACAAGTGAGCAGGAAGTGTGTGCTAACATGTGCACAGGAGCAAGCGTGCAGGAATTGTGCACTAGCAAATGCACAGGAAGGACACACTAACAAGTGCGCAGGAAGCGTGTGCTAACTGCCAAGGCAGTGACGTTAGCACCGCGCAGCATAAGATTCAGGTCAAGGCCAGAGCCAGAGGCCCCAAGGCCTGCTTAGGAGCCCCGGGAAGGTCATCCTGCAAGGCCATGGGTCCCTGCGGCCAGAGTGGCTGCTCCACAAGAAAAACCACACAGCTGGACCTGTGAGAAAGCTGTTAATGTTAAGTGTTGACAACTCCCATCGTCACTGACATATCTCCATGGTGCGGGTGGCTAGGGAGAGCCCGTGGGTAGAGAGACCCTTGTGGCAGGTTCCACAGATGCAGAGACCCCTGTGGCTGGGACCCGTGGGCTGACAGGCCCCTGTGGACAAGAGATCGCTTCAGACGGAGACACCGAGGTAGCACAGACAGCGGGAGCACACACCCGCCCCACACAGGATCAGGGAGCTGGAGCCCCGTCTCCTGTGCTCTGCCAGCCGCTGCCCGGGCCTCTGAGGCAGCGGAGAGGCCCTCACAGGTGCGCCCCCCATCCTGCGATTCCACCAGAGGTGCCTTTCAACTTGGTCCTGTGGCCCAGCCACAGCCTGGGACGTGTCCTGGCCACCGAAGAAAGTTCCGTGGCATTCCTGTCACCATGGCGTTCCTGACACCACCGCGTACCTGACACCACGGCGTTCCCGACTCCACGGTGTTCCTGTCACCACGGCGTTCCCGACTCCACGGTGTTCCTGTCACCACGGCGTTCCCGACTCCACGGTGTTCCTGTCACCACGGCGTTCCCGACTCCACGGTGTTCCTGTCACCACGGCGTTCCCGACTCCACGGTGTTCCTGTCACCACGGCGTTCCCGACTCCACGGTGTTCCTGTCACCACGGCGTTCCCGACTCCACGGTGTTCCTGTCACCACGGCGTTCCCGACTCCACGGTGTTCCTGGCGCCTGGACTTCTCGGATGGCATCTCTTGTCTCCTCCGCTGGCTCGGCTGCCTGCGCCCCAGGCACCCCACTGAGAGCCCTGGGTCTCCAACAGAGGCTGGGCATGTGGAGAACTCAGGCGCTGGCTTTCTGAAACCGGTGTGCCTTTCAGCCTCAGTTTCCCGACTGTGCAACAGGGAAGGCGCGTGCCTCTGCTCACAGAGAGGCCGCCAGGACTCTGGGTGCTCCACGCAGGGCGGAAGACACCCAGGGCGGGGAGCCGATCGCCGCGGCCGGGAGCAGATTGTACACGCGTGAGCCTCTGTCCTCACCCAGGCAGGTGAAGAGACGCCGGAAAGGCCCGGGGCCGCACGGCAGCTCCGTCACGGAAAGCCCCGGATGCACGGAGATGCGGGGCCCCTCCACGCCAGGCCACTCAGCAGCACGGGACCAAGCCTGCCCTGGGTGTGTACACGAGTGTGCACATGTGTGTGTGAGCCCCTGGGCACCAGGCGTTCAGGAACAGCAAAGCCCCCGATTCACGCTGGCTTGTGGGGCACAGAGCCCCGCGTGTGCCCTGCGGGCCCCCGGGGTGCTGACCCCGGCCGAGGGGCGCGTCTCCCTCTCGCTCCGTCTGGCTCCCGAGCGAGCGGCTCTAGGCTGACACCGCGTGGAGCCACCACGCGCCCCGCACAGCTAATGGAGGGGCACCCTGCCCACGTCCTCTGCCCACGCCCGCAGGTGTCGGGAATCCTCCGCCCGTCGCTGGCCGTTGGTCTGCAGACGGTGGAGACTCCGGGTCTCCAGACGGGCCAGGCCCGGGTGCACCGCGAGGTGAGCCCGCCCGAGTTCCCCCCTGCTCCCCCTCAGTTTTTTCCTTCTTGGCCTCGGGGCCTAAAGTGTTTTCATTTTTCCAAATATCAATTGCTCTTTTATTCCCTCTCTGAAGCCGTGAGTAATAAGAGTTGTGTCTGGTCCTGAAATTCCGACTGAAATAAATTAGCCCAATGACCAACAGGAGGTGCCTAGAACAATAACGACGGAATATTTGGCACGTTACGAAAGGGCCCTGGATGTGGAAGTACAGTAAGTCTAGGCGCACACAGCCGCGCGGCCTGGCCAGCGCCGGGCAGGCCAACCAGCCAGCCCAGCGCCTCATAAATTACGCCTGCTTCTTGCTCTTCCGCAGCTCCCTAGCCGTCCTGCTTCACGGGCCTGCGGAAGCCACTTCTGGTGTGGCCTGCGTCCCCAGCAGGGCCATGCAGGAATGCCCACACTCCTTCCTCTGCTGGCTGGATGTTCAGGGCCTTCTAGCTGTACTTGCCAGAGGGAGGCCCAAAGGCACCAAGCGGTTAACAAGTCTCTCCTTCCTTCCTTCCTTCCTTCCTTCCTGCCTTTTCCTTCTTCCCTCCCTTCCTTCTTCCTTCCTTTCCTTCCTTCTTTTCCCTTCCTTCTTCCTTCCTTTCTTTTCCTTCCTTCCTTCCTTCCTCCCTTCCTTCCTTCCTTCCTTTCCTTTCCTTTCCTTCTTCCCTCCCTTCCTTCTTCCTTCCTTCTTTTCCCTTCCTTCTTCCTTCCTTTCTTTTCCTTCCTTCCTTCCTTCCTTCCTTCCTTCCTTCCTTCCTTCCTTCCTTCTCTCCACCCCCCTCCTCCTCCTCTTCTTTCATTTCTTCTGTCTAGGTGGGAGCCTGGGACTCAAATCCAGTACCTGACATGTTGGCCTATTGGCTAGTGCTCTACCAGTTATGTCTTGTCTTCTTTGTTTTTTCTTAACAAGTCTTGATCACCTACTAAGTACCGGCACCGGGCTTCGTGGATGTCGTTAAATTTAAAATTTCGGGATGAGAGGCTTGTGTTGGCTCCAGAAAGATCCCGTGCTGCCTCGCAGAAGGTGACAGCGTGGCAGGTGACAGCCTGTGTGTCTGCGTGTGGACACGGACGCGGCCGTGCGACCACGGAGGCTGGAAGCCAGGGAAGGCCCGCAGAAGGAGAAGGATTCCGGCAGGTTCTCACCCTGACCAAGACCAACCACAAAGCTGGGTACCGGCAGCGGCTCACAACTGTCATCCTAGCTACTTGGGAGGCTGAGATCTGAGGATCGCGGTTCAAAGCCAGCCTGGACAGGAAAGGCCGTGAGACTCTTACCTCCAATAAACCACCAGAAAACCAGAAGTGGCGCTGTGGCTCAAGTGGTAGAGCGCTCACCTTGAGCTGAAGAGCTGAGGGACAGTGCCTAAGTCCAGAGTTCAAGACCCACGACCACAAAAGTATTTGACAAAGTTGCCCCTGGACAGAACATAGAATTCTCTCCTCGTCACCAGTCCCTCCGTGGCACAGTAAAACGGCCGCACAGCGTCGTGCTGCAGCAGGCGTCAAAATGAGTGCGGTGCCATTTTGTTATGAAAGGCTCGAGATCCCGGGGCCCACGTCTCAGGTCCTGGCCCTGTTCTCCTGTGAATTCCAAGCAGCCATCCTGTTCGCAAGGAGTCAGTCCCCGAAGCTGGCATCCTGTCTGGCTGTATTTGTGGGACACTCTAAGGCAATAAACTAAGTTTGTGGTTTCAGGCGTTGGGGCAATGGGCAGTTGGAGAAGCATGGGGGGCAGGAGTGTCCAGGCCCCGTGTGCTGCTGGGGAGATGGGGAGATGGGGAGATGAGGGTGTCCAGGCCCCGTGTGCTGCTGGGGAGATGGGGAGATGGAGGTGTCCAGGGCCCATGTGCTGCTGGGGAGATGGGGGTGTCCAGGCCCCGTGTGCTGCTGGGGAGATGGGGGTGTCCAGGGCCCATGTGCTGCTGGGGAGATGGGGGTGTCCAGGCCCCGTGTGCTGCTGGGGAGATGGGGAGATGGGGAGATGGAGGTGTCCAGGGCCCATGTGCTGCTGGGGAGATGGGGGTGTCCAGGCCCCGTGTGCTGCTGGGGAGATGGGGGTGTCCAGGGCCCATGTGCTGCTGGGGAGATGGGGGTGTCCAGGGCCCATGTGCTGCTGGGGAGATGGGGTGTCCAGGGCCCCCCGTGTTCTGGTTCTGTATCAGCTGTGGTGACCAGAACTCAGACCTACAGTATGGCATCACTTCACAGCAAAATGCACACCATCCTGTGCAATGAGCCAGGACAGGTGGAGAGGGCCGGCAGCACTGGTGTCCTGACAGGGAAGCCACCCAAAACGTGGCGGGGGGGGGGGGGGGGGGGGGGGGAGGCGAGGGGCGGGGCGGCCGAGGGGCGGGGCGGCCGAGGGGCGGGGCAGCCGAGGGGCGGGTCGGCCGAGGGGCGGGTCGGCCGAGGGGCGGGCTCTTGGCCTTGTTTCCCACAACTGCACAGAATCCACAGCAGCAGCCTAGAGCGTTTCAACGTTGGTAGTCTTTACTGTCTTTCTTTCCAAACTTCACACGTTCATAAAACCTGGGGGCAGGCGTGGAAGCTCACACCTGGAATCCCAGCCCCTGGGGGAGAAGGGAAGGGACTCACCGTGAATCCAAGGCCAGACTGGGCCACATGGTGAGACCCTATCTCAAGGAAAGGGGGTGCGGTCTAGCAGAGGATACAGCCCTGGCTCCGTCCCAGCTCTCAACAGTAGAGACAGAAATGAGGCACAACCTTCCGGAAGACCGTCACTGCTCACAGTTGTGTGGAGGCCTTGTGAGGAAGGAGGCCCAGGGCGGGAGGCGGGGAGGCTGGGCTCAAGGGGGCCCAGGGCAGGAGGCAGGGAGGCAGGGAGGCCCAGGGCAGGAGGCAGGGAGGCCCAGGGCGGGAGGCAGGGAGGCAGGGAGGCCCAGGGCGGTGGGCGGGGAGGCTGGGCTCAAGGGGGCCCAGGGCAGGAGGTATGGAGGTAGGGAGGCCTTGTGATGGAGGTCCAGGGTGGGAGGCAAGGAGGCCAGGCTCAGGGAGGCCCAGGCAGGAGGCGGGGAGGCCGGGCTCAGGGAGGCCCAGGGTGGGAGGCCCAGGCGGGAGGCGGCCTGGCTGCTCCTCCTTCTGTGACATCAGAGGAGCCCTGAGGGCTGCCGGGCGACGGCTGCCCCCCTCTCCCACCCCCAGCACCTCAGTCCTGCCGGGCAGCCGGGCCTGGGGTCATGGCCATCCAACAGCTGGGCGGTGGGGGGCCGGAGGCCGCCCAGCTGCTGGCCCAGAGGCGGAGTGGGCCCTGTGAGGACCGGAAGCAGGTGAGGTCCGCAGGCGCAGGCCGCGCTCTCCCTGGCGGTGCCCTCGCCTGCCCCTCGTCACCCCCCGAAGGCTGCCCGGCGCCCCGCACCCGGCCCCCCCCCCCCCCCCGTCCCGTTCACCCTCGTGCGGCAGCGGCTGCAGGGCCAGGGCTGGGCTCTGCTGGCTGCCGCGTCCCCCGGGCCTAGGCCGGTGCAGGGACGCTGACACCGAGTCGTGCGCGGGTGGCGGCGCTCAGCGGCCGGGCGCCTAGAGCCCAGATCCTCGGCCTCGACCCTGAGTAACCAGGGTGAGGCCGGAGCCTGGGCACCGGCTTGAGTCACACCGCGCGTACTCACTCGCGACGCGTCTGAACCCAGCGCCTTCTTACTGCGTGACTCACGCGCGGTTATAGCGCGGCCGTGTCTCCCGTTTTCCGTGGGAGAAGCGCATTGTTCATCCTTCACTCTCGCTGGGCTGGGTGGGGTGCAGGCCCGGAACCCCGGCGGCCTGAGGCACAGACAGGCAGACCCTGGGCCGAGCCTGGGGCAGAGGCAAAACAAACACAGGCGGGGTGAGATTTGTCTCCTCGGCTCAAGGGGGCCGGGTGATGCCGCACGGGGCGCGAGCTCCGCCATGGTTGCATTTGGCAGCAGTGTGGCCTAATGAAGAGAACTCGAGCTAAGCTCTGCAGCTGACCCTACACCCAGACCTGACTCCCCGTCCCCTGGAGGGACTCCTGACCTCCTCCCCACCCTCCTCCCCGTCCTCCCCGTCCTCCTCCCCGTCCTCCCCGTCCTCTTCCCCCTCCTCCCGTCCCCCGGAGGGACTCACCACCTT
This sequence comes from Dipodomys spectabilis, assembly GCF_019054845.1. Classification (NCBI taxonomy): domain Eukaryota; kingdom Metazoa; phylum Chordata; class Mammalia; order Rodentia; family Heteromyidae; genus Dipodomys; species Dipodomys spectabilis. The sequence continues at coordinate 846,609 of NW_024871376.1, forward strand.
CCCCGTCCTCCTGTCCAGACGCTGCTGGCGCTGTTGGTCCTGCTGCTGTACCTGGGCACAGGGATTTCAGGTGAGCATCTGAGGTCTGAGGAAGGAAGCCCTGAGCCAGGCCCCCAGGAGGGGACTCTGGAGACAGACGGCTGCCCAGGCCCCAGCCCTCCCTCCCTTTCCTGCTGGGGGTGGCCATGCTGGTTCTCCCAACTGCTCAGGGCCGGCGTTGCGTCTGCTTCAGGAAGAAGCTGGGAGATGTCGGAAGGGATCCAGGACTGCAGCTATCCGCAGAGTGCAGCGGCTTCCCAGGTTATTAGGCCGCACTGTGAGGTTCTGGGCAGGGGCTCTGGGGAGGGGGAGTCCAGCCCGTGGCCGGCCGGGCTGGGTGATGGACAGGCGCAGGCGGTGGGCTGGGCTGGGCAATGGACGGGTACGGGCGGCGGGCTGGGCCGGGCTGTGGGTGGGTACCATGTGCCTGGACCCGGGGGCTTTCTGAGAGGATAAAGCCTGGGAACCGTGTCTGGAGGCAGCCCGGTGTCTGCCTCCAGGGGCTGGAGTACCAGAGCCTGGAGCCCTGGAACACCCCCGTCAAGGCCCTGCGGAGCTGGATGAAGAACAGCCTGCACGCGTTCCTGGAGAAGCTGGAGGCGGACGTGCGGGAGCTGGAGCAGCTGGTGCGGGAGCTGGAGTTTTGGCTGGACGCCCTCCTGGGGGAGCCCCACGCGGATGGACCTTGCCTGCCGCACAGGAGCCAGGCGTGAGCGCCCGGCGTGAGCGCCGGGCCGGGGCGCGGGGCGTGAGCGCCAGGCCGGGGCGCGGGGCGGGCTGAGCTGCGACCCCCGCGTTCAGGGCAAGCAAGAAAATAAAATGACTGGGAAATGGGGTCCACCCTCCACCTTCACCAGCGCCGATCGAGGACGCCAGCGCCCCGGAGAGACGCCCTCAGCCCGAGGGAGCCGACAGCGGCCGGGGGCGTGCACATTCTCTTAGCCTCTCCGAGACCCCATTTCCTCTTAGGTGAACATCGAAGACACATTCAGGCTCCCGTGGGTCCCTGATGTGAGGAAAGCCGGGGTCGGGCGGGGAGCGGGGCCCTGGCACGCACGGTGGCATCTCCTGCTCTTCCTCTCGGGAGACGCAGCCTGTGGCCGTCGGTGTCTGGGACTCGTGGACAGCCGCTCTCAAATCTGTGAGCGCATTTCCTCTGGCCTTTACCAAACCCAGCCAGACCGGCACTCACGAGAAAGGGTTGGGTTCCTCACCCCAACTGCATTCACAAAGGCGGAGAAAAACACCAGCCGCCCACAGGAACGCTGTGGGAAAGGCTACGCAAGTCAGAGCATCACAAAGCAGCGAGGGACACAGATATTTGCTGCTGCCATTGACAGTGTTACTAAACACACATTGAAAACTCTGGAAGGGCCACGTGCCGGTGCGGCTGAGATCTGGGGGATTGATGCTGGAGCCCAGGAGACCAGTGCGGCGGCTCACGCGGTCATCTCAGCGACTGTGGGAAGCATCAGACAGGAAGGCTGTGGTCCGGGGTCGGAGCCTCTCTGTAAAACAACCAGGGCAGAAAATGGCTGAAGGTGCAGCCCAGAGGGAGAGCACTGGCCCAGTGCTTGAGTCCCAACCCCAGCACAACAAAAGAAAAGAAAACAAAAGGCCTGGAAGGATGCAAGGGAGGGGAAGGCCGAGAACCGAGCGTGTGCCAGCAGAGGAGATGGAGACGGAGATGGAGACGGAGACTGCTCTGCTTCCTTCGAGTCGGACGATGAGCCACGTTCACACCCCTACCTCTGGGACCTCACTCGGGATTGCAGTGAGCCTCGCATCTGATGTCTGTCTCCATTTTAGTGGAGTTGTTATGTCCGTGCCAATTACTAAAGTGCTGAACTCCCTGGAAAATCATGAGGACACAAATTAAGCTGCTCTCAGAGGAAGTCTGCCATGCAGGGGGTGGCTAGGTAATTTGTTTGCCCAGGAGAATTAGTTGTCTTTGGGGATGGAAAAAGTCTTGAAATTATGACTCCAATTTCCTACTTTGAGCCCTCCGGGCGGTGGAGCCAGAGTCCCTTCCCCCACCCGCTGGTCTGCCCAGTCCCTGTCCACGGGCAGGGACCACAGGCATTTCCCCGCTGTCACCTTGCAGGACTGTAGACTCGCGGCACCCAAGCCACATAACCACCCAGGACGGTTCTGTGGGCTTCTGCTTTGCAGGCGGAACTTTGACAATGCACCATTTTCCCCCAACATAAACTTTAGACTCTAGTCTCCACCGGTTGAAATTCTGCATTTGCAATCTAAATGCCTGTGAATCTGCATCTGTATTTATGTCGCAGTACAGATTTTATGTTGGTGTGTTTTATGCAGGTTGAGCAGCTCCAGTTGGAAATTTAAAAACACTCAAAATCTGAAGCTTTTTGAGTGCTCACACGATGCAAAGTCTCTTGGGGTGCTAGTCAAAACGCAACTGCGCCAAAAATATGGTGTAAAATTACAATGGAGAGGAGGATGTGGTGTCTCACACCTGCAATCTGACACCCAGGAGACGTGGCTGAAGGCCAGTCTGGAAAAAGTGAGCCCTCATCTCAACCAACCAACCAGGCGAGGTGGTGCCTTCCTCTGGTCCCAGCAACCCAGGGGGCTGAGGCAGGATGACCAGTCCAAGGCCAACGCAGGCAACGCACGTGATCCTGCCTGGAAAGAGCAAACAAAAACAGAAGCACTGGGGTGTGGCCAATGGTGGTGTGCTTGCCCAACGAGGAAGCCTAAACTCAAAGCCTTGAGGGGAAAATCCCCTTCTGGCCATATTGATTAGGTAGAGACAAACAAGCCAGCTACGGTGGCACATGCCTGTAATCCCCCCAGGGGGCTCAGAGTTTGAGGCCTGCCTGGGTACCTACTAGGACCGATTCAAACAACAAATATGAGCGTTCACACTTGTGTCCCAGGCCCAAGGTAGGATATTATATACATATATACATATATGTGCACATATTCCAAAGTTCCCCAAACCCTCTCAAGTCCAAAATACTTCTAGTCCAAGAATTTCCGAGAAGCAATACTCAATTTGTATGTGAAATACATTTTATGTGTTTGGAATAAAATTTGGGATACCTTTAAAGGGGGGTGTGAGGGACGCAGCGCTAGCTTCCTGAAGGAATGACTGAGCAGAGCGGGTGTGTTCCCCCCCTCGCACCACCGGTCAGCTTCGCGGTCACTCCGCCGCCGCCTCCCGGCGGGCCGTCCGTGCGTCCTGCTTCGAGGCCTCCTGTCCTCTCCCTAGCAAGTTCTCCTGTCCGCATGGCCGCCCACACTCTACGGACTGGAATTCTGTCCACGCTGCCCGGGCCGGGTGCCAGGGTGGCCTCGGACTCTGGCCTGGTCTTAGCCTGGCTGCTCCGGGCCCAGTCGGGACCTGGAGCCAGTGGCCGGGCCAGCAGAGGCCTGGGGTGAGCTCAGGGTGAGAAGAGCATCGCGGGGGTGGGAGGGGGGCAGCAGGGCAGGTGGGGGGGCAGGGGTGGGCAGGAGGGGCAGCAGGGCGGCGGGTGGCGGGCCAGGGGTGGGCAGGGGGGCAGCAGGGCGGCGGGCGGCGGGCCAGGGGCGGGCAGGGGGGGGCAGCAGGGCAGGCAGGGGTGGGCAGGGGGAGCAGGTGGGGGGGCAGGGGCGGGCAGGGGGGCAGCAGGGCAGGCAGGGGTGGGCAGGGGGAGCAGGTGGGGGGGCAGGGGCGGGCAGGGGGGCAGCAGGGCAGGCAGGGGTGGGCAGGGGGAGCAGGTGGGGGGGCAGGAGCGGGCAGGGGGGGCAGCAGGGCGGCGGGCGGTGGGCCAGGGGTGGGCAGGGGGGCAGCAGGGCAGGCAGGGGTGGGCAGGGGGAGCAGGTGGGGGGGCAGGGGCGGGCAGGGGGGGCAGCAGGGCGGCGGGCGGTGGGCCAGGGGCGGGCAGGGGGGCGGGCGGTGGGCCAGGGGCGGGCAGGGGGGCGGGCGGTGGGCCAGGGGCGGGCAGGGGGCAGCAGGGCAGGCAGGGGCGGGCAGGGGGCGGGCAGGGTGGGCGGGGGAGCGGGCAGGGCGGGCGGGGGGGCAGCAGGGCGGGCAGGGGGCAGGCAGGGGGGGCAGGGGGGACAGGGGGCGGGCAGGGCGGGCAGGGGGGCAGCAGGGCAGGCAGGGGCGGGCAGGGGGGAGGGCGGCAGGCCAGGGGCAGGCAGGGGGGGCAGGGCGGGCAGGGGGGGCAGCAGGGCGGGCAGGGGGGACAGGGGGCGGGCAGGGCGGGCAGGGGGGGCAGGGCGGGCAGGCAGGGGGGGGCAGGGGGGAGGGCGGCGGGCCAGGGGCGGGCAGGGGGGAGGGCGGCGGGCCAGGGGCGGGCAGGGGGGCGGGCGGCGGGCCAGGGGCGGGCAGGGGGGGCAGGGGGGGCGGGGGAGCGGGCAGGGCGGGCGGGGGGGCGGGCAGGGCGGGCAGGGGCGGGCAGGGGGGAGGGCGGCGGGCCAGGGGCGGGCAGGGGGGGCAGCAGGGCGGCGGGCGGCGGGCCAGGGGTGGGCAGGGGGGCGGGCGGCGGGCCAGGGGTGGGCAGGGGGGGCAGCAGGGCGGCGGGCGGCGGGCCAGGGGAGGGCAGGGCGGGCAGGGGGGGCAGGGCGGGCAGGGGGGCAGCAGGGCGGGCAGGGCGGGCAGGGGGGGCAGGCAGGGCAGGCAGGGGCGGGCAGGGGGTGGGCGGCGGGCCAGGGGCGGGCAGGGGGGAGGGCGGCGGGCCAGGGGCGGGCAGGGGGGGCAGCAGGGCAGGCAGGGGCGGGCAGGGGGCGGGCGGCGGGCCAGGGGCGGGCAGGGGGGAGGGCGGCGGGCAGGGGGGGCAGCAGGGCAGGCAGGGGCGGGCAGGGGGGAGGGCGGTGGGCCAGGGGCGGGCAGGGGGGAGGGCGGCGGGCAGGGGGGGCAGCAGGGCAGGCAGGGGGGGGCAGGGGGCGGGCGGCGGGCCAGGGGCGGGCAGGGGGGAGGGCGGCGGGCCAGGGGCGGGCAGGGGGGAGGGCGGCGGGCCAGGGGCGGGCAGGGGGGAGGGCGGCGGGCCAGGGGCGGGCAGGGGGGCAGCAGCGGGCGGCGGGCCAGGTGCTCCGTGGGCGCTCAGGACTCGCTCTCCACAGAGAAGGGCCAGTGTGCCTTCAGGCCCTGGGCCGGCATGGAGGTGGGGAAGGCCAGGCAGGCCTGGTCCTGCCCGGGGAAAGGTGGCCACGGGTGAGGTCATGACCCGGCAGTGACCCACAGTCCACTTGTTTCGGGCACCTGGAACGTGAGGTCAGCATCGGATCACTAAAAGCGCTTCATCAGCCTCCGCGGATGGCACCTTCCAGGCTCTCTTACACCAAGAGGAATTAGGCAACCTTTGCCCGCTGCAGCCCTCCGGCCCTCCTGTTTGGCTCACCCCGGATTTGTCTGGGGTTTTTCTTTTTGGTCAGCATTTTTACTCTTCTGACTTGTATAGCAAGGGGGAAATGCAATCGTTCTGATACGCGTGCTTTAAAAACAAGAATCCGAGACGTCCGATGGGAGCCGGGTAAGGCCACCTTACGCACCGGCGTGCGGGCTCTCAGACATGAGGTTTGCCATGGGGATGAGCTGGGGACACGGCCCCGGGCGCCTGCGCCCCTGTACCGCTGCACGCGGCGGGGTACGGGCCTGACAGCCCAAGAGGCGTCGACTGAGGCCCTCACCACTCACCGGTCCCACCATCAACGCCCTCCCTCCCAGCCAGGTTCTGCGTGGCCTCCCTCCACCAGACCCCGCCAAGATAATCTCTCTCCTCTCCTAAAAAGTTCCCCTTTTATTATTAAGCAATCATATTCCAATTAAATTTATAAGACCATAAATAGTCACTGCATGCTACAACGTGCAGGCTACATGTAGAGAGACGCAGAGCTCTCCTCCTCTGCCCACCAACGGCTGCCTGTCGGGAAAGCCAAGAAACGGCGGGAGAAGGAATATCTGCCCTGATTCACAAGCCATCGGACCGCGTGCCAAAGGTGCCCATTAATTACCAAGGAGCAATATAAATACTTACTGGTCTAAGAGTTCAGAGAAAGGACAGGTACCACAGTCCACACGCATATGCCAAGGACTCAAGAAAAATACTGGAATATAAACCAGGTCACCGCCCATGGGACACAGCGGGCAGAGCAGGGGGTGGCGGAGGGCGGGCAGCGAGGATTACAGCTTGCTGCTAGGGCTGCCATCCACCACGGCCCAGGGACCGGCTCCCGGCTCCCGCTCCCAGCTCCGATCTCCACGGAGACCCCGCAGCGGTCTTGCTGAAAACCCCTCGGGGGAACATCTGGGAAACAAGGATTCGAGGTCCAAGACCAACACCGTCCACATCCAGGCTGCACGTGACATTTATGATGCTGCCAAATTAAAGGGTGGATTTAATTTGTTCCCTTGATCCACAGATTTGTTGAACAAAATTGTGCAATGCACTAATCCAATTGGTTCCAATCTGGCCAGCTGTGAAGGAGACAATTGAGCGTGTTGGAGACGGAGCCACAGAAGACGCCTTCCGGAGGCCCGGCTGTGACACTTCCCTGGGGAAACGCGCCCCTGCCTGAGGGCAGGGACAGACAGAACACAAGAGCCTGGTTTGCACGCACGGATGCACGGATGCACGGATGGACGGACGCAGGGGCAGCCTTCCCAGGAGGGGCTGCACCTCCGTCCCCTGTTCGGGTCCCTTTGGCTCCAGCCTCGGGGCCCTGCCTCCGCCTCTGTCCCGGGCAGCACTTCACCCCCGTGAGCAGCAGCTGGGGAGGGAGGAGGACTCAGTCCCGGACGCAGTGCTAGAAAACCAGCCGGTGCGGTGCCGGGCCCAGGCGCGCTTGCCACCGGGGTGCTGGACACGGCGGCTCTCCTCTGGTCATCCCCATGCTGGGACCCATTGTCCCCAACCCTGAGAACTTCCCTTGCAGGGTGGCAAGATGACTGGGGAGCAGCGGGGCTGCCACCACCGCCAGGCCTCTGCCCTCCCCGCGCTGCCCTTCCGTCTGAGCCCGGGCGGCGCGGAGGTGCGGCCATGCCCGAGGGGTCAGCGCCTTGCCAGCACCCGGGACCACGGCGAGTCTCCTCCCACGACGCGGCGCTGAGGGTCCAGCCCTGGGCCGCCCTTGCCGCCGGGAGGGCTCAGCACAGGGCCTTCGCACTCGCTGGCCGCAGCCCACAGGGCTTGCCGCCCCTCCTGAGGTCACACCGAGACCCGGTGTGGCCGGTCTCAGCCTTGTAAACGTGCTCACTCATGTGTGCACAACCATGAAAGCAACAGCCCATTCTCTCCACGTACCTCCCTGGCGGAGCCACGCGGGGCCGTGTTCTGATAAAATACCGGTGACCACCGTTTCTTACATTTTCACTGCATTCTGGGGGGGCCGAAAGTGCTTCCCGGTTCCTCCAAACGAGGCGCCAGCTTCCCAGCGCCTTGCGCGAGGGCTCCGGCAGTGCACTGCCCCTCCGAGGCCCGGCCAGGCACCGTCAGGGGCGGCGGCGGCGGAAGCCCTGGTCCTGGCCTGGCTCCGGACGCCGGTGACTCTCAGGCTACTGTCTCCTTGTGAGCTCTAGCTACTCACCACAAATAGGGTCCACCTCCCGGGTCTCCTGAGAGGACTCAGTAATAAAGTCAACTTTCATTTCCCTGTACTATGCTCCAGACGCGGCTCCCCATGCTTTCTAGACTTACCCTGCCCCCTTGCCCAAGCTGCAGGGGCAGCGCCAAGCTCTGCGCCGTTCTCGCCGCCACGCCAGCGCCCCACGACACACACAGCACCGCAGGCCCGTCGGTCCTCACGGCTGCGTGAGCCCTCCGGGGCGCGGTGCCACAGCTCCCCGGGCTCATGCCATAGGAGGTGGGCCGTGTGCAAACCCAGGGTTACGCCGTAGGAGGTGGGCCGTGTGCAAACCCAGGGTCACACCGTAGGAGGTGGGCCGTGTGCACAGCCCCGGACCACCTGCTGGGGCCCACCCCGCAGTCCTTCCCGAGCAAATGAAGTCATGAGCGCATAGAGCTGTGCACGTGCCACGGACTGCACCGTGTCTCCTCCCTCCTCCTCCTCAGAGCTGAGAGACCCAGCAAGACAGACGTCCCTGGCCTGAGCGCACACTTCCTCCACAAGGCTCCCGCAGACCCAGCCGGCCTCTCCCCTCTGTGCCGCCCAGGAGCCCAGGAAGCAATCCCCAGAGAGAGAGAGAGAGACCGCGGCCCCAGCACGCATTCCAGCCAGGACGGCTTCTCGCACGCACACACGGGCACGCATCCACCGGACACTGCCCTGGCCACAGGCCACACTGGACAGGAGAGGGGCTCTGGACAGCAGCGCCCACCTCTCTCCCTGCAGAGCCCACGGTGCACGGAGCAACCAGGCCTCCCAGGGCCGGGGAGGAGACTGGATGGCTGTGGCAGTGGGCGTAACACGGGCTCCTGCCTGTGCGGGGGCAGTGGTGTGCACACCGGGGTGTGTGTGTGTGTACACACCAAGGGCATGTGTGCACACGGAGTGTGCTAGTTGTTGCTACAGTACAAACACTCCTGCTCAGCCCCAGCACAGAGCTCAGCGCTGGTGCCTGCCCTGACGGCTTCCTTCTCCAGATGCTTTCCTTACCGATCCAGGCCTCCGTGTTATTGTATAGGCCAAAACATGTACTTCTTATGCAAATCCAGAACAACTAGGAAGATCCCTCTGGAAGCCGACTTTAGAGAAATGGGGTGAGGGGACCCAAGACCCAGTGCCATTGGTGGCCGGGACGTGGACTCAGGGCTCAGTCCTCACCCATCTCGATCGCCACGACCTCCTGTGCCCTTAGGCAAGCCCTTGTCCTCTCTGGGTTGAATTTACTGACCTGCAGGGTCACAGAGGGCTGGCGAGCGGCCCTCCGAGGCCTGCTCAGGGTGACTGGGTCGCCAGGGGCCTGTGGCGCCGGATCCACCAGAATCCCCTGGCAAGGCAGACGTACTGGAGGGGGGCGAGCACCCTCCCCTGCTCAGGAGCATGCCAGCACAGGCCGCTTGCCGGAGAGCAAATGCGCAGCCTGGCTCATTTCTCTAGAGAGGGAAGAAAGAGCCCAGAAAGAATGGCACGATGGCGGCGGCTGTGGGGCCCTGCTGAGGGCTGTAGAACCACCACACACGGGACAGGCCGTCTGTGGACACAGGCTTAGGGTCCAGGCTTCCCTCACAGACAGAGGCTGGCAGCTGGGACCAGGGGGTGGAGGCAAGTGTGAAAACTGTCACCTAGGGCCAAGAGCGCTCGGCATCCTCGTGGAGCACGGGAGTCCAGGAGCTGGCTTCGGAATCTGGAGCACCGGGGGCATGGACACGGCAGGTTTTCTATGCTCAGTGACCAACACCTCACTGAGCCTGGCTCCGAGGGGCCGGGGAGCCCTGGGGAACCCCTTTCGGTAGCTGAGAATTAGCAAGGGAACCCCCGCTTCCGCCCGGGGACAGCCTGTCCTGGTGGAATTCATCTCTGGACACAACTCCTGGAGGGCACACAGCCTCCCGTCACCCGAGGGCCCAGGGCCTCTCAACGCTAATGCTCTCCTACGGACCCATCTCCTCTTTGCGAGAAAAAAGCAACTTGCTAAGCCCCGCCTGGTCACTGCTTTTCCACTCCCAGAGAAACACACTAAAGTAAACAAGCGTGCGGGGCCTGCGGCTGGGTCACAAAGCTCCGTCTGAAGTGTTTCCATTACAAACAGCCAGCACTCCCGGGAGCCAGGCAAAAGCCAAATTAGCCCGATGACATCAGGATGTGTTTTCCTGAGCGCCACATCTTTGCAAACACCTGCCCAACATATTTCAGACGCGTGCCCGGGCCAGCCGGTCTTCGGCGGTTTCCAGGGCTCCTCAAAGTCTCAACAAAAATGAGTGTTTGGGTTTTAGGGCGTGCAGCTGAGTGAGAGGGCCGTGTGGGACCGAGCTGCGGCAGACTGCCTCTCTGGCATGCCTCAGACCACGGCTGGCCTGTGTGCGCACGCCTGCAGCTCCCCCTCCAGGGCAGGCCAGTGCCAGGTCTGGGGCCTGGGCCTGGGTGGAAAGGGTAGGACCGGGAGGGCAAAGCCATCCATGGACAGGTGGACGGGAAGGGGGGGGCAGTTCCTTGGATGGGGCAGACACCGGCCGGCAGGTGACACCAGGTGGAGGCCTGAGAAGTCCTGTACTCTTTCCATTTCCTGAAATCTAATTAGCCAGCCTGCCTGCCTGCCTGCCTTCCTTCCTTCCTTCCTTCCTTTCTCCCTCCCTCCCTCCCTCCCTCTCTCCCTCCCTTTGTTCCCTTTCCTTTCCTTTCGGAGACTGGGGTTCAAAGTCAATACCTGCCACTTGCACTCTCTGGCTGGTGCTCTACCATCTGAGCCACACCTCCAACTCCCCAATCTAGACTCTATTGTTTGGCTCCTGCCACTTGGTAACCGTGGAAACGGGCTCTTTTAAACGGTCGGTGCCACCTGGTCACGAGGGTTAGATAAATCACGGTCGTCAATCAGGAATATTATGTCATCATTCACAGGAATGAGAGGAGCGGTGACCCCACAGGAGTGAGCACACGTGAGAGTCTCCGTTCACTGGAGGAGGACACAGGCCGTTCACTGGAGGAGGAGGACACAGGCCGTTCACTGGAGGAGGAGGACACAGGCCGTTCACTGGAGGAGGACACAGGCCGTTCACTGGAGGAGGAGGACACAGGCCGTTCACTGGAGGAGGAGGACACAGGCCGTTCACTGGAGGAGGACACAGGCCGTTCACTGGAGGAGGACACAGGCCGTTCACTGGAGGAGGACACAGGCCGTTCACTGGAGGAGGACACAGGCCGTTCACTGGAGGAGGACACAGGCCGTTCACTGGAGGAGGAGGACACAGGCCGTTCACTGGAGGAGGACACAGGCCGTTCACTGGAGGAGGAGGACACAGGCCGTTCACTGGAGGAGGAGGACACAGGTCCGTTCACTGGAGGAGGAGGACACAGGCCATTCACTGGAGGAGGAGGACACAGGCCGTTCACTGGAGGAGGACGACACAGGCCGCTCACAGGAGGAGGACACAGGCCACTCACTGGAGGAGGAGGACACAGGCCGCTCACAGGAGGAGGACACAGGCCGTTCACTGGAGGAGGACACAGGCCGTTCACTGGAGGAGGACACAGGCCGTTCACTGGAGGAGGACACAGGCCGTTCACTGGAGGAGGACACAGGCCGTTCACTGGAGGAGGACACAGGCCGTTCACTGGAGGAGGAGGACACAGGCTGTTCACTGGAGGAGGAGGACACAGGCCGTTCACTGGAGGAGGAGGACACAGGCCGCTCACTGGAGGAGGACACAGGCCATTCACTGGAGGAGGAGGACACAGGCCATTCACTGGAGGAGGACACAGGCCGCTCACTGAAGGAGGAGGACACAGGCCGCTCACTGGAGGAGGAGGACACAGACCGCTCACTGGAGGAGGAGGACACAGGCGATTCACTGGAGGAGGAGGACACAGGCCGCTCACTGGAGGAGGAGGACACAGGCCATTCACTGGAGGAGGACACAGGCCGTTCACTGGAGGAGGAGGACACAGGCCACTCACTGGAGGAGGACACAGGCCGTTCACTGGAGGAGGACACAGGCCATTCACTGGAGGAGGAGGACAAAGGCCGTTCACTGAAGGAGGAGGACACAGGCCGCTCACTGGAGGAGGACACAGGCCCGTTCACTGGAGGAGGAGGACACAGGCCGCTCACTGGAGGAGGAGGACACAGGCTGTTCACTGGAGGAGGAGGACACAGGCCATTCACTGGAGGAGGACACAGGCCACTCACTGGAGGAAGACACAGGCCATTCACTGGAGGAGGACACAGGCCGTTCACTGGAGGAAGACACAGGCCGTTCACTGGAGGAGGGGGACACAGGCCGTTCACTGGAGGAGGAGGACACAGGCCGCCCACTGGAGGAGGAGGACACAGGCCGTTCACTGGAGGAGGACACAGGCCCGCTCACTGGAGGAGGACACAGGCCGTTCACTGGAGGAGGAGGACACAGGCCCGCTCACTGGAGGAGGACACAGGCCGTTCACTGGAGGAGGAGGACACAGGCCGTTCACTGGAGGAGGAGGACACAGGCCGTTCACTGGAGGAGGACACAGGCCGTTCACTGGAGGAGGAGGACACAGGCCGTTCACTGGAGGAGGACACAGGCCGTTCACTGGAGGAGGAGGACACAGGCCCGTTCACTGGAGGAGGAGGACACAGGCCGTTCACTGGAGGAGGAGGACACAGGCCGTTCACTGGAGGAGGAGGACACAGGCCGCTCACAGGAGGAGGACACAGGCCACTCACTGGAGGAGGAGGACACAGGCTGCTCACAGGAGGAGGACACAGGCCGTTCACTGGAGGAGGACACAGGCCGCTCACTGGAGGAGGAGGACACAGGCCGTTCACTGGAGGAGGACACAGGCCGCTCACTGGAGGAGGACACAGGCCGCTCACTGGAGGAGGACACAGGCCATTCACTGGAGGAGGACACAGGCCGCTCACTGGAGGAGGACACAGGCCGTTCACTGGAGGAGGAGGACACAGGCCCGTTCACTGGAGGAGGAGGACACAGGCCGTTCACTGGAGGAGGAGGACACAGGCCGCTCACAGGAGGAGGACACAGGCCACTCACTGGAGGAGGACACAGGCCGCTCACTGGAGGAGGAGGACACAGGCCGCTCACTGGAGGAGGAGGACACAGGCCGTTCACTGGAGGAGGACACAGGCCGCTCACTGGAGGAGGACACAGGCCGCTCACTGGAGGAGGACACAGGCCGCTCACTGGAGGAGGACACAGGCCATTCACTGGAGGAGGACACAGGCCGCTCACTGGAGGAGGACACAGGCCGTTCACTGGAGGAGAACACAGGCCGTTCACTGGAGGAGGACACAGGCCATTCACTGGAGGAGGAGGACACAGGCCACTCACTGGAGGAGGACACAGGCCATTCACTGGAGGAGGAGGACACAGGCCATTTACTGGAGGAGGACACAGGCCGCTCACTGAAGGAGGAGGACACAGGCCGCTCACTGGAGGAGGAGGACACAGGCCGCTCACTGGAGGAGGACACAGGCCGTTCACTGAAGGAGGAGGACACAGGCCGCTCACTGGAGGAGGACACAGGCCCGTTCACTGGAGGAGGAGGACACAGGCCGTTCACTGGAGGAGGACACAGGCCGTTCACTGGAGGAGGAGGACACAGGCCATTCACTGGAGGAGGACACAGGCCGTTCACTGGAGGAGGAGGACACAGGCCGCTCACTGGAGGAGGACACAGGCCCGTTCACTGGAGGAGGAGGACACAGGCCGCTCACTGGAGGAGGAGGACACAGGCCGTTCACTGGAGGAGGAGGACACAGGCCGCTCACTGGAGGAGGAGGACACAGGCCGCTCACTGGAGGAGGAGGACACAGGCCGTTCACTGGAGGAGGACACAGGCCATTCACTGGAGGAGGAGGACACAGGCCGCTCACTGGAGGAGGAGGACACAGGCCGTTCACTGGAGGAGGACACAGGCCGCTCACTGGAGGAGGAGGACACAGGCCGCTCACTGGAGGAGGAGGACACAGGCCACTCACTGGAGGAGGACACAGGCCGCTCACTGGAGGAGGAGGACACAGGCCGCTCACTGGAGGAGGACACAGGCCGCTCCCTGGAGGAGGACACAGGCCATTCACTGGAGGAGGAGGACACAGGCCATTCACTGGAGGAGGACACAGGCCGCTCCCTGGAGGAGGACACAGGCCGCTCACTGGAGGAGGAGGACACAGGCCGTTCACTGGAGGAGGAGGACACAGGCCGCTCACTGGAGGAGGAGGACACAGGCCATTCACTGGAGGAGGACACAGGCCGCTCACTGGAGGAGGACACTGGTCGCTCACTGGAGGAGGAGGACACAGGCCCGTTCACTGGAGGAGGAGGACACAGGCCGTTCACTGGAGGAGGAGGACACAGGCCGCTCACTGGAGGAGGAGGACACAGGCCATTCACTGGAGGAGGACACAGGCCGTTCACTGGAGGAGGACACAGGCCGCTCACTGGAGGAGGAGGACACAGGCCGTTCACTGGAGGAGGAGGACACAGGCCATTCACTGGAGGAGGACACAAGCTGCTCCCTGGAGGAGGACACAGGCCGCTCACTGGAGGAGGAGGACACAGGCCGTTCACTGGAGTAGGAGGACACAGGCCACTCACTGGAGGAGGAGGACACAGGCCATTCACTGGAGGAGGACACAGGCCCCTCACTGGAGGAGGACACAGGCCGCTCACTGGAGGAGGAGGACACAGGCCCGTTCACTGGAGGAGGAGGACACAGGCCGTTCACTGGAGGAGGAGGACACAGGCCGCTCACTGGAGGAGGAGGACACAGGCCATTCACTGGAGGAGGACACAGGCCACTCACTGGAGGAGGACACAGGCCCCTCACTGGAGGAGGAGGACACAGGCCCGTTCACTGGAGGAGGAGGACACAGGCCGTTCACTGGAGGAGGAGGACACAGGCCACTCACTGGAGGAGGAGGACACAGGCCACTCACTGGAGGAGGAGGACACAGGCCACTCACTGGAGGAGGACACAGGCCGCTCACTGGAGGAGGAGGACACAGGCCATTCACTGGAGGAGGAGGACACAGGCCGCTCACTGGAGGAGGACACAGGCCGTTCACTGGAGGAGGAGGACACAGGCCGCTCACTGGAGGAGGAGGACACAGGCCACTCACTGGAGGAGGAGGACACAGGCCCGTTCACTGGAGGAGGGGGACACAGGCCGCTCTCCTTGTGCTCTTGGGTTGGAGCTGTCGGAGCCTTGTGAGCCTGTGTAAAGGAAATGCCTCCTCTACCCAAAGCAGCGAGGTGCGCGTGCTGAGGACACAGGCCCACGCTTCCGACCTGAACACTGCGGCCGGCCCAGTGCTGCGGAGCCCGGGCCGCTCCACTTTACCCACACTGACTTTCATCTAGTGGTCATTGCGGAGCAGCAGGGCCCGGCGGGTGGACGCAGGTGGGACGGGCCCGCCTGGACTCAGGTCTCAGCCCAGCGAGGCCGGAGCGGTAAGGACAACTCCCCGGGGCGTCCCGTGCCCCGAGCATCTCAGCTCTCCCAGGTGGTCATGCCCGTGCCCAGAGCCGAGCGTGACCATCACACCGGGCAGATGACAAGGACCATTGTAATAAACTGTCTAAAGCTGGACAGGGCAGGTCCTGTCCCAAGGGTGTGTAATGACACACAACGCATTTCACACGCGCCCGGTCGGCACAGGTGCCACCGGCCGCATCTCACAGGGGCTGCAGATGAGCATTTCTCCCAGAAGTAAGGGTGGTGGGGGAAGCCACACCGGACAGCCCAGAAGCAAATGGAGCTCAGCCACAGAGCCCTGATTCCACAGACGGGTGGCCTCCAAGCCCAGCTGTCCCAGGCCGAGCGGAGCAGGCAGCCGGAGCTCGGGCCAGAGCCGGCCCAGCTGCGCATGTCCAGCTCCAGGCTTTCGGCGGGGGGCGCCCCAGCTGTAGCCCCTTGCCCGGCACGCAGCTGGTTCGAAGGCCAGGCTAGAAATAAATAAACAGTCTGCGTAAAGGCAGGAAATGATTGGCTGGAAGAGCGTGGAATACTCGTCACACGCACGGTTCACCACGCCACCTGCCTCCCGCCCCACCGCCGTCATGGACAGCGCCTCTCGAGACCTTGGATGCCGACTCCCACACCACAGCCCAGAACCCCCACAATCCCCGGCCACAGCCCAGGCTTCCGCGCAATCCCCGGCCACGGCCCGGAGCCCCCACGCAATCCCCGGCCACGGCCCGGAGCCCCCGCGCAATCCCCGGCCACGGCCCAGGCCCTCCCTGCAATCCCCGGCCACGGCCCGGAGCCCCCACGCAATCCCCGGCCACGGCCCAGGCCCTCCCCGCAATCCCCGGCCACGGCCCGGAGCCCCCACGCAATCCCCGGCCACGGCCCGGAGCCCCCGCAGTCCCCGGCCACGGCCCGGAGCCCCCGCAGTCCCCGGCCACGGCCCGGCGCCCCCGCAGTCCCCGGCCACGGCCCGGAGCCCCCGCAGTCCCCGGCCACGGCCCGGAGCCCCCGCAGTCCCCGGCCACGGCCCGGAGCCCCCGCAGTCCCCGGCGCAGGTTTTATGGCAGGTGCCACGTGAGGAGGCAGAGAAAACACAGCTGGGCCCGGGTGCCATCAGTGTGCACGGGGGCCGTCCCGCACCGCCCCCCGCCCCCCGCCCCCACCCAGACGCTCTGCAGATGCCAGCCCTCCCCCCCACAGCTGCCCTTCCCCCCCAGCTGCCTGCCCTTCCCCCCCACGCTGCCCCAGATGCCCCCCCAGCCGCCCACCCTCCCCCCCAGCCGGCCCCCAGCTGCCCTTCCCCCCCAGCCGCCCACCCTCCCCCCCAGCCGGCCCCCAGCTGCCCTCCCCCCCAGCCGCCCACCCTCTCCCCCAGCCGGCCCCCAGCCGCCCTTCCCCCCGCCACCCCCTAGATGCCCGCCCTCCCCCCTCCACCCCCCAGACGCCCCCCGCCATCCCCCCAGATGCCCCCCCACCCCAGCCGCCTGCCCTTCCCCCCCCACCTACCCTCCCCCCACCCCAGCCGCCCGCCCCCCCAGCCTTCCCCCCCTCGAGACACTTTCCCTGCCGTTTTCGGAGCACTGAGAGGCTGGAGTTCCTGCTTGCCTCCCTCATCACCCCCGCCAACCCTGGCTATGACATCTGACCTTTCACCCCAGGGTTCTACACCCACAGATTCAATCACACACTGAAAACAGGAACAAAAAAGCAAAAACCCACCGCGTGAACGCAACCCTCTACAGCCTGATCCTGACTCCCCAGCCCCCGCGCAGCGACCGCTTTACCTGGACCGCTCTGGCATGAGAAGCCACTGGATGGTCACGCTACCCAGGAGGTCGGCCTCCACGGACTCTGGGGTGCTCGGGGGCTCACGCTCTCCACTGCATCCACCTTCTCCTCCCTGTACGAGGCTGGGCCTCCGGCCCCTCCTGGGGGCTCCTCCTGCTCCACCACGGCCTCTCCACCAGCCGCCCCTCGAGCCAGACGCCCCAGACACCATCCCCCCGGGGCTCCCCCCGGGGCTCCCCCGGGGCCCCGCGGCCCGCACTTGGGCCGGCTGCCGGAGGCCTCGGCAGGCCCTGCCCCAGACGCGTCCCACGCCTCAGGGGTCTCTGGGTGTGAACGTCCCTTCGCTCCATAACCAAAACCACCACAAAAACGTGCGTAGTAACCCAGTGTTTTGATGTGCTGTTCAATGGTTAGATCAATGCAGGGTAACTGTCTCCTAAAACACCGTTTTGTGTGTGGTGTGTGTGTGCGTGTGTGTGGTGTGTGGTATGTGTGTATGGTGTGTGGTGTGTGTGTGTGTGTGTGTGTGGTGTGTGTGGTGTATGTGTGGTGTGTGTGTGGTGTGTGTCTATGTGGTGTGTGTGGTGTGTGTGGTGTGTGTGTAAGCATGTGTGTGTGTGGTGTGTGTGTGTGGTGTGTATGTGGTGTGTGCATGTGTGTGGTGTGTGTGTGGTGTGTGTATGTGTGGTGTGTGTGATGTGTGGTGTGTGTGTGTGGTGTGTGTGTGCGTGTGTGTGGTGTGTGGTATGTGTGGTATGGTGTGTGTGGTGTGTGTATGTGTGGTGTGTATGTGTGGTGTGTGATGTGTGGTGTGTATGTGTGGTGTGTGTGTGGTGTGTGTGTGCGTGTGTGTGGTGTGTGTGGTGTGTGGTATGTGTGTATGGTGTGTGGTGTGTGTGTGGTGTGTGTAGTGTGTGTGTGGTGTGTGTGTGGTGTGTGTGTGGTGTGTATGTGGTGTGTGCATGTGTGTGGTGTGTATGTGATGTGTGCATGTGTGTGGTGTGTGTGTGGTGTGTATGTGTGTGGTATGTGTGGTGTGTGTGTGTGTGCTGTGTGTGTGGTGTGTGTCTGAGTATGTGGTGTGTGTGGAGTATGTGTGTGGTGTGTGTGTAAACACGTGTGTGTGGTGTGTGTGTGTGGTGTGTATGTGGTGTGTGCATGTGTGTGGTGTGTGTGGTGTGTGTGTGGTGTGTGTGGTGTGTGTGTGTGGTGTGTGTAGTGTGTGTGGTGTGTGTGTGGTGTGTGTGTGGTATGTGTGTGTGGTGTGTATGTGGTGTGTGCATGTATGTGGTGTGTATGTGGTGTGTGCATGTATGTGGTGTGTGTGTGGTGTGTGGTGTGTGTGGTGTGTGTAGTGTGTAGTGTGTGTGTGGTGTGTGTGGTGTGTATGTGGTGTGTGCATGTGTGTGGTGTGTGTGTGTGTGGTGTGCGTGTGTGTGGTGTGTGGTGTGTGTGGTATATGTGGTGTGTGTGTGTGCTGTGTGTGTTCTCTGTGTGTGTGTGCTGTGTATGTGGTGTGTGCATGTGTGTGGTGTGTATGTGGTGTGTGTGTGTGCTGTGTGTGTTCTCTCTGTGTGTGTGGTGTGTGTGTGGTATGTATGTGCTGTGTGTGTGTGCTGTGTGTGTGTGGTATGTGGTATGTGTGGTATATGTGGTGTGTGTGTGTGCTGTGTGTGTTCTCTGTGTGTGTGTGGTGTGTGTGTGGTGTGTGCATGTGTGTGGTGTGTATGTGATGTGTGCATGTGTGTGGTATGTGGTGTGTGTGGTATATGTGCTGTGTGTGTGGTATGTGGTATGTGTGGTATATGTGGTGTGTGTGTGTGCTGTGTGTGTTCTCTGTGTGTGTGTGGTGTGTGTGGTGTGTATGTGGTGTGTGCATGTGTGTGGTGTGTATGTGTGTGTGGTATGTGGTGTGTGTGGTATATGTGGTGTGTGTGTGTGGTGTGTGGTGTGTGTGTGTGGTGTCTGGTATGTGGTGTGTGTGGTATATGTGGTGTGTGTGTGTGTGTGCATGTGTGTGGTGTGTGTCTGTGTGGTGTGTGGTATATGTGGTGTGTGTGTGGTGTGTGTGTGTGTGGTGTGTGCATGTGTGTGGTGTGTGTGGTATATGTGGTGTGTGTGTGTGTGCTGTGTGTGTGGTGTGTGTGTGGTGTGTGTCTGTGTGGTGTGTGGTATATGTGGTGTGTATATGTGTGCTGTGTGTGGTGTGTGCTGTGTGTGTGATGTGTGTGGTGTGTGGTATATGTGGTGTGTGTGTGTGCTGTGTGTGTGCTGTGTGTGTGGTGTGTGTGGTGTGTATGTGTGTGCTGTGTGTGTGGTGTGTGGTATGTGGTGTGTGTGTGTGCTGTGTGTGTGGTGTGTGTGTGGTGTGTGTGTGCATGTGTGTGGTGTGTGTCTGTGTGGTGTGTGGTGTGTGTGGTGTGTGTGGTGTGTGTGTGCTGTGTGTGTGGTGTGTGTCTGTGTGGTGTGTTGTGTGTGTGGTGTGTGTGGTGTGTGTGTGCTGTGTGTGTGGTGTGTGTCTGTGTGGTGTGTGGTGTGTGCTGTGTGTGTGGTGTGTGTGGTGTGTGGTATGTGGTGTGTGTGTGTGCTGTGTGTGTGGTGTGTGTGTGCATGTGTGTGGTGTGTGTCTGTGTGGTGTGTGTCTGTGTGGTGTGTGTGGTGTGTGTGTGCTGTGTGTGTGGTGTGTGTCTGTGTGGTGTGTGGTGTGTGTGGTGTGTGTGGTGTGTGGTGTGTGGTATATGTGGTGTGAGTGTGTGCTGTGTGTGTGGTGTGTGTGTCTGTGTGGTGTGTGGTGTATGTGGTGTGTGTGTGTGCATGTGTGTGGTGTGTGTCTGTGTGGTGTGTGGTGTATGTGGTGTGAGTGTATGCATGTGTGTGGTGTGTGTCTGTGTGGTGTGTGTCTATGTGGTGTGTGGTATATGTGGTGTGAGTGTGTGCTGTGTGTGCTGTGTGTGTCTGTGTGGTGTGTGTGTGTGTGGTGTGTGTCTGTGTGGTGTGTGTCTGTGTGGTGTGTGCTGTGTGTGTGGTGTGTGTGTGTGGTGTGTATGTGTGTGTGGTATGTGGTGTGTGTGGTGTGTGGTATATGTGGTGTGTGTGTGTGCTGTGTGTGTGGTGTGTGTGTCTGTGTGGTGTGTGTCTGTGGTGTATGTGGTGTGTGCGTGTGTGCATGTGTGGTGTGTGTGTCTGTGTGGTGTGTGGTGTGTGTGTCTGTGTGTGTGTGTGCTGTGTGTGTCTGTGTGGTGTGTGGTATATGTGGTGTGTGAGTGTGTGGTGTGTGTGTGGTGTGTGTGTCTGTGTGGTGTGTGCTGTGTGTGTGCTGTGTGTGTCTGTGTGGTGTGTGTGTGTGCTGTGTGTGTGCTGTGTGTGTCTGTGTGGTGTGTGTGTGTGCTGTGTGTGTGCTGTGTGTGTCTGTGTGGTGTGTGGTGTATGTGGTGTGTGTGTGTGTGCTGTGTGTGTGGTGTGTGTGTCTGTGTGGTGTGTGCTGTGTGTGTGCTGTGTGT
The DNA here is from genome assembly GCF_019054845.1 of Dipodomys spectabilis. Classification (NCBI taxonomy): domain Eukaryota; kingdom Metazoa; phylum Chordata; class Mammalia; order Rodentia; family Heteromyidae; genus Dipodomys; species Dipodomys spectabilis. The sequence continues at coordinate 866,978 of NW_024871376.1, forward strand.
GTCTGTGTGGTGTGTGTGCTGTGTGTGTCTGTGTGGTGTGTGTCTGTGTGGTGTGTGCTGTGTGTGTGGTGTGTGTGCCTGTGTGGTGTGTGCTGTGTGTGTGGTGTGTATGTGTGTGTGGTATGTGGTGTGTGTGGTGTGTGGTATATGTGGTGTGTGTGTGTGCTGTGTGTGGTGTGTGTGTCTGTGTGGTGTGTGTCTGTGGTGTGTGTGGTGTGTGCGTGTGTGCATGTGTGGTGTGTGTGTCTGTGTGGTGTGTGGTGTATGTGGTGTGTGTGTGTGTGCTGTGTGTGTGCTGTGTGTGTCTGTGTGGTGTGTGGTATATGCGGTGTGTGAGTGTGTGCTGTGTGTGTGGTGTGTGTGTCTGTGTGGTGTGTGCTGTGTGTGTGCTGTGTGTGTCTGTGTGGTGTGTGGTATATGCGGTGTGTGAGTGTGTGCTGTGTGTGTCTGTGTGGTGTGTGCTGTGTGTGTGCTGTGTGTGTCTGTGTGGTGTGTGTGTGTGCTGTGTGTGTGGTGTGTGTGTGTGGTGTGTGGTGTATGTGGTGTGTGTGTGTGTGCTGTGTGTGTGCTGTGTGTGTCTGTGTGGTGTGTGGTATATGCGGTGTGTGAGTGTGTGCTGTGTGTGTCTGTGTGGTGTGTGCTGTGTGTGTGCTGTGTGTGTCTGTGTGGTGTGTGGTATATGCGGTGTGTGAGTGTGTGCTGTGTGTGTCTGTGTGGTGTGTGCTGTGTGTGTGCTGTGTCTGTGTGGTGTGTGTGTGTGTGGTGTGTGCGTGTGTCTGTGTGTGATGATCTCACACCCACTGGAGACGCTCTCCACCACCCCGTGGCTGCATCCCCGACCTGAACAGTTACCATTTCTCTATGGAGAAGGTTTCCCGACCTTTTTCCCTTCAGCCTTTTGAAACGGTGCCTCAGAGTTCTCCACAGTGGCTCCTGTGCCACCAGCTCAGCACGCAAGCAACGCAGCTGAACCTGCTGAACGCAAACCTGCAGAGGCCGGGCCGGAGGCTGCTCCAGCCTCCACCAGCTGCAGACTCTGCCGATGTTCGCATCCAAACGGGAGGGGAGGTTCCTGGACCTGTAGGACAGACAGACAGACAGACCTGACTCTGCCTCTGACACCCGCGCTCCGTGCCCTGTGGGTGACGCGCAGCAGGAGAGGGACTGAGGATGGGAAAGACAGACGAGGACTCGGTCTGCCTTTTCTGGCCCCAGTTCTGCCTTGGAACCGGCCGGGCCGTCCCACAGCGAGGCCATGAGTTCAGCCGTGGCCTGTCCTGGCCACAGCTTGTGGTGAAGTGCGATTCCCGGGGCCGCGCCGCGGGGAGATGGCAGAGAAGAGGTCTTTAAAGGCATCGCGCCTTCCTCGGGGAAATGGGCGTACTCTGGAAGGAGCCGACGTGGCTTTGTCTTCCGTGAGCACCGGTTTGCCCTTCCCAGCTGCCATCTGCAGAGGCCAGCACCGCTCCGGACGCGCCCTCCGGAGCCCGCAAGGCTTTCCCCACACACCGCCTGTCCTGTTCTGGAAGGCTCCCAGGTGAGCCCTGCCCCCAGGTGCCGGCCTCTCCCCAGCCCTGTGACGTCCCAAGTCCAGCGCCTGTGGGCCTGACCCAGCTCCCTCCCCAGGGCCTGACCCGGCCGAGTGCTCCCTCCTGAGGGCCTGAGCCAGCCAAGTGCTCCCTCCCATGGGGACGACCCGGCCGAGTGCTCCCTCCCGAGGGCCTGACCCAGCCGAGTGCTCCCTCCCGAGGGCCTGACCCGGCCGAGTGCTCCCTCCTGAGGGCCTGACCCAGCCGAGTGCTCCCACCTGTGGGGATGACCCGGCCGAGTGCTCCCTCCCGAGGGCCTGACCCGGCCGACCTGTGGGCCTGACCCAGCCGAGTGCTCCCGCCCATGGGGATGACCCGGCCAAGTGCTCCCTCCCGAGGGCCTGACCCGGCCGACCTGTGGGCCTGACCCGGCCGAGTGCTCCCGCCCATGGGGATGACCTGGCCGAGTGCTCCCTCCCGAGGGCCTGACCCGGCCGAGTGCTCCCTCCCGAGGGCCTGACCCGGCCGAGTGCTCCCTCCCGAGGGCCTGACCCGGCCGAGTGCTCCCTCCCGAGGGCCTGACCCGGCCGAGTGCTCCCTCCCGAGGGCCTGACCCGGCCGAGTGCTCCCGCCCGTGGGCCTGACCCGGCCGAGTGCTCCCGCCCATGGGGATGACCCGGCCAAGTGCTCCCTCCCGAGGGCCTGACCCGGCCGAGTGCTCCCTCCCGAGGGCCTGACCCGGCCGAGTGCTCCCGCCCATGGGGACGACCCGGCCGAGTGCTCCCGCCCGTGGGGATGACCTGGCCTAGTGCTCCCTCCTGAGGGCCTGACCCGGCCGACCTGTGGGCCTGACCCAGCCGAGTGCTCCCGCCCATGGGGATGACCCGGCCGAGTGCTCCCGCCCATGGGGATGACCCGGCCGAGTGCTCCCGCCCGTGGGCCTGATCCGGCCGAGTGCTCCTGCCCGTGGGCCTGACCCGGCCGAGTGCTCCCGCCCGTGGGGATGACCCGGCCGAGTGCTCCCTCCCGAGGGCCTGACCCGGCCGAGTGCTCCCGCCCGTGGGGACGACCCGGCCGAGTGCTCCCGCCCGTGGGGACGACCCGGCCGAGTGCTCCCGCCCGTGGGGACGACCCGGCCGAGTGCTCCCGCCCGTGGGGACGACCCGGCCGAGTGCTCCCGCCCGTGGGCCTGACCCGGCCGAGTGCTCCCGCCCGTGGGCCTGACCTGGCCGAGTGCTCCCGCCCGTGGGGATGACCCGGCCGAGTGCTCCTGCCCGTGGGGATGACCCGGCCGAGTGCTCCCGCCTGTGGGGACGACCCGGCCGAGTGCTCCCGCCCGTGGGCCTGACCCAGCTGAGTGCTCCCGCCCGTGGGCCTGACCTGGCCGAGTGCTCCCGCCCGTGGGGACGACCCGGCCGAGTGCTCCCGCCCGTGGGCCTGACCCAGCTGACTGCTCCCGCCCGTGGGCCTGACCCAGCTGAGTGCTCCCGCCCGTGGGCCTGACCTGGCCGAGTGCTCCCGCCCGTGGGGACGACCCGGCCGAGTGCTCCCGCCCGTGGGGATGACAATGCACTCAACGCATTGGTGGACCCAGGTGAAGGGCCGTGAACCCCGCTGCCTGGCTGGCTGGCCCCCACTTTAAAACACAGCAGCAGGTTAATGGCCGAGCTGTGCGTCTTCCACGTTATGTAACCACGGCCTCTGTGAGACGCTTGCTGGAAATCATTATTTTCAAAGGACTCAGAGCCGTGTTATGTAAGAGGCACCGGTTCATGCCTTTTGAGCAAACTAAGGCAAAAATGACATTTAAGATATTGCACAAGTCTTTAAAACGAGTGGTTCTACAAATAAACAGATCCTTAAAAGAAAAGGGAAAAAAGGGTTTATAAACGCAGTAAAGATGTGACAGGGGCCAAGCAAGATGAAAAGAAGTGGAAAGCCGCAGAGAGCCACCTTCTGAGGCTCAGAATGCTCACGCCCAGAACAGTTCCTCTTGCAGAAGGCAGAGCAGGGTCCAAAAGCTACCCCGGGCCGCCTGCCCCTCCACCCCACCCCTGCCCACGCCGGCCGTGCGCATTCACGGTAACGAGGGGAAGCCAGCGCAGGGCCTCCAAGGGGCAGGGGCCACCAGCCCCATCCGTGTACCCAGCCCCGCGCCCCTCCGGCTCACCCGCAGGAGCCTGCAGCTGCAGGACAGGAGGCGGACGGAGGGCGCTGGCCCCCAGAGCAGCCCTGTTACAAGCAGCTTACAGCCAGCCCCGCAACCCGCGGTCAGCATTCAGGCCGTGGACCAACAACGAACGGGAACAGCTACACCAAAGGCGTGCCAACATTTCCTCTCAGTGTTGTTTCTTACACAACACTGTCAGACTGGCATTGTGCAGGAGTTGCAAGTTATCTAGAAATGACCTGGTGCACACCAACTCTGTAAAGAAGGTCATCTGTGCCGGCTTGGGGACGCCAGGCCCCGTTCTCTGTGAAGCAGAGGGTCACGTACCTTACCTCGCTTGATTCTCAAAATGCTTTGTTGGTCACCCAACCGCTTTCCAGGTAGAGAAGGGAAAGCGCAATGCTGGCCCCCGGTCCCAGGGGGAGGAGGAGAGGGCAGAGGCCCAGGCCCAGACCTGAGTCCCGCTCACGGCCGGCCCGTATTCCCAGCCCCTCTGGCCACAACCTCCAGCTCTTCACACTGTCAGGGCTCCTTAGAGCCATGGACCCTGTCTGAGTGAGCGGCGTGTGCAGGTGGCCACGGGAGGGGGCGGGTTCTGGACCGTCTTAGCTACAAGGGAAAGGAGATATTTTGCAGCAACAAAGAGCCAAGCTTGAGGATTTGCATCCCGGTTCTTCCAAGAGCTAGGCAGGGATGTTTCAGCCAGCCAGTAAAACAAGAAACTCAGCCTGTCTGCACAAATGCTGTGGAAAAAAGGCCTCATCCAGGACATGGGGTCCTCCCGCCTTCCCAGCCGCAGTCCACAGCGCCCACCCCCTGCGGGACACCCTGGGGACTCACCCAGGAACCACAGCGCGATTGGGGGCAGGGTCCTACGGGCCTGGACTGGGCAGAGCCTACGAGAGTGGAGCATGTTTGTGCCACAGACTGGAGAGGACTTTGCTGTAATGAGCCCATTCAGACGTGTGGGCCTGGGCACTGCGCTGGCCCTGGATGGACGTGCGGGCCTGGGCACCTCAGTGGCCCTGGATGGACATGCGGGCCTGGGCACCTCTGTGACCCTGGACGGACGTGCGGGAGTGGGCACCTCTGTGGCCCTGGACGGACGTGCGGGAGTGGGCACCTCAGTGGCCCTGGATGGACGTGCGGGAGTGGGCACCTCTGTGACCCTGGATGGACGTGCGGGAGTGAGCACCTCTGTGACCCTGGATGGACGTGCGGGAGTGGGCACCTCTGTGACCCTGGATGGACGTGCGGGCCTGGGCACTGCGCTGGCCCTGGATGGACATGCGGGCCTGGGCACCTCTGTGATCCTGGATGGATGTGCGGGCCTGGGCACCGCACTGACCCTGGATGGACATGCGGGCCTGGACACCTCAGTGAACCTGGACGGACATGCGGGCGTGGGCACCTCTGTGACCCTGGATGGATGTGTGGGCCTGGGCACCTCTGTGACCCTGGATGGACGTGCGGGCCTGGGCACCATGCTGACCCTGGATGGACGTGCGGGCCTGGGCACTGCACTGACCCTGGGTGGACGTGCGGACCTGGGCACCATGCTGACCCTGGATGGGCATGCGGGCCTGGGCACTTCTGTGACCCTGGACGGACGTGGGGGCCTGGGCACCTCTGTGACCCTGGATGGACGTGCGGGCCTGGGCACCTCAGTGGCCCTGGATGGACATGCGGGCCTGGGCACCTCTGTGACCCTGGATGGACGTGCGGGCCTGGGCACCGTGCTGACCCTGGATGGACGTGCGGGCCTGGGCACTTCTGTGACCCTGGACGGACGTGGGGGCCTGGGCACCTCAGTGGCCCTGGATGGACATGCGGGCCTGGGCGCCACCCCGTTCCTCAGACTAGCTTTGGATGCTGAAGGTGGAAACCACTTGGGCGCAGAGGGAGATTTGCACAGTGGCCTCTTGACATTGCTGCTCACTGTGCTGCCTTCCCCCTCAGGCCTCTCTCTCTCCTCCTTCTGACGTGCTCCTTGAGTCCCTGCCGGCCTCTCCCTGCCTTCACCCTGCTGACCTCATTCACCTCCGCCCTTCCCGCCCGCCTCCATCTCCTGCCCCATCCTGGCGGCAGTGAGCAGGGAGCGTCCAGCGGGGTTGGGAGCTGGGCGGTGGGCCCAGGACTCGCAGCTGAGCCGGGCAGGATCCCGCCAGCCGGGCTGCATGAACAGAGCCGTGCTTGCTGGGGTGCTGGTGCTCCAGCCGGACTCAGCGGAGGACGGCTGGGGGGGGGGGCGTCCGGAACACATCCTGGGGGCAAAAGAAAAGCATTTTGTAGTTCTGTGCAGACGGTCACTCCCCGCCAAAGCAGGGGTGAGGTCCGGTCCCTGCTCAGGCCCTGGCACAGTGCTGGGCACACGGAGTAGGCTCCGCAGGCTCCTGCAGGTGCACCGGGGCCCAGCCTGCTCCCGAGACACGGAAAGGGTCCTCTCCCCCCTTCCAGCTTCGTGTCCAGAACCTTCCTGGAACCTCACAGGGGAGGTGAGGAACTCCAGCAGCACGCTCTAATATAGAAGATGTGCCTGATAAGTGTTTGCTGAATGGATAAATGAATACTCCCGCAGCTCTTAACAAAAAACTGGGCTGGAAGAAGAAACACAAAGGGCGCTTGCTTGCCCATTACCAGGATTTGTCCTACTTACTCCTCAGGCCTGGTCCTCCATGGAGCTGCAAACCCTCTTGGATGCCACCGGGCTGTGCCACAGTTGCCTCTTTTCTCCGTTTTACTCGGACCTCAACTCTGAACAGACTGACATAAAGGGAACCCAGGGGCCGACACATCTACGGGAGGGAAAGTACAGGTGAGCCCTAAAGCACCCACCTGGGGACGGCTCGCTTGGATCTCGTGACCGCGGCCCGGCTTGGACGGCGGCACCGTGGCTTGTGGATGCCGGACGTGTACACGGAATTTCCCACATCAGTCTTGGAGTCAGAGAGTGTGCAGGAACGCTCCCGGGCATGGCGCGCTCTCGGGGATGGCGCGCTGCTTGCTTACTCAAGAACACACAGACTGAGGGAAGAAGGTGGGCCACTGTGGGTGAAGAGGAGTTGCCCGAAGGCGCCCGGCCCGGCTCTGCAGCCCTTCCCCTTCTAAGAACCGTCCTCATGAAACCATCCGGAGCCCTCCGGAGATGCACAGATTCACCTCACAGCCAGCCTCCCGGAGGGCATCTAGAAGAGGGGAAAATGGCCTCAGGCCCAGCACGGAGGGCGTGGCCCTGGTGGTGGGAAGAGGCGCTGGACGTGTCCGTGGAGAGAGCGGCCAGGGGCTAGAAGGGAGCCGTTGGGAAGCAGCGCCCGTGGCGGCCCCCACCTAGGTAAGAAGGAAGGTGGTCTCACCTCCAGGAGGCAGCCGCCCAGCACGCCCTGCCGGGCCCCGGGAGAGGGACCGCTCTCTGACTGGAGGGAGAGCAGCAGTGCCCCAGACAGAGGTTGGTGACGTGCAGGACCGTTAACCACACAGCAAACAGATTCTGCACCTCTCACCTGAGAAGTATCACAGATGCGGGGAGCCAGGAAACTAGAATGAACTTGCTCAGCGTACTGAACGGTACTGAGTTCATGGAGTCAGGATTAGAGGATAAATACATACAGAGACAGCTCGACGATATGTGCAAAAACGTGAATGCGTATGTATGTACATTGCACAGTGGTGTGTGTGTGAGTGTGAGAGAGAGAGTCCACAGACATTCCCCAGCCCCTCGGAGGGAGTCTGAACAGCAGCTGGTAGATCAGAAACAATGAACACCTTTTTCTGACATACGCAAGTTTCTGAAATCAAAGACTGGATTTCGATTTCCTTTGTGGGAGACATGATGTTTCTAAGACAATTAGAGCCGAGCTAGGGCAGCCAGTGACGGCCGCGGGGGTTCTACAACACGCTGCCATCAGAACCAGGTCCGCCCGCCTCCTCGTTGGCCCCGTGATGGCTGCCCGCCTGGCCTGCTTCAGAAGCAATGCTGCCGTGGACATTCCTGCCCACGGCTCTGCGCGCACGCGCACGCTCAACGGTACATCCTAGGTCACAGGCTCTGCACTTCAAAAAAAGAATTTATGTCCTTTTAAACTTTTTAATAGATCCTGTCAAATTTCCCTCCAAAGCAGCGGTACAAATTTATGGTCTCTGCGCCGTGAGAGCATGCTCAGCGCCCGAAAACAGGCGCCCGGGCCTGCGGGGTGCGCCCGGGCCTGCGGGGTGCGGCGCGCTCCGCTGCGCTGGCTTCTCCTTTTCTGAGGAGAGGGGCTCCATGTTGTGTGTCATCAGTGGCCTGGGAAGGAGAGCGGAGGAGGCCGAGACATCCACCGGGGGG